>NC_080380.1:64197999-64515487 GCF_014773155.1 Arachis stenosperma
AAAGAGAAGAAAGGAGAGGGATAGGAGGAGAACAAGTGTTGCAAGGCGATGATGAGTGGGGCGCCGAACTCAATATATAGGGAGGGGGTGGGAAATTTCGAAAATAAGAAAAGAATAAGATAGAAGATATGATTTAGAAAAGATAGATATGATAAGAAAAAGATATAGTTAAAAAAAGAGAAAGAAGATATGAACAATAATTAAAAAGATAAATCTGAATTTTTTAATTTTGAAAAAGATTTTAAAAAGATAATTGAGTTTTAAAAAAAACAATCTTAAAAGAGTTGGATTGGATTGGAAAACAATTTTTCCTTATGGATTAAGATATATTTGAAATTTTTGAAAAAGGGATTTTAGAAATTAGGGTTCTTAGAAAACTAATTTGATTTGAAGGATGACATTTTGAAACATGTTAATGCAAGAAATTATGAGTTGAAACATAAAAATTTAGAAAATTTGTAAAAAAAAATGAATTTTACCTCCTCTCCACCATCCTGGCGTTAAACGCCCAAATGCTGCATGTTTTGGGCGTTTAACACCCAAATGTTGCTTCTCCTGGGTGTTCAACGCCCAGCTGATGCATCTTTCTGGCGTTGAACGCCAGGAAGTCCTTTGTTACTGGGCGTTTTTCTGAACGCCCAGGATGCTGTCAATCTGGCGTTAAACGCCCAGAAGGTGCTTCTTTCTGGCGTTTAACGCCCAGAAGATGCTCCTTTCTGGCGTTTAACGCCCAGATGGCTACCCTTACTGGCGTTGAACGCCCAGTGGGTGCTTCTTTTGGGCGTTCAACGCCCAAAATGTTTCTTACTGCCCTTTTTTCGCCAGTGAACTTCCAAATTCAACTTTAACTCTGTGAATCTAATCGATTGCTTTTTTACCTTGAGGATATTTTGACCTATACCTGTAAAAATCAACAGAAACAAATAAAATTAAATTTTGTGATTGGCTGGGTTGCCTCCCAGCAAGCGCTTCTTTACTGTCATTAGCTGGACTATTACTGAGTTTTAATTAAGTCTCAGTTTTGAGCATTCATGCTCGAAATTGCCTTCAAGATAATGTTTAACTCTTTGTCCATTAACAATGAACTTTTTGTTAGAGTCATTATCCTGAAGCTCTATGTATCCATATGTGATACGTTTGTGATTACATATGGACCTCTCCACCGGGATTTAATTTCCCGGGGAATAATTGAGCCTAGAATTAAATAGTAGAACTTTCTGCCCCGGCAAAGACTCGGATGACAATTTCTTATCATGCCATCTTTTCGCTTTCTCTTTGTAAATCTTTGCATTCTCGAAACATTGAGTCTAAATTCCTCTAGCTCATTTAACTGGAGCAATCATTTTTCTCCAGCTGACTTGGCATCAAGGTTTTAGGAATCTGGTTGCCCAGTAGGCCTTGTGTTCCAGTTCCACTGGCAAGTGACATGCCTTTCCATACACAAGCTGGTATGAGAGGTCCCTATAGGGTCTTGAATGCTGTCTGTATGCCCACAGAGCATCATCCAAGCTTCTTGCCCAATCCCTTCCACGGTTAATTACAGTCCGTTCCAGGATTCTTTTGAGTTCTCTATTTGAGACTTCAGCCTGCCCATTAGTTTGGTGTGATATGGACTACTCTGTGGCTAACTCCATAGCGAACTAGAGCAGAGTAAAGCTGTTTATTGCAGAAATGAGTGCCCCATCACTGATTAATACTCTAGGATACCAAATCTGCTGAAGATGTGTTTTGGAGGAATTTTAACACTATTTTAGTGTCATTGGTGGGTGTTGCATAGCCTTCACCCATTTGGATACATAATCCACTGCCACCAGAATATAAGTGTTTGAGTATGATGGTGGGAAAGGTCCCATGAAGTCAATGCCCCACACATCAAACAACTCAATCTCCAAGATCCCTTGTTGAGGCATGGCATAACTGTGAGGTAGATTGCCAGATCTTTGGCAACTATCACAATTAAGTACAAACACTCGGGAGTCTTTATAGAGAGTAGGCCAATAAAAGCCACATTGGAGGACTCTTGTGGCTGTTCGCTCACTTTCAAAATGTCCTCCATACTGTGATCCGTGGCAGTGCCATAGGATCTTTTGTGCTTCTTCCTTAGGCACACATCTACGAATTACTCCGTCTGCACATCTCTTAAAGAGATACGGCTCATCCCAAAGATAATACTTTGCATCAGTGATCAGCTTCATTGTTTGCTGTCTACTATATTCTTTGGGTATGAATCTCACTGCCTTGTAGTTTGCAATGTCTGCAAACCATGGCACTTCCTGGATGGCAAAGAGTTTGCTCATCTGGAAAGGTTTCAGAGATCTCAGAGGGAGGGACGCCCCTTCTACTGGTTCTATTCGGGACAGGTGATCTGCTACTTGATTCTCTGTCCCTTTTCTGTCTCTTATTTCTATATCAAACTCTTGCAGAAGCAACACCCATCTTATAAGTCTGGGCTTTGAATCCTGCTTTGTGAGTAGATATTTAAGAGCAGCATGATCAGTATACACAATCACTTTTGATCCTACTAAATAGGATCTGAATTTGTCAATGGCGTAAACCACTGCAAGAAGCTTTTTTTCTGTGGTTGTGTAATTCTTCTGTGCGTCATTTAAAACACGGCTAGCATAGTAAATGACGTGCAGAAGCTTGTCATGCCTTTGTCCCAACACTGCACCAATGCATGGTCACTGCATCACACATCAATTCAAATGGTAAGTCCAGTCTGGTGTAGAGATGATTGGTGCTGTAACCAATTTAGCTTTCAAAGTCTCAAATGCCTGCAGACACTCTTTATCAAAGATAAATGGCGTGTCAGCAGCTAGCAGGTTGCTCAGAGGTTTGGCAATTTTTGAAAATCCTTATAAACCTCCCTATGAATCCTGCATGCCCCAGAAAGCTTCTGATTGCCTTAACATTGGCGGGTGGTGGTAATTTTTCAATTACTTCAACTTTAGCTTGATCCACCTCTATTCCCTTGTTCGAGATTTTGTGCCCAAGGACAATTCCTTCAGTCACCATAAAGTGACACTTCTCCCAGTTTAAAACCAGGTTAGTCTCTTGGCATCTCTTTAGAACAAGTGCTAAATGGTTAAGGCAGGAGCTGAATGAGTCTCCAAACACTGAAAAGTCATCCATGAAGACTTCCAGAAATTTTTCCACCATATCAGAGAAAATTGAAAGCATGTACCTCTGAAAGGTTGCAGGTGCATTACACAGGCCAAATGGCATCCTTCTGTATGCAAATACTCCAGATGGACATGTGAATGCTGTTTTCTCTTGATCTTTTGGATCTACTGCAATTTAATTATAACTTGAATATCCATCCAGGAAGCAGTAGTATTCATGACCTGCCAGTCTTTCCAGCATCTGGTCTATGAATGGTAAAGGAAAATGATCCTTTCTGGTAGCTGTATTGAGCCTTCTATAATCAATACACATACGCCACCCAGTAACTGTTCTTGTAGGAACCAGTTCATTTTTTTCATTATGAACCACTGTCATGCCACCTTTCTTAGGGACGACTTGGACAGGGCTTACCCAGGGGCTATCAGAAATAGGATAAATAATCCCAGCCTCTAGTAACTTAGTGACATCTTTCTGCACCACCTCCTTCATGGCTGGATTCAGCCGCCTTTGTGGTTGAACCACTGGCTTGGCGTCACCTTCCAGTAAAATCTTGTGCATGTATCTGGCTGGGCTAATGCCCTTGAGATCACTGATGGACCACCCAAGAGCTGTCTTGTGTGTCCTTAGCACTTGAATTAGTGTTTTCTCTTCCTGTGGCTCTAAGGTAGAGCCTATGATTACAGGAAAGGTATCACCTTCTCCCAGAAATGCATATTTTAGGGATGGTGGTAATGGTTTGAGCTCGGGTTTAGGAGGTTTCTCCTCCTCCTGAGGGATTTTCAGAGGTTCTATTATTCTCTCTGATTCCTCCAGATCAGGCTAAACATCTTTAAAGATGTCCTCTAGCTCTGATTCAAGACTCTCAGCCATATTGACCTCTCTTACCAGAGAGTCAATAATATCAACACTCATGCAGTCATTTGGGGTGTCTGGATGTTGCATGGCTTTGACAACATTCAACTTGAACTCCTCCTCATTGACTCTCAAGGTTACTTCCCCTTTTTGGACATCAATGAGGGTTCGGCCAGTTGCTAGGAAAGGTCTTCCTAGAATGAGAGTTGCACTCTTGTGCTCCTCCATTTCCAGCACCACAAAGTCAGTAGGAAAGGCGAATGGCCCAACCTTGACAATCATGTCTTCAATCACGCCTGATGGATATTTAATGGAGCCATCAGCAAGTTGAAGACATATCCTGGTTGGTTTTGATTTCTTCAGTTAAACCAAGCTTTCTGATAGTAGATGCAGGTATTAGGTTGATACTTGCCCCAAGATCCATAAAGCTTGCTTGGTACAAGTACCCTCTAATGTGCATGGTATCATAAAGCTCCCAGGATCTTTAAGCTTCTCAGGTAAGCTTTTCAGAATGACTACACTGCATTCTTCAGTGAGGTAAACTTTTTCAGTTTCCCTCCAATCCTTCTTATGACTTAAGATCTCTTTCATGAACTTAGCATAAGAGGTATTGCTCAAGTGCTTCTGCAAACGGAATCTTTATTTCAAGAGTCCTGAGATAGTTTGCAAAGCGGGCAAATTGCTTATCCTGTTCCGCTTGGCGGAATTTTTGAGGATAAGGCATTTTGGCTTTATATTCCTCAACCTTAGTTGCTGCAGGTTTATTACTTACAGAAGTGAGTTGGGAAGCCTTTTTAGAAGGGTTGCTATCAGCACTTGTATGTGACTGCTCCCCCACTGGCATTTGAATGCCAGGGGTGGAAGCTGGAGTGGTGTTAGACGCCACCTCCTTATTTTTTTCTGGCGTCTGAACGCCAAAACTATGCTCCCTTTGGGCGTTCAACGCCGGATTCATGCTTGTTTCTGGCGTTGAACGCCAGGAATGAGCATGGTCTGGGCGTTCAGCGCCAGCCTTTTCCTCCTGGCTCTGATTGTCCTCAGAGGGATTTTGAGTAGCCATTTGTTCATTTCTTGGCTTCCTGCTGCTTTGAAGTGAGGTATTTAATGTTTTCCCACTTCTTAATTGAACTACTTGGCATTCTTCTGCTATTTGTTTTGGCAATTGCTTTTCTGTTTGCTTTAACTGTACTTCCATATTCCTGTTAGCCATTCTTGTTTCCTGTAGCATTTCCTTGAATTCGGCTAGCTGCTGAGTTAGAAAGTCTAATTGCTGATTGAATTCAGTAGCCTGATCTACAGGACTGAGTTCAGCAGTTACTGTTTTAGCTTCTTCTTTCATGGAAGATTCACTGCTTAGGTACAGATGCTGATTTCTGGCAACTGTATCAATAAGCTCTTGAGCTTCTTCAATTGTTTTTCTCATATGTATAGATCCACCAGCTGAGTGGTCTAGAGAAATCTAAGCTTTTTCTGTATGCCCATAGTAAAAGATGTCTAATTGCACCCATTCTGAAAACATTTCAGAGGGGCATTTTCTTAGCATCTCTTTGTATCTCTCCCAGGCATCATAAAGAGATTCATTATCTCCTTGTTTGAAGCCTTGGATGCTTAGCCTTAGCTGTGTCATCCGTTTTGGAGGGAAATAGTGATTCAGGAATTTTTCTGACAGCTGCTTCCATGTTTTTATGCTGTTCTTAGGCTGGTTATTTAACCACCTCTTAGCTTGATCTTTTACAGCAAATGAAAACAGTAATAATCTGTAGACATCCTGATCCACTTCCTTATCATGTACTGTGTCAGTAATTTACACAAATTGTGCCAGAAACTCTGTAGGTTCTTCATGTGGAAGACCAGAATACTGACAGTTTTGCTGCACCATGATAATGAGCTGAGGATTCAACTCAAAGCTACTAACTCCAATGGAAGGTATACAGATACTACTCCCATATGAAGCAGTAGTGGGGTTAGCATATGACCCCAGAGTCCTCCTGGACTGTTCATTCCCACTTAATTCCATGATGGAATAAAGGAGATGGTATGTATGTTGATATTATTTATTTTATAGAAGTGGAATAAATAAAAACAGAATATATAAAAATTTGAAAATATTTTTTTTTTTGAAAATTTTTCGAAAAATTTTGAAATTGAAATCTGAATTTTATATAAAAATTTCGAAAATGTAGTTTTAAAATTAGTTAGAAAAGATATTTTTTTTTTTGAATTTTGAATTTTATGATGAAAGAGAAAAACACATAAAAGACACAAGACTTAAAATTTTTAGATCTAATGCTCCTTATTTTCGAAAATTTTGGAGGGAAAACACCAATGAACACCAAACTTAAAAATTTTAAGATCAAAACACAAGAAAGATTCAAGAACACCTTGAACAAAAAAAAACAAAAGAAAGAACACCAAACTTAAAATTTTTAGAAAACCAAGACAAATTTTCGAAAATTCAAGAAGAATTAACAAGGAAACACCAAAACTTAGAGTTTGGCACAAAGATTCAATCAAAGAAAATTTTTTTTTTTTGAAAAAAGATTCCAAAGAGGATACCCAATTATCAAGAACAACTACTAAAGCTCCAGCCAATTGGGCAGGAACTTCAGAGTTGATTTTTAAAATGTATTATATTTATAGATAAAAGTATAAAATTTTTGAAAGCTAATGTTTTGAAAAAGCACAAGAAAAACAAGAAAAGACACAGAACAAGAAAAATTAAAGATCAAACAAGAAAAATAAACAAGAACAACTTGAAGATCAAGGAAGAACAAAGAACACAAGTTCGAAAATTTTAAAGAAAAATATCAAACATGCAATTGACACCAAACTTAGAACAAGACACTAGACTCACAAAAAATTGACAATTAATTAAGAAAAATAATATTTTTGAAAAGAAACTATCCTATCAGAATTTAATGACTCTATAACAATAAAAATAAATTATTCCTAACCTAAGAAATAAAATAAACCTTTAGTTGTTCAAACTCGAATAATCCCCGGCAACGGCGCCAAAAAATTGGTGCACGAAATGCAATCTAACTCTTTGGCAATTTGCACAACTAACCAGCAAGTGCACTGGGTCGTCCAAGTAATACCTTACGTGAGTAAGGGTCGATCCCACGGAGATTATTGGTTTGAATCAAGCTATGTTTATCTTATTATTCTTAGTCAGGATATTAATTAAAATTATCAGTTGGAATTATTAGATTGGAAAAATAAAAGAGAATAAAAGCGTTACTTGTTGTGCAGTAATGAGAAATATGTTGGAGTTTTGGAGATGCTTTGTCCTCTGAGCTTCAACTCTTCCTTGAAATTCTTTTCCACACGCAAAGTCCCTTCTATGGCAAGCTCTATGTAGGGTGTCACCGTTGTCAATGGCTACTTCCCATCCTCTCAGTGAAAACGTTCCTATGCTCTGTCACAGCACGGCTAATCATCTGTCGGTTCTCAATCAGGTTGGAATAGAATCCATTGATTCTTTTGCATTTGTCACTAACGCCCGGCCTTCAGGAGTTTGAAGCACGTCACAGTCATTCAATCCTGGAATCCTACTCAGAATACCACAGACAAGGTTTAGACTTTCCGGATTCTCACGAATGCCGCCATCAATCCGGCTTATACCACGAAGATTCTGATTAATGAATCTAAGAGATACTCATTCAATCTGATGTAGAACGGAGGTGGTTGTCAGATAAGAACATCTTAGATAAGAACAAGCGTGTTTGAATGGAAATTAAAGGAATTGTAATAATTCATCGAGACGCTGCAGAGCTCTTCACCCCCAATAATGGAGTTTAGAGACTCATGCCATCAAAAAGTATGTAATTCAGATCTGAAAATGTCATGAGGTCCAAAATAATTCTCTAAAAGTTGTTTAAATAATAAACTTAGTAACCTAGGTTTACAGAATATGAGTAAACTAAGATAATTGGTGCAGAAATCCACTTCTGGGGCCCACTTGGTGTGTGCTGGGGCTGAGACTAAAGCTATCCACGAGTAGAGGTTTTTCTTGGAGTTAAACTCCAAGTTATGACGTGTTTTGGGCGTTCAACTCCGGATCATAACATTTTTCTGGCGTTTAACTCCAGACAGCAGCATGTACTTGGCGTTCAACGCCAAGTTACGTCGTCTATTATATATTGCTGGAAAGCCCTGGATATCTACTTTCCAACGCCGTTGAGAGCGCGCCAATTGGACTCCTGTAGCTCCAGAAAATCCATTTCGAGTGCAGGGAGGTCAGGATCCAACAGCATCAGCAGTCCTTTTTCAGCCTAAGTCAGATTTTTGCTTAGCTTCCTCAATTTCAGCCAGAAAATACCTGAAATCACAGAAAAATACACACACTCATAGTAAAGTCCAGAAATATGATTTTTGCCTAAAAACTAATAACATTTAACTAAAAACTAATTAAAACATGCTAAAATCTACATGAAATTACCCCCAAAAAGCGTATAAAATATCCGCTCATCACTGACCATTCGGCCATGCCTGAACCTTTCACTTATGTATTTTCAACGGTGGAGTTTCTGCACACCATAGATTAAGGGTGTGGAGCTCTGCTGTACCTCAAGTTTCAATACAATTATTATTACTTTCTATTTAATTCTCTTTTATTCTTATTCCAAGATATACGTTGCACAACACTTTGATGAATGTGATGATCCGTGACACTCATCATCATTCTCACCTATGAACGCGCGTAATTGACAACCACTTCCGTTCTACTTTAGGCCGGGCGCATATCTCTTAGATTCCCCAACAGAATCTTCGTGGTATAAGTTAGATAGATGGCGGCATTCATGAGGATCCGGAAAGTCTAAACCTTGTCTATGGTATTCCGAGTAGGATTCTGGGATTGAATGACTGTGACGAGCTTCAAACTCCTAAAGGCTGGGCGTGATGACAAACGCAAAAGAATCAAGGGATTCTATTCCAACCTGATTAAGAACCGACAGATGATTAGCCGTGCTGTGACAGAGCATAGGAACGTTTTCACTGAGAGGATGGGATGTAGCCATTGACAACGGTGATGCCCTACATACAGCTTGCCATGGAAAGGAGTAAGAAGGATTGGATGAAAGCAATAAGAAAGTAGAGATTCGAAAGGATTCCAGCATCTCCGCACGCCTATCTTTAATTCCCACTATTGATTTACGTAAGTATTTCTATCCCTTTTTTATTTTCTATTTATTATTAATTTTCGAAATCCATAAACCAATTTAATCTGCCTAACTGAGATTTACAAGGTGACCATAGCTTGCTTCATAACAACAATCTCTGTGGGATCGACCCTTACTCACGTATGGTATTACTTGGATGACCCAGTACACTTGCTGGTTAAGTTGAATGGAGTTGTGTCCGCACATAGTAGAAAAAGCAATGAATTTTACAAAATACAATAACAAAGGAATCACAATTTCGTCCACCAATGGTTGGAGTTCATTCAACGCTCCATCATTCCAACTAGCAACCGATCTGAAGTTACTGTGGATCGGGCCATCATGCTTTATAGCATCATGATTAGAGAGGAAGTAGAAGTTCATGAGGTCATCTCCAATGAAATCTACAAAATAGCCGACAAGCCCTCCACCATGGCACGGCTAGCTTTTCCTCACCTTATTTGCCATCTATGTTACTCAGCTGGAGTTATCATAGAAGGAGACATCCTCATTGAAGAGGATAAGCCCATCACCAAGAAGAGGATGGAGCAAGCAAGAGAGACCCTTCACGGTTCTCAAGAGATGCATGAGGAAGCTCATCATCAAGAAATCCCTGAGATGCCTCAAGGGATGCACTTTCCTCCCAACAACTATTGGGAAAAACTCAACACTTCCTTAGAAGATTTGAGCCACAATGTTGAACAATTAAGGGTGGAACATCATGAGCACTCCATCATTCTCCATGAAATAAGAGAAGATCAAAGAGCAATGAGGGAGGAGCAACAAAGGCAAGGAAGGGACATAGAAGAGCTTAAGGACATTGTTGTTCCTTCAAGAAGAAGACGCCATTAAGGTGGATTCATTCCTTGTTCTTATTTCTTTCTGTTTTTCGGCTTTTAATGTTGTGTTTATCTATGTTTTGTGTCTCTACTTCATGATCATTAGTATCTAGTAACCATGTCTTAAAGCTATGAATAAAATCCATTAATCCTTCACCTCTTTTAAATGAAAAATGTCTTAATTCAAAGGAACAAGAAGTACATGAATTTCGAATTTATCCTTGAATTTAATTTAATTATATTGATGTGGTGACAACACTTTTTGTTTTCTGAATGAATGATTAAACAGTGCATATGTCTTTTGATCTTGTTGTTTATGAATGTTAAAATTGTTGGCTCTTGAAAGAATGATGAACAAATAGAAATGTTATTGATGATCTGAAAATTCATGGAATTGATTCTTGAAGCAAGAAAAAGCAGTGAAAAAGAAAGCTTGCGAAAAAAAAAATGGCGAAAAAAATAGAAAGAAAAAGAAAAAGCAAGCAGAAAAAGCCAATAGCCCTTAAAACCAAAAGGCAAGGGTAAAAAGGATCCAAGGCTTTGAGCATCAATGGATAGGAGGGCCCAAGGAAATAAAATCCAGGCCTAAGCGGCTAAATCAAGCTGTCCCTAACCATATGCTTGTGTCATGAAGGTCCAAGTGAAAAGCTTGAGACTGAGTGGTTAAAGTCGTGATCCAAAGCAAAAAGAGTGTGCTTAAAAGCTCTGGACACCTCTAACTGGGGACTTTAGCAAAGCTGAGTCACAATCTGAAAAGGTTCACCCAGTTATGTGTTTGTGGCATTTATGTATCCGGTGGTAATACTGGAAAACAAAGTGCTTAGGGCCACGGCCAAGACTCATAAGTAGCTGTGTTCAAGAATCAACATGCTTAACTAGGAAATTCAATAACACTATCCAAAATTCTAAGTTCCTAGAGAAGCCAATCATTCTGAACTTCAATGGAAAAAGTGAGATGCCAAAACTGTTCAGAAGCAAAAAGCTACAAGTCCCGCTCATCTAATTATAATTAATATTCATTGATATTCTGGAATTTATAGTATATTCTCTTCTTTTTATCCTATTTGATTTTCAGTTGCTTGGGGACAAGCAACAATTTAAGTTTGGTGTTGTGATGAGCGGATAATTTAGACGCTTTTTGGCATTGTTTTTAGGTAGTTTTTAGTAAGTTCAAGCTACTTTTAGGGATGTTTTCATTAGTTTTTATGTTAAATTCACATTTTTGGACTTTACTATGAGTTTGTGTGTTTTTCTGTGATTTCAGGTAATTTCTGGCTTAAATTGAGGGATTTGAGCAAAACTCTGAAAAAGGCTGACAAAAGGACTGCTGATGCTGTTGGAATCTGACCTCCCTGCACTCGAAATGGATTTTCTGGAGTTACAAAATTTCAAATGCCGCGCTCTCAACGGCGTTGGAAAGTAGACATCCAGAGCTTTCTTGCAATATATAATAGTCCATACTTTATTCGGAAATTGACGACGTAACCTGGCGTTGAACGCCAAGTACATGCTGCTGTCTGGAGTTAAACGCCAGAAACACGTAATGATCCGGAGTTGAACGCCCAAAACACGTTATAACTTGGAGTTCAACTCCAAGAGAAGCCTCAGCTCGTGGATAGATCAAGCTCAGCCCAAGCATACACCAAGTGGGCCCCGGAAGTGGATTTATGCATCAATTACTTACTCATGTAAACCCTAGTTGCTAGTCTAGTATAAATAGGATGATTTACTATTGTATTAGACATCTTTTGACAGTTTAATCTTTTGACTGTTTAGTCTTTGATCATTTGGTCTCTTGATCATTCAGGGGGCTGGCCATTCGGCCATGCCTGAACCTTTCACTTATGTATTTTCAACGGTGGAGTTTCTGCATACCATAGATTAAGGGTGTGGAGCTCTGCTGTACCTCAAGTTTCAATACAATTATTATTACTTTCTATTTAATTCTCTTTTATTCTTATTCCAAGATATACGTTGCACAACACTTTGATGAATGTGATGATCCGTGACACTCATCATCATTCTCACCTATGAACGCGCGTAATTGACAACCACTTCCGTTCTACTTTAGACCGAGCGCATATCTCTTAGATTCCCCAACAGAATCTTCGTGGTATAAGTTAGATAGATGGCGGCATTCATGAGGATCCGGAAAGTCTAAACCTTGTCTATGGTATTCCGAGTAGGATTCTGGGATTGAATGACTGTGACGAGCTTCAAACTCCTGAAGGCTGGGCGTGATGACAAACGCAAAAGAATCAAGGGATTCTATTCCAACCTGATTGAGAACCGACAGATGATTAGCCGTGCTGTGACAGAGCATAGGAACGTTTTCACTGAGAGGATGGGATGTAGCCATTGACAACGGTGATGCCCTACATACAGCTTGCCATGGAAAGGAGTAATAAGGATTGGATGAAAGCAATAAGAAAGTAGAGATTCGAAAGGATTCCAGCATCTCCGCACGCCTATCTGAAATTCCCACTATTGATTTACATAAGTATTTCTATCCCTTTTTATTTTCTATTTATTATTAATTTTCGAAATCCATAAACCAATTTAATCTGCCTAACTGAGATTTACAAGGTGACCATAGCTTGCTTCATACCAACAATCTCTGGGATCGACCCTTACTCACGTAAGGTATTACTTGGATGACCCAGTACACTTGCTGGTTAAGTTGAACGGAGTTGTGTCCACACATAGTAGAAAAAGCAATGAATTTTACAAAATACAATAACAAAGGAATCACAATTTCGTCCACCAATGGTTGGAGTTCATTCAACGCTCCATCATTCCAACTAGCAACCGATCTGAAGTTACTGTGGATCGGGCCATCATGATTTATAGCATCATGATTGGAGAGGAAGTAGAAGTTCATGAGGTCATCTCCAATGAAATCTACAAATAGCCGACAAGCCCTCCACCATGACACGGCTAGCTTTTCCTCACCTTATTTGCCATCTATGTTACTCAGCTGGAGTTATCATAGAAGGAGACATCCTCATTGAAGAGGATAAGCCCATCACCAAGAAGAGGATGGAGCAAGCAAGAGAGACCCTTCACGGTTCTCAAGAGATGCATGAGGAAGCTCATCATCAAGAAATCCCTGAGATGCCTCAAGGGATGCACTTTCCTCCCAACAACTATTGGGAACAACTCAACACTTCCTTAGAAGATTTGAGCCACAATGTTGAACAATTAAGGGTGGAACATCATGAGCACTCCATCATTCTCCATGAAATAAGAGAAGATCAAAGAGCAATGAGGGAGGAGCAACAAAGGCAAGGAAGGGACATAGAAGAGCTTAAGGACATTGTTGGTCCTTCAAGAAGAAGACGCCACTAAGGTGGATTCATTCCTTGTTCTTATTTCTTTCTGTTTTTCGGCTTTTAATGTTGTGTTTATCTATGTTTTGTGTCTCTACTTCATGATCATTAGTATCTAGTAACCATGTCTTAAAGCTATGAATAAAATCCATTAATCCTTCACCTCTTTTAAATGAAAAATGTCTTAATTCAAAGGAACAAGAAGTACATGAATTTCGAATTTATCCTTGAATTTAATTTAATTATATTGATGTGTGACAACACTTTTGTTTTCTGAATGAATGATTGAACAGTGCATATGTCTTTTGATCTTGTTGTTTATGAATGTTAAAATTGTTGGCTCTTGAAAGAATGATGAACAAAGAGAAATGTTTTTGATGATCTGAAAATTCATGGAATTGATTCTTGAAGCAAGAAAAAGCAGTGAAAAAGAAAGCTTGCGAAAAAAAATGGCGAAAAAAATAGAAAGAAAAAGAAAAAGCAAGCAGAAAAAGCCAATAGCCCTTAAAACCAAAAGGCAAGGGTAAAAAGGATCCAAGGCTTTGAGCATCAATGGATAGGAGGGCCCAAGGAAATAAAATCCAGGCCTAAGCGGCTAAATCAAGCTGTCCCTAACCATATGCTTGTGTCATGAAGGTCCAAGTGAAAAGCTTGAGACTGAGTGGTTAAAGTCGTGATCCAAAGCAAAAAGAGTGTGCTTAAGAGCTCTGGACACCTCTAACTGGGGACTTTAGCAAAGCTGAGTCACAATCTGAAAAGGTTCACCCAGTTATGTGTCTGTGGCATTTATGTATCCGGTGGTAATACTGGAAAACAAAGTGCTTAGGGCCACGGCCAAGACTCATAAGTAGCTGTGTTCAAGAATCAACATGCTTAACTAGGAAATTCAATAACACTATCCAAAATTCTAAGTTCCTAGAGAAGCCAATCATTCTGAACTTCAATGGAAAAAGTGAGATGCCAAAACTGTTCAGAAGCAAAAAGCTACAAGTCCCGCTCATCTAATTATAATTAATATTCATTGATATCTGGAATTTATAGTATATTCTCTTCTTTTATCCTATTTGATTTTCAGTTGCTTGGGGACAAGCAACAATTTAAGTTTGGTGTTGTGATGAGCGGATAATTTATACGCTTTTTTGGCATTGTTTTTTAGGTAGTTTTTAGTAAGTTCAAGCTACTTTTAGGGATGTTTTCATTAGTTTTTATGTTAAATTCACATTTTTGGACTTTACTATGAGTTTGTGTGTTTTTCTGTGATTTCAGGTAATTTCTGGCTGAAATTGAGGGATTTGAGCAAAACTCTGAAAAAGGCTGACAAAAGGACTGCTGATGCTGTTGGAATCTGACCTTCCTGCACTCGAAATGGATTTTCTGGAGCTACAGAACTTCAAATGGCGCGTTC
The DNA here is from genome assembly GCF_014773155.1 of Arachis stenosperma. Lineage (NCBI taxonomy): Eukaryota > Viridiplantae > Streptophyta > Magnoliopsida > Fabales > Fabaceae > Arachis > Arachis stenosperma. The sequence continues at coordinate 64,212,710 of NC_080380.1, forward strand.
TCAACGGCGTTGGAAAGTAGACACCCAGAGCTTTCTTGCAATATATAATAGTCCATACTTTATTCGGAAATTGACGACGTAACCTGGCGTTGAACGCCAAGTACATGCTGCTGTCTGGAGTTAAACGCCAGAAACACGTAATGATCCGGAGTTGAACGCCCAAAACACGTTATAACTTGGAGTTCAACTCCAAGAGAAGCCTCAGCTCGTGGATAGATCAATCTCAGCCCAAGCATACACCAAGTGGGCCCCGGAAGTGGATTTATGCATCAATTACTTACTCATGTAAACCCTAGTAGCTAGTCTAGTATAAATAGGATGATTTACTATTGTATTAGACATCTTTTGACAGTTTAATCTTTTGACTGTTTAGTCTTTGATCATTCGGTCTCTTGATCATTCATGGGGCTGGCCATTCGGCCATGCCTGAACCTTTCACTTATGTATTTTTAACGGTGGAGTTTCTGCACACCATAGATTAAGGGTGTGGAGCTCTGCTGTACCTCAAGTTTCAATACAATTATTATTACTTTCTATTTAATTCTCCTTTATTCTTATTCCAAGATATACGTTGAACAACACTTTGATGAATGTGATGATCCGTGACACTCATCATCATTCTCACCTATGAACGCGCGTAATTGACAACCACTTCCGTTCTACATTAGGCCGAGCGCATATCTCTTAGATTCCCCAACAGAATCTTCGTGGTATAAGTTAGATAGATGGCGGCATTCATGAGGATCCGGAAAGTCTAAACCTTGTCTATGGTATTCCGAGTAGGATTCTGGGATTGAATGACTGTGACGAGCTTCAAACTCCTGAAGGCTGGGCGTGATGACAAACGCAAAAGAATCAAGGGATTCTATTCCAACGTGATTGAGAACCGACAGATGATTAGCCGTGCTGTGACAGAGCATAGGAACGTTTTCACTGAGAGGATGGGATGTAGCCATTGACAACGGTGATGCCCTACATACAGCTTGCCATGGAAAGGAGTAAGAAGGATTGGATGAAAGCAATAAGAAAGTAGAGATTCGAAAGGATTCCAGCATCTCCGCACGCCTATCTGAAATTCCCACTATTGATTTACGTAAGTATTTCTATCCCTTTTTATTTTTTATTTATTATTAATTTTCGAAATCCATAAACCAATTTAATCTGCCTAACTGAGATTTACAAGGTGACCATAGCTTGCTTCATACCAACAATCTCTGTGGGATCGACCCTTACTCACGTAAGGTATTACTTGGATGACCCAGTACACTTGCTGGTTAAGTTGAACGGAGTTGTGTCCACACATAGTAGAAAAAGCAATGAATTTTACAAAATACAATAACAAAGGAATCACAATTTCGTCCACCAATGGTTGGAGTTCATTCAACGCTCCATCATTCCCACTAGCAACCGATCTGAAGTTACTGTGGATCGGGCCATCATGATTTATAGCATCATGATTGGAGAGGAAGTAGAAGTTCATGAGGTCATCTCCAATGAAATCTACAAAATAGCCGACAAGCCCTCCACCATGACACGGCTAGCTTTTCCTCACCTTATTTGCCATCTATGTTACTCAGCTGGAGTTATCATAGAAGGAGACATCCTCATTGAAGAGGATAAGCCCATCACCAAGAAGAGGATGGAGCAAGCAAGAGAGACCCTTCACGGTTCTCAAGAGATGCATGAGGAAGCTCATCATCAAGAAATCCCTGAGATGCCTCAAGGGATGCACTTTCCTCCCAACAACTATTAGGAACAACTCAACACTTCCTTAGAAGATTTGAGCCACAATGTTGAACAATTAAGGGTGGAACATCATGAGCACTCCATCATTCTCCATGAAATAAGAGAAGATCAAAGAGCAATGAGGGAGGAGCAACAAAGGCAAGGAAGGGACATAGAAGAGCTTAAGGACATTGTTGGTCCTTCAAGAAGAAGACGCCACTAAGGTGGATTCATTCCTTGTTCTTATTTCATTCTGTTTTTCGGCTTTTAATGTTGTGTTTATCTATGTTTTGTGTCTCTACTTCATGATCATTAGTATCTAGTAACCATGTCTTAAAGCTATGAATAAAATCCATTAATCCTTCACCTCTTTTAAATGAAAAATGTCTTAATTCAAAGGAACAAGAAGTACATGAATTTCGAATTTATCCTTGAATTTAATTTAATTATATTGATGTGGTGACAACACTTTTTGTTTTCTGAATGAATGATTGAACAGTGCATATGTCTTTTGATCTTGTTGTTTATGAATGTTAAAATTGTTGGCTCTTGAAAGAATGATGAACAAAGAGAAATGTTATTGATGATCTGAAAATTCATAGAATTAATTCTTGAAGCAAGAAAAAGCAGTGAAAAAGAAAGCTTGCGAAAAAAAATGGCGAAAAAAATAGAAAGAAAAAGAAAAAGCAAGCAGAAAAAGCCAATAGCCCTTAAAACCAAAAGGCAAGGGTAAAAAGGATCCAAGGCTTTGAGCATCAATGGATAGGAGGGCCCAAGGAAATAAAATCCAGGCCTAAGCGGCTAAATCAAGCTGTCCCTAACCATATGCTTGTGTCATGAAGGTCCAAGTGAAAAGCTTGAGACTGAGTGGTTAAAGTCGTGATCCAAAGCAAAAAGAGTGTGCTTAAGAGCTCTGGACACCTCTAACTGGGGACTTTAGCAAAGCTGAGTCACAATCTGAAAAGGTTCACCCAGTTATGTGTCTGTGGCATTTATGTATCCGGTGGTAATACTGGAAAACAAAGTGCTTAGGGCCACGGCCAAGACTCATAAGTAGCTGTGTTCAAGAATCAACATGCTTAACTAGGAAATTCAATAACACTATCCAAAATTCTAAGTTCCTAGAGAAGCCAATCATTCTGAACTTCAATGGAAAAAGTGAGATGCCAAAACTGTTCAGAAGCAAAAAGCTACAAGTCCCGCTCATCTAATTATAATTAATATTCATTGATATTCTGGAATTTATAGTATATTCTCTTCTTTTTATCCTATTTGATTTTCAGTTGCTTGGGGACAAGCAACAATTTAAGTTTGGTGTTGTGATGAGCGGATAATTTATACGCTTTTTGGCATTGTTTTTAGGTAGTTTTTAGTAAGTTCAAGCTACTTTTAGGGATGTTTTCATTAGTTTTTATGTTAAATTCACATTTTTGGACTTTACTATGAGTTTGTGTGTTTTTCTGTGATTTCAGGTAATTTCTGGCTGAAATTGAGGGATTTGAGCAAAACTCTGAAAAAGGCTGACAAAAGGACTGCTGATGCTGTTGGAATCTGACCTCCCTGCACACGAAATGGATTTTCTGGAGCTACAGAACTTCAAATGGCGCGTTCTCAACGGCGTTGGAAAGTAGACACCCAGAGCTTTCTTGCAATATATAATAGTCCATACTTTATTCGGAAATTGACGACGTAACCTGGCGTTGAACGCCAAGTACATGCTGCTGTCTGGAGTTAAACGCCAGAAACACGTAATGATCCGGAGTTGAACGCCCAAAACACGTTATAACTTGGAGTTCAACTCCAAGAGAAGCCTCAGCTCGTGGATAGATCAATCTCAGCCCAAGCATACACCAAGTGGGCCCCGGAAGTGGATTTATGCATCAATTACTTACTCATGTAAACCCTAGTAGCTAGTCTAGTATAAATAGGATGATTTACTATTGTATTAGACATCTTTTGACAGTTTAATCTTTTGACTGTTTAGTCTTTGATCATTCGGTCTCTTGATCATTCAGGGGGCTGGCCATTCGGCCATGCATGAACCTTTCACTTATGTATTTTCAACGGTGGAGTTTCTGCACACCATAGATTAAGGGTGTCGAGCTCTGCTGTACCTCAAGTTTCAATACAATTATTATTACTTTCTATTTAATTCTCCTTTATTCTTATTCCAAGATATACGTTGCACAACACTTTGATGAATGTGATGATCCGTGACACTCATCATCATTCTCACCTATGAACGCGCGTAATTGACAACCACCTCCGTTCTACTTTAGGCCGAGCGCATATCTCTTAGATTCCCCAACAGAATCTTCGTGGTATAAGTTAGATAGATGGCGGCATTCATGAGGATCCGGAAAGTCTAAACCTTGTCTATGGTATTCCGAGTAGGATTCTGGGATTGAATGACTGTGACGAGCTTCAAACTCCTGAAGGCTGGGCGTGATGACAAACGCAAAAGAATCAAGGGATTCTATTCCAACGTGATTGAGAACCGACAGATGATTAGCCGTGCTGTGACAGAGCATAGGAACGTTTTCACTGAGAGGATGGGATGTAGCCATTGACAACGGTGATGCCCTACATACAGCTTGCCATGGAAAGGAGTAAGAAGGATTGGATGAAAGCAATAAGAATGTAGAGATTCGAAAGGATTCCAGCATCTCCGCACGCCTATCTGAAATTCCCACTATTGATTTACGTAAGTATTTCTATCCCTTTTTATTTTTTATTTATTATTAATTTTCGAAATCCATAAACCAATTTAATCTGCCTAACTGAGATTTACAAGGTGACCATAGCTTGATTCATACCAACAATCTCTGTGGGATCGACCCTTACTCACGTAAGGTATTACTTGGATGACCCAGTACACTTGCTGGTTAAGTTGAACGGAGTTGTGTCCACACATAGTAGAAAAAGCAATGAATTTTACAAAATACAATAACAAAGGAATCATAATTTCGTCCACCAATGGTTGGAGTTCATTCAACGCTCCATCATTCCCACTAGCAACCGATCTGAAGTTACTGTGGATCGGGCCATCATGATTTATAGCATCATGATTGGAGAGGAAGTAGAAGTTCATGAGGTCATCTCCAATGAAATCTACAAAATAGCCGACAAGCCCTCCACCATGACACGGCTAGCTTTTCCTCACCTTATTTGCCATCTATGTTACTCAGCTGGAGTTATCATAGAAGGAGACATCCTCATTGAAGAGGATAAGCCCATCACCAAGAAGAGAATGGATTAAGCAAGAGAGACCCTTCACGGTTCTCAAGAGATGCATGAGGAAGCTCATCATCAAGAAATCCCTGAGATGCCTCAAGGGATGCACTTTCTTCCCAACAACTATTGGGAACAACTCAACACTTCCTTAGAAGATTTGAGCCACAATGTTGAACAATTAAGGGTGGAACATCATGAGCACTCCATCATTCTCCATGAAATAAGAGAAGATCAAAGAGCAATGAGGGAGGAGCAACAAAGGCAAGGAAGGGACATAGAAGAGCTTAAGGACATTGTTGGTCCTTCAAGAAGAAGACGCCACTAAGGTGGATTCATTCCTTGTTCTTATTTTTTTCTGTTTTTTGGCTTTTAATGTTGTGTTTATCTATGTTTTGTGTCTCTACTTCATGATCATTGGTATCTAGTAACCATGTCTTAAAGCTATGAATAAAATCCATTAATCCTTCACCTCTTTTAAATGAAAAATGTCTTAATTCAAAGGAACAAGAAGTACATGAATTTCGAATTTATCCTTGAATTTAATTTAATTATATTGATGTGGTGACAACACTTTTTGTTTTCTGAATGAATGATTGAACAGTGCATATGTCTTTTGATCTTGTTGTTTATGAATGTTAAAATTGTTGGCTCTTGAAAGAATGATGAACAAAGAGAAATGTTATTGATGATCTGAAAATTCATGGAATTGATTCTTGAAGCAAGAAAAAGCAGTGAAAAAGAAAGCTTGCGAAAAAAAAATGGCGAAAAAAATAGAAAGAAAAAGAAAAAGCAAGCAGAAAAAGCCAATAGCCCTTAAAACCAAAAGGCAAGGGTAAAAAGGATCCAAGGCTTTGAGCATCAATGGATAGGAGGGCCCAAGGAAATAAAATCCAGGCCTAAGCGGCTAAATCAAGCTGTCCCTAACCATATGCTTGTGTCATGAAGGTCCAAGTGAAAAGCTTGAGACTGAGTGATTAAAGTCGTGATCCAAAGCAAAAAGAGTGTGCTTAAGAGCTCCGGACACCTCTAACTGGGGACTTTAGCAAAGCTGAGTCACAATCTGAAAAGGTTCACCCAGTTATGTGTCTGTGGCATTTATGTATCCGGTGGTAATACTGGAAAACAAAGTGCTTAGGGCCACGGCCAAGACTCATAAGTAGCTGTGTTCAAGAATCAACATGCTTAACTAGGAAATTCAATAACACTATCCAAAATTCTAAGTTCCTAGAGAAGCCAATCATTCTGAACTTCAATGGAAAAAGTGAGATGCCAAAACTGTTCAGAAGCAAAAAGCTACAAGTCCCGCTCATCTAATTATAATTAATATTCATTGATATTCTGGAATTTATAGTATATTCTCTTCTTTTTATCCTATTTGATTTTCAGTTGCTTGGGGACAAGCAACAATTTAAGTTTGGTGTTGTGATGAGCGGATAATTTATACGCTTTTTGGCATTGTTTTTAGGTAGTTTTTAGTAAGTTCAAGCTACTTTTAGGGATGTTTTCATTAGTTTTTATGTTAAATTCACATTTCTGGACTTTACTATGAGTTTGTGTGTTTTTTCCGTGTTTTTCTGTTGGAATCTGACCTCCCTGCACTCGAAATAGATTTTCAGGAGCTACAGAACTCCAAATAGCGCGCTCTCAACGGCGTTGGAAAGTAGACATCTAGCGCTTTCTAGCAATATATAATAGTCTATACTTTATTCGGAAATTGACGACTTAACATGGCGTTGAACGCCAAGTACATGCTGCTGTCTGGAGTTAAACGCCAGAAACACGTAATGATCCGGAGTTGAACGCCCAAAACACGTTATAACTTGGTGTTCAACTCCAACAGAAGCCTCAGCTCGTGGATAGATCAAGCTCAGCCCAAGCATACACCAAGTGGGCCCCGGAAGTGGATTTATGCATCAATTACTTACTCATGTAAACCCAAGTAGCTAGTCTAGTATAAATAGGATGATTTACTGTTGTATTAGACATCTTTTGACAGTTTAATCTTTTGACTGTTTAGCCTTTGATTATTCGGTCTCTTGATCATTCAGGGGGCTGGCCATTCGGCCATGCCTGAACCTTTCACTTATGTATTTTCAACGGTGGAGTTTCTGCACACCATAGATTAAGGGTGTGGAGCTCTGCTGTACCTCAAGTTTCAATACAATTATTATTACTTTCTATTCAATTCTCTTTTATTCTTATTCCAAGATATACGTTGCACAACATTTTGATGAATGTGATGATCCGTGACACTCATCATCATTCTCACCTATGAACGTGCGTGATTGACAACCACTTCCGTTCTACTTTAGGCCGGGCGCATATCTCTTAGATTCCCTGAAAGAATCTTCGTGGTATAAGTTAGATAGATGGCGGCATTCATGAGGATCCGGAAAGTCTAAACCTTGTCTATGGTATTCCGAGTAGGATTCTGGGATTGAATGACTGTGACGAGCTTCAAACTCCTGAAGGCTGGGCGTGATGACAAGCGCAAAAGAATCAAGGGATTCTATTCCAACCTGATTGAGAACCGACAGATGATTAGCCGTGCTGTGACAGAGGATAGGAACGTTTTCACTGAGAGGATGGGATGTAGCCATTGACAACGGTGATGCCCTACATACAGCTTGCCATGGAAAGGAGTAAGAAGGATTGGATGAAAGAAATAAGAAAGTAGAGATTCGAAAGGATTCCAGCATCTCCGCACGCTTATCTGAAATTCCCACTATTGATTTACATAAGTATTTCTATCCCTTTTTATTTTCTATTTATTATTAATTTTCGAAATCCATAAACCAATTTAATCTGCCTAACTGAGATTTACAAGGTGACCATAGCTTGCTTCATACCAACAATCTCTGTGGAATCGACCCTTACTCACGTAAGGTATTACTTGGATGACCCAGTACACTTGCTGGTTAAGCTGAATGAAGTTGTGATCATAAATTCCAATAGAGCCAATTTTTAAATCTCATGCAAATACAAAGAGGATCACAATTTCGTCCACCAATAGAGGATATCCAATAGCTAGCCAAACGATAGAAAAGAAGAAGAAGTTCACTCAATCATGTGAATTATAATAGAGCTCCTCCCCTAATGAAGTGGGGTTAATGGATCATCGCTCTAAGAACACTTGTAGGAAATGTAAATTGCCTGAAAGTAAACTCAGCTCACAACAAATGGAAATATAAAATTGCAGAGGAAGAGAATTGCACAAATTCAAATTGCATAAGCTGAATTGGATACAATACTGAAATGTAAAAGTGCAGAAAAGTAAAAGTGTTTACAAGAACCTTCTATTCTACTCCTACTCCTACTCCTACTACTACTACTACTCCTACTGTCTGTGAGAGCTCCCTTAATGAAATAAAACTGATGTCATTATATAGACTTTCCCAAATTACTAATTGAAATAAAATTCAAAACAAATTACAATGAAAATTCTATTTTATATGCTCTTTGTGCATTTGCTTGAGTGATCAGAGTGGGCTTGCTTTCTTGTAGTTCAAGTGGGCTTGGAATGAAGCTAATTTGAGCAGAAATGCACTTCCAGGAGAGCGTAACGTTCATTTAGAGAATGGAGCGCTTTTACACCTACGCCTATGCGTGCTATACGCTTGCGCGTCCCCGGTGTTTTGGCTCATCGACGCGTACACGTCCCTTGTAGCGTTCGCTTTGAGAGCATAGCATTCACGTAATGAACGCTCTTTCTACGCGTACGCGTCACCCATGCGTATGCATAGATTGCAAAATGTCAAATTCACACTACTGCTCAACCCATGCGTGTGCGTGCTTGTTCCCAAAAATCACATCCATGCGTACGCGTCATGCACGCATATGCGTCGATGGCTAAGTTTCAAATCAAATTTTCAAAAGAATCACAGGTGCTCATTCAAAGCGAATGTAGCATTCATTGCTGGTGAACGCTGATCCTCCTTCCATGCGTGCGCGCCATGCATGCGTACGCGTGGATCTCCAAAAGCTTCATCTTGCGCGTAAGCGCCTTGTACGCATGTGCGTCACTTGTGAACGTAGCATTCATAAAATGAACGTAGAGTTCTCCTGAACTTCTTCCTTCTCTGATTCTTCCTCTCATTTTTTTACCTGTCATCAACCAAACATATACCTCAAAGCCTTGGCATAATCATCAAATCTTGCATCACTCATATTATCAACTTAATCTTGCAAAAATCTCATACAAATGCATAAAATCAACAATGTTTGATTGAATTAGGACAAGCATGAATTTCTCATCCAAGCACTTTCTTATTGCCTAGAAATGTATGAAAACCAAGTAAAAATAAATAAAAATTGCTAGTAAAACATGTACAAAATGATGTGTCATCATATTCCCAATATACTGATGAATGTCCTCAACTCCAACAAGAAGACAACACCTTGGCAGCTACTAATAATTACTACAACCGCCCGAATCAAGGGTACTATCAACAAGACAGTAATTATAATCAAGGTGAGAACTACAATCAAGGTTGGCAAGACAATTTCAACCATGGATAGAGAGATAATTCCAACCAAGGGTGGAGAGACAATTCCAACCAAGGATGGAGGGACAACTATAATCAAGGAGGCAGAGACAACGGTGAAAATCAGAGATGGAACAACAACAATAACAACAATTATCTATAGAACCGGTATCAATAGAACCCTCCCTATCAACAGCAGAACCCAGGCCAGACTTACCAAGCACCTCACCAAAGGCAAGCCCAAGCACCCCAGAACAACCAATCACAGGCCCCTCAAATCACTTACCCACCTCCTTCTTCCAATGATGACATTCCCTATTGACTAATGACTCAGGAAGACCATCATCTATCCTGCTTGGAAGGCCATTTTTGAAGACTTCGAGGTTCAATTGGATGCTTTCTCAAGAACTTACTCTTTTGAGATAGATGGTAGAGCAGTAAGCTTCAACCTGGATGAAGCTATGAAGCACCCACCAGAAGATCACTCCATCTTCCAGTGCGACATTATTGATGAAACCGTGGCCGAAGTTCATCAAGAAGAAGTGGAAGAGATGAACATGGAGCAAGGTGCAAGTGTGGAGAAACCCTCTGAGCTTACTGAAGATACCTTGCCACCATCAATGGCTCCAGATGATCAAGTACCAAGCCATGAGCTGAAAATGGAGCTGAAGCCCCTTCCACCCCACCTCAAGTATGCTTATCTTGAGGATATGAGAACTCCAGGCTATACAAAGAGAGGGTGAAGGCTGTGCTTGACAAGAACATCAAGAGAAGGGAGTTTTGACCAGGGGAGTTAGTCCTGGTCTACAACTTGATGAGCAGATATTTTATACGTTTTTTGGGCGTAATCTCATGTAGATTTTAGTATGTTTTAGTTAGTTTTTAGTATAATTTTCTTAGTTTTTAGGAAAAATTCATATTTATTGCCTTTACTATGAGTTTGTGTGTTTTTCTGTAATTTCAGGTATTTTCTGGCTGAAATTGAGGGAGCTGAGCAAAAATCTGATTTAGGCTGAAAAAGGACTGCCGATGCTGTTGGATTCTGACCTCCCTGCACTCCGAATGAATTTTTTGGAGCTATAGAAGTCCAATTGGCGCGATTTCAATTTTGTTGGAAAGTAGACATCCAGGGCTTTCCAGCAATATATAATAGTCCATACTTTGCGTGAAGATAGATGACATAAACTGGCGTTCAACGCCAGTTCCATGTTGTAGTTTGGCGTTCAGCGCCAGAAACAGGCTGCAAGTTGGAGTTCAACGCCAGAAACGGGTTACAACCTGGCGTTCAACTCCAGAAACAGCCCAGGCACGTGAGAAGCTTAAGTCTCAGCCCCAGCACACACCAAGTGGGCCCCAGAAGTGGATTTCTGCACTATCCATCCTAGTTTACTCATTTTCTGTAAACCTAGGTTACTAGTTTAGTATTTAAACAACTTTTAGAGATTTATTTTGTATCTCATGACATTTTTAGATCTGAACTTTATACTTTTTGACGACATGAGTCTCTAAACTCCATTGTTGGGGGGTGAGGAGCTCTGCAGCGTCTCGATGAATTAATGCAATTATTTCTATTTTCCATTCAAACACGCTTGTTCCTATCTCAGATGTTCATTCGCGCTTCACTATGAAGAAGGTGATGATCTGTGACACTCATCACCTTCCTCAATCCATGAACGTGTGCCTGAAAACCACCTCCGTTCTACATCAGATTGAATGAGTATCTCTCAGATTTCTTAATCAGAATCTTCGTGGTATAAGCTAGAATTAATGGCGGCATTCATGAGAACCCGGAAAGTCTAAACCTTGTCTGTGGTATTCCGAGTAAGATTCAATGATTGAGTGGCTGTGACGAGCTTCAAACTTGCGATTGTTGGGCATAGTGACAGACGCAAAAGGATCAATGGATCCTATTCCGACATGATCGAGAACCAACAGATGATTAGCCGTGCTGTGACAGAGCATTTGGACCATTTTCACTGAGAGGATGGGAAGTAGCCATTGACAACGGTGACGCCCTACATACAACTTGTCATGGAAGGATCCTTGCATTTATGAAAGTGAGAAAGCATTATGTTGCAGGAATTCAGAGGACAAAGCATCTCCAAAACTCCAACAAATTCTCCATTATTACACAATAAGTATTTATTTTATGCCTTTTCACTTTTTACAATTGAACTTACAAAACACAGTTGTTGGTATCCTGACTAAGAATAATAAGATAACCATAGCTTGCTTCAAACCAACAATCTCCGTGGGATTCGACCCTTACTCACGTAAGGTATTACTTGGACGACCCAGTGCACTTGCTGGTTAGTTGTGCAGATTGCAAAAGTGTAATTGCAATTTTCGTACACCAAGTTTTTGGTGCCGTTGCTGGGGATTGTTTGAGTTTGAACAACTGACGGTGAATCTTGTTACTTAGATTAGGAAAAATTTATCTTTTTTTACTAGAATTGCATCTTTTATTATCCCTTCTAAAAAAATTTTTCAAAAATATTAGTTTTCTTTATTAATTTTTAGTTTTTTTGTGAATTTAGTGTCATGTTTTAAGTTTGGTGTCAATTGCATGCTCTTCTTTGTCTTTCAATTTTCGAATTGCATGTTCTTTATTTTTCCTTGATCCTCAAATTGTTCTTGTCAAATTTTCTTGTTTGATCTTTGGTTTTTCATATTTTGTGTATTTTTCGTGTTTTCCTTGTGCAATTTCAAAATATTAGTTTTCAAAAAAAATTATTTTTATTCATTAAAAATACCTCTTTAAAACACGTTACATTTATAGCTCAATTGGCTAGAGCGTTGGTTTATGTTCTTGGTAATTGAGTATCTTCTTTTTAAAATCTTTTTCAAAAATAATTTTTCTTTGATTGAATCTTGTGCCAAACTTTAAGTTTGGTGTTTTCTTGTTAATTTTCTTTAATTTTCAAAAATTTATTTTGGTTTTCTAAAAGTTTTAAGTTTGGTGTTCTTTCTTTTGTTCTTGTTGTTCTTGTGATTCTTCAAGGTGTTCTTTCTAAAAGTTTTAAGTTTGGTATTCCTTGGTGTTTTCCCTCCAAAATTTTCGAAAACAAGGAGCATTAGTTCTAAAAATTTAAAGTCTTGTGTCTTTTATGTGTTTTTCTCTTTCATCATAAAATTCAAAATTCAAAAAAAAAATATCTTTTCTAACTATTTTTAAGCCATATTTTCGAATTTTTTTTATAAAAAAATTCAGATTTCAATTTCAATATTTTTCAAATCTTATCCTTTTAAGATTTTTTAAAAAAAATTATATCTTTTTCGAAAATATCATAACCACTTTCTCTCTCCTCACTTTTTTGGAAATCTTCATAAAATATTTTTAAATTCTTTTTTTATTTATTTTTATTTTTATTTATTTTTAATTTTATTGTCGTCTTTATTTTATTTTATCTTATTATTATTATTTCAAAATTTTTATATATAATAAAATAAATAAAATAAATTCACATCATCTCCCTTTCTCCATTATGGACTGGTGAGCGAAATTGGGATTTATACTTTCACATAAATCGAATAATATTCCTCGCTCAACTAACCAGCAAGTGCACTGGGTCGTCCAAGTAATACCTTACGTGAGTAAGGGTCGATCCCACGGAGATTATTGGCTTGAAGCAATCAATGTTTATTTTATTTGTCTCAGTTAGGATGTCACAAAATTGTTTGGATTACTTGAACAATAGAGTTATTTGTTTATAAAGGATTGTGGAATATATTGGAATAATAAAGAATACTAGCGTTACTTGTTGTGCAGTAATGGAGAATATGTTGGAGTTTTGGAGATGCTTTGTTCTCTGAACTTCAACTCTTCCTTGAGATCCTCTTCTCACACGCAAGGTCTATCCATGGCAAGCTCTATGTAGGGTGTCACCGTTGTCAATGGCTACTTCCCATCCTCGCAGTGAAAGCTAATGCTCACGCACTCTGTCACAGTACGGCCAATCACCGGTTGGTTCCCGCTTCCTACTGGAATAGAATCCCTCTTTTGCGTCTGTCACTAACGCCCAGCAGGTTGCAAGTTTGAAGCACGTCACAGTCATTCAATCCTGGAATCCTACTCGGAATACCACAGACAAGGTTTAGACTTTCCGGATTCTCATGAATGCTGCCATCTATCTAGCTTATACCACGAAGATTCTGTTGGGGAATCTAAGAGATATTCATTCATTTTGATGTAGAACGGAGGTGGTTGTCAGGCACACGTTCATGGATTGAGGAAGGTGATGAGTGTCACGGATCATCACCTTCTTCACAATTAAGCGCGAATAAACATCTTAGATAAGAACAAGCGTGTTTGAATGGAAAACAAAGGAATTGTATTAAATCATCGAGACGCTGCAGAGCTCCTCACCCCCAACAATGGAGTTTAGAGACTCATGCCGTCAAAAGTATGTAATTCAGATTTGTAAAATGTCATGAGGTACCAGGAATGTCTGTAAAAGTTGTTTAAATAGTAAACTAGTAACCTAGGTTTACAGAAAAATGAATAAACTAAGATAATTGGTGCAGAAATCCACTTCTGGGGCCCACTTGGTGTGTGCTGGGGCTGAGACTAAAGCTTTCCACGTGTAAAGGCCTTTCTTGGCGTCAAACTTCAGATTATGACGTGTTTTGGGCGTTCAACTCCGGATCATGACGTTTTTCTGGCGTTTAACTCCAGACAGCAGCATGAACTTGGCGTTTAACGCCAAGTTACGTCGTCTATCCTCGCGCAAAGTATGGACTATTATATATTTCTGGAAAGCCCTGGATGTCTACTTTCCAACGCCGTTGAGAGCGCGCCAATTGGACTCCTGTAGCTCCAGAAAATCCATTTCGAGTGCAGGGAGGTCAGGATCCAACAGCATCAGCAGTCCTGTTTCAGCCTAAGTCAGATTTTTGCTCAGCTCCCTCAATTTCAGCCAGAAAATACCTGAAATCACAAAAAAATACACACACTCATAGTAAAGTCTAGAAATATGATTTTTGCTTAAAAACTAATAATATTTAACTAAAAACTAATTAAAACATGCTAAAATCTACATGAAATTACCCCCAAAAAGCGTATAAAATATCCGCTCATCACAACACCAAACTTAAACTGTTGCTTGTCCTCAAGCAACTAGATAAATAAAATAGGTTTTAACAGAAATTAAGAAGTAATAATATTTTAGAGTTTTAACATGAAGCTCATATTCTTATTAGATGAGCGGGGTTTGTAGCTTTTTGTTTCTGAACAGTTTTGGCATCCCCCTGTATCTTTAAATTTTCAGAATAATTGGCATCCTTAGGAACTCAGAATTCAGATAGTATTATTGACTCTCCTAGTGTAGTATGTTGATTCTTGAACACAGTTATTTTATGAGTCTTGGCTGTGGCCCTAAGCACTTTGTTTTCCAGTATTACCACCAGATACATAAATGCCACAGACACATAACTGGGTGAACCTTTTCAGATTGTGACTTAGCTTTGCTAAAGTCCCCAGTCAGAGGTGTCCAGAGCTCTTAAGCACACTCTGTTTGTCTTGGATCACGACTTTAACCACTCAGTCTCAAGTTTGTAACTTGGACCTGCATGCCACAAGCACATGGTTAGGGACAGCTTGGTTTAGCCGCTTAGGCCTGGATTTTATTTCCTTGGGCCCTCCTCTCCATTGATGCTCAAAGCCTTGGATCCTTTTTACCCTTGCCTTTTGGTTTTAAGGGCTGCTTGGCTTTTATTCCTTTTGATTGTAAATATT
Source organism: Arachis stenosperma (assembly GCF_014773155.1). Lineage (NCBI taxonomy): Eukaryota > Viridiplantae > Streptophyta > Magnoliopsida > Fabales > Fabaceae > Arachis > Arachis stenosperma. Next base: position 64,227,887 of record NC_080380.1, read on the forward strand.
TTTTTTTTGTTTTTTTTTTTTGAACTGCTTTTTCTTACTTCAAGAATCAATTTCATGATTTTTCAGATCATCAATAATATTTTTCGTGTTCCTCATCCTTTCAGGAGCCAATATTCATCAAATTCAAGGTACAATTTATGCACTGTTCAAGCATTCATTCAGAGAACAAAAAGTATTGCCACCACATATAATTAATTATAGTCTTTATTACTAAGAACTCATAAATATAGATTACTTCTTTATTCTAAAAAAAAATTCTACTACTTTATTTATGCCTGATGATGAGAAAAATAACTTATAGCTTAATTGGAAATAAAATCAAAATAGACATACTAATTACTACTACTACTATATCTCCTAAGGTAAATTTCTAAAATAATACTATCACAGAGTTAAAGCTGGAATTAGAACTTAACAACCTGTATTTTGGGAAGTGGATGTTCCTCTAGTCTGTGGGGTGCCTTCAAGAATTAATTTCTGACACTTCAGCTCCCTTAAGTTCACATCCTTGCTCTTCCTGTTCCCTTAGGTGCCATGATCTTAATGAGTTTTAGCTCAGTGATCATGGCAAATCACACCAAACTTAGAGGTTTGCTTGTCCTCAAGCAAAATGAAGGACAGAAGATGAATAGAGGGAAAGGCAATTTCGAAATCAAAAGATATGATGGGTTGAAAAAGATTTGAAAAAGAATTGGATTGGAAAAAGATTTGTGTTTATAAATTAAGATACATTTGATACTTTTTAGAAATTAGGATTTTTAGAAAACCAATTTGATTTTGAAGGATGACATTTTGAAACATGGTTATGCAAGAAATCATGAATTGAAACATAAAAATTTAGAAAAATTGTAAAGAAAAACGAATTTTACCTCCTCCCCACCATCCTGGCGTTAAACGCCCACATGGTGCATGTTTTGGGCGTTTAACGCCCACATGTTGCTTCTCCTGGGCGTTCAACGCCCATTTGGTGCTTCTTTCTGGCGTTGAACGCCAGGAAGTCCTTTGTCACTGGGCGTTTTCCTGAACGCCCAGGATGCTAGCAGACTGGCGTTAAACGCCCAGAAGGTGCATCTTTCTGGCGTTTAACGCCCAGAAGGTGCTCCTTTCTGGCGTTTAACGCCCATTGGGAGCTTCTTTTGGGCGTTTAACGCCCAAAGTATTTCTCACTGGCTTTTTCATGCCAGTGAGCTTCCAAATTTCCCTGTAACTCTGTGACTTCAATCAATTGCTATTTCACCTTTGAAGATACTTGACATATACCTGAAACAAAATTAATTAATTAATGAATACGAATAAAATTAAATTTTGTGATTGGCTAGGTTGCCTCCCAGCAAGCGCTTCTTTAATGTTAATAGCTGGACTATTACTGAGTTTTAATCAAGTCTCAGTTTTGAGCATTCTTGCTCAAAATTGCCTTCAAGATAATGTTTGACTCTTTGTCCATTAACAATGAACTTTTTGTTAGAGTCACTATCCTGAAGTTCTATGTATCCATATGGTGATACGCTTGTAATTACATATGGACCTCTCCACCGGGATTTTAATTTCCCAGGGAATAATTTGAGCCTTAAATTAAATAACAGAACTTTCTGTCCTGGCTCAAAGACTCTGGATGACAATTTCTTATCATGCCATCTTTTTGCTTTTTCTTTGTAAATTTTTGCATTTTCGAAAGCATTGAGTCTAAATTCCTCTAGCTCATTTAACTGGAGCAATCGTCTTTCTCCAGCTAACTTGGCATCAAGGTTCAGGAATCTGGTTGCCCAGTAGGCCTTGTGTTCCAGTTCCACTGGCAAGTGACACGCCTTTCCATACACAAGCTGGTATGGAGAGGTCCCTATAGGGGTCTTAAATGCTGTTCTGTATGCCCACAGAGCATCATCCAAGCTTCTTGCCCAATCCTTTCTACGGTTAATTACAGTCCGTTCCAGGATTCTTTTGAGTTCTCTATTTGAGACTTCAGCTTGCCCATTAGTTTGTGGATGATATGGAGTAGCTACCCTGTGGTTGACTCCATAACGTACCAGAGCAGCATAAAGCTGTTTATTACAGAAATGAGTGCCCCCATCACTGATTAGCACTCTAGGGACACCAAATCTGCTGAAGATATGTTTCTGGAGGAATTTCAACACTGTTTTAGTGTCATTAGTGGGTGTTGCAATAGCCTCCACCCATTTGGATACATAATCCACTGCCACCAGAATATAAGTGTTTGAGTATGATGGTGGGAAAGGTCCCATGAAGTCAATGCCCCATACGTCAAACAACTCAATCTCCAAGATTCCTTGTTGAGGCATGGCATAACTGTGAGGTAGGTTGCCTGATCTTTGGCAACTGTCACAATTAAGCACAAATGCTCGGGAATCTTTATAGAGAGTGGGCCAGTAGAAGCCACTTTGGAGGACCCTTGTGGCTGTTCGCTCACTTCCAAAATGTCCTTCATACTGTGATCCATGGCAATGCCAAAGGATCTTCTATGCTTCCTCTTTAGGCACACATCTACGGATTACTCCGTCTGCACATCTCTTGAAGAGATATGGTTCATCCCAAAGATAGTACTTTGCATCTGTGATTAATTTCTTTGATTGCACCCTACTGTACTCTTTGGGTATGAATCTCACTGCCTTGTAGTTTGCAATGTCTGCAAACCATGGCACTTCCTGGATGGCGAACAGTTGCTCATCCGGAAAGGTTTCAGAGATCTCAGTGAGAGGGAGGGACGCCCCTTCCACTGGTTCTATTCGGGACAGGTGATCTGCTACTTGATTTTCTGTCCCTTTTCTGTCTCTTATTTCTATATCAAACTCTTGCAGAAGCAACACCCATCTAATGAGTCTGGGTTTTGAATCCTGCTTCGTGAGTAGATATTTAAGAGCAGCATGATCAGTGTACACAATCACTTTTGATCCTACTAAATAGGATCTGAATTTATCAATGGCGTAAACCACTGCAAGTAGCTCTTTTTCTGTGGTTGTGTAATTCTTCTGTGCGTCATTTAAGACACGGCTGGCATAGTAAATGACGTGCAGAAGCTTGTCATGCCTTTGTCCCAACACTGCACCAATGGCATGGTCACTGGCATCACACATCAGTTCAAATGGTAATGTCCAGTCTGGTGCAGAGATGATTGGTGCTGAGACCAATTTAGCTTTCAGGGTCTCAAATGCCTGCAGACACTCTTTATCAAAGATAAATGGCGTGTCAGCAGCTAGCAGGTTGCTCAGAGGTTTGGCGATTTTTGAAAAGTCCTTTATAAACCTCCTATAGAATCCTGCATGCCCCAGAAAGCTTCTGATTGCCTTAACATTAGCAAGTGGTGGCAATTTTTTAATTACTTCTACCTTAGCTTGGTCCACCTCTATTCCCTTGTTCGAAATTTTGTGCCCAAGGACAATTCCTTCAGTCACCATAAAGTGACATTTTTCCCAGTTCAAAACCAGGTTAGTCTCTTGGCATCTTTTCAGAACAAGTGCTAAATGGTTAAGGCAGGAGCTGAATGAGTCTCCAAATACTGAAAAGTCATCCATGAAGACTTCCAGGAATTTTTCCACCATATCAGAGAAAATTGAAAGCATGCACCTTTGAAAGGTTGCAGGTGCATTGCACAGGCCAAATGGCATCCTTCTATATGCAAATACTCCAGATGGACATGTGAATGCCGTTTTTTCCTGATCCTGGGGATCTACTGCAATTTGATTGTAACCTGAATATCCATCCAGGAAGCAGTAGTATTCATGACCTGCTAGTCTTTCTAGCATCTGGTCTATGAATGGTAAAGGAAAATGATCCTTTCTGGTGGCTGTATTGAGCCTTCTATAATCAATGCACATACGCCACCCTGTAACTGTTCTTGTAGGAACCAGTTCATTTTTTTCATTATGAATCACTGTCATGCCACCTTTCTTAGGGACAACTTGGACAGGACTCACCCAGGGGCTGTCAGAAATAGGATAAATAATCCCAGCCTCTAGTAATTTAGTGACCTCCTTCTGCACCACTTCCTTCATGGCTGGATTCAGCCGCCTCTGTGGTTGGACCACAGGCTTGACGTCACCTTCCAATAGGATCTTATGCATGCATCTGGCTGGGCTAATGCCCTTAAGATCACTGATGGACCACCCAAGAGCTGTCTTGTGTGTCCTTAGCACTTGAATTAGTGCTTCCTCTTCCTGTGGCTCTAAGATAGAGCTTATAATTACAGGAAAGGTATCACCTTCTCCCAGAAATGCATATTTCAGGGATGGTGGTAATGGTTTGAGTTCGGGTTTGGAGGTTTCTCCTCTTCTTGAGGGATTTTCAGAGGTTCTATTATCTTCTCTGACTCCTCCAAATCAGGCTGAACATCTTTAAAGATGTCCTCTAGCTCTGATTCCAAACTCTCAGCCATATTGACCTCTCTTACCAGAGAGTCAATAATATCAACACTCATGCAGTCATTTGGGGTGTCTGGATGTTGCATTGCTTTGACAACATTCAACTTGAACTCCTCCTCATTGACTCTCAAGGTTACTTCCCCTTTTTGGACATCAATGAGGGTTCGGCCAGTTGCTAGGAAAGGTCTTCCTAGAATGAGAGTTGCACTCTTGTGCTCCTCCATTTCCAGCACCACAAAGTCAGTAGGAAAGGCAAATGGCCCAACCTTGACTATCATGTCTTCAATCACGCCTGATGGGTACTTAATGGAGCCATCAGCAAGTTGAAGACATATCCTGGTTGGTTTAATTTCTTCAGTTAAACCAAGCTTTCTGATAGTAGATGCAGGTATTAAGTTGATACTTGCCCCAAGATCACATAAAGCTTGCTTGGTACAATTACCCTCTAATGTGCATGGTATCATAAAGCTCCCAGGATCTTTAAGCTTCTCAGGTAAGCTTTTCAGAATGACTGCACTGCATTCTTCAGTGAGGTAGACTTTTTCAGTCTCCCTCCAATCCTTCTTATGACTTAAGATCTCTTTCATGAACTTAGCATAAGAGGGTATTTGCTCAAGTGCTTCTGCAAACGGAATCTTTATTTCAAGAGTCCTGAGATAGTCTGCAAAGCGGGCAAACTGCTTATCCTGTTCCGCTTGGCGGAGTTTTTGAGGATAAGGCATTTTGGCTTTGTATTCCTCAACCTTAGTTGCTGCAGGTTTATTACCTACAGAAGTGGGTTGGGAAGCCTTTTTAGAAGGGTTATCATCAGCACTCGTAGGTGACTTATCCCCCACTGGCAATTGAGTGCCAAGGTGGGAGATGGAGTGGCGTTAGACGCCATCTCCTTGTTGGTTACTGGCGTTTGAACGCCAGAACCATGTCCCTTTTGGGCGTTCAACGCCAGATCCATGCTTGTTTCTGGCGTTGAACGCCAGGAATGAGCATGGTCTGGGCGTTCAGCGCCAGCTCTGTTCCTCTCTGGGCTCTGATTGTCCTCAGAGGGATTTTGAGTATCCTCTTGTTCATTTCTTGGTTTCCTGCTGCTTTGAAGTGAGGTATTTAATGCTTTCCCACTTCTTAATTGAACTGCTTGGCATTCTTCTGTTATTTGTTTTGACAGTTGCTTTTCTGTCTGCTTTAATTGCACTTCCATGTTTCTGTTAGCCATTCTTGTTTCCTGTAATATTTCCTTGAATTCGGCTAGTTGCTGAGTTAGAAAATCTAATTGCTGATTGAATTCATTAGCCTGATCCACTGGACTGAGTTCTGCAGTTACTATTTTAGCTTCTTCTTTCATGGAGGATTCACTGCTTAGGTACAGATGCTGATTTCTGGCAACTGTATCAATAAGCTCTTGAGCTTCTTCAATTGTTTTTCTCATGTGTATAGATCCACCTGCTGAGTGGTCTAGAGAAATCTGAGCTTTTTCTGTAAGCCCATAGTAGAAGATGTCTAATTGCACCCATTCTGAAAACATTTCAGAGGGACATTTTCTTAGCATCTCTCTGTACCTCTCCCAAGCATCATAAAGGGATTCATTATCTCCTTGTTTGAAGCCTTGAATGTTTAGCCTTAGCTGTGTCATCCGTTTGGGAGGGAAATAGTGATTCAGGAATTTTTCTGACAGCTGTTTCCATGTTTTTATGCTGTTTTTAGGCTGATTATTTAACCACCTCTTAGCTTGATCTTTTACAGCAAATGGAAACAGTAATAGTCTGTAGACATCCTGATCTACTTCCTTATCATGTACTGTATCAGCAATTTGCAGAAATTGTGCCAGAAATTCTGTAGGTTCTTCATGTGGAAGACCAGAATACTGGCAGTTTTGCTGCACCATGATAATGAGCTGAGGATTCAGCTCAAAGCTACTAACTCCAATGGAGGGTATACATATACTACTCCCATATGAAGCAGTAGTGGGGTTGGCATATGACCCCAGAGTCCTCTTGGACTGTTCATTCCTACTTGCTTCCATAATGGAATACAAGAAGAGAATTTATAGTTAAAAATTATTTATTTTATAGTAGTGGAATAAATAAAAAATGGAATATATAAAAAATATATTTTGAAAATATTTTGTGAAAAATTTTTTCGAAAAATTTGATATTGAAAATTGAAGTTTATATTAAAAATTTCGAAAAAGTAGTTTTAAAAAATAGTTGGAAAAATTTTTTTTTTTTTGAATTTTGAATTTTATGATGAAAGAGAAAAACACACAAAAGATACAAGACTTAAAATTTTTAGATCCAATGCTCCTTACTTTTGAAAATTTTTGGAGGGAAAACACCAAGGAACACCAAACTTAAAAATTTTAAGATCAAGACACAAGAAAAACCCAAGAACACCTTGAAGGTTCACAAGAACACCAAGAACAAAAGAAAGAACACCAAACTTAAAATTTTTAGAAAATCAAGACAAGTTTTCGAAAATTTAAAGAAAGATTAACAAGAAAACACCAAACTTAAAGTTTGGCACAAGATTAAATTAAGAAAAATTATTTTTGAAAAAAGATTTTCAAAAGTACTGGTGCTCCCTTATCAAGAATATAAGCTAATGCTTTAGCCAATTGGGAATAAATATGACACTTGATGCAGATATTCCAATTAGTGCTTTAAAAGGAACACAAGTAAAACAAGAAAAGACACAAAGCAAGAAAAACTCAAGATCAAACAAGAAAAATAAGCAAGAACAACTTGAAGATTAATAAAGAACAAAAATCACAAGTCGAAAAATTTTTTATTTTTTTTTTTTGAAGAGAAATATGAGATATGCAATTGACACCAAACTTAGAACAAGACACTAAAACTCACGAAAATTAGCAATTAATTAAGAGAAAAATAATAAATTTTGAAAAGAAATTTTTGAAAAGAAACTATCCTATCAAGATTTAATGACTCTATAACAATAAAAACAAGAATAAAAATAAAAACAAATTATTCCTAATCTAAGAAATAAAATAAGCCTTTAATTGTCCAAACTCAATAATCCCCGGCAACGGCGCCAAAAACTTAGTGAGCGAAATTGGGATTTATACTTTCACACAAATCGAATAATATTCCTCGCTCAACTAACCAGCAAGTGCACTGGGTCGTCCAAGTAATACCTTACGTGAGTAAGGGTCGATCCCACGGAGATTATTGGCTTGAAGCAATCAATGTTTATTTTATTTGTCTCAGTTAGGATGTCACAAAATTGTTTGGATTACTTGAACAATAGAGTTATTTGTTTATAAAGGATTGTGGAATATATTGGAATAATAAAGAATACTAGCGTTACTTGTTGTGCAGTAATGGAGAATATGTTGGAGTTTTGGAGATGCTTTGTTCTCTGAACTTCAACTCTTCCTTGAGATCCTCTTCTCACACGCAAGGTCTATCCATGGCAAGCTCTATGTAGGGTGTCACCGTTGTCAATGGCTACTTCCCATCCTCGTAGTGAAAGCTAATGCTCACGCACTCTGTCACAGTACGGCCAATCACCGGTTGGTTCCCGCTTCCTACTGGAATAGAATCCCTTTTTTGCGTCTGTCACTAATGCCCAGCAGGTTGCAAGTTTGAAGCACGTCACAGTCATTCAATCCTGGAATCCTACTCGGAATACCACAGACAAGGTTTAGACTTTCCGGATTCTCATGAATGCCGCCATCTATCTAGCTTATACCACGAAGATTCTGTTGGGGAATCTAAGAGATATTCATTCATTCTGATGTAGAACGGAGGTGGTTGTCAGGCACACGTTCATGGATTGAGGAAGGTGATGAGTGTCACGGATCATCACCTTCTTCACAATTAAGCGCGAATAAACATCTTAGATAAGAACAAGCGTGTTTGAATGGAAAACAAAGGAATTGTATTAAATCATCGAGACGCTGCAGAGCTCCTCACCCCCAACAATGGAGTTTAGAGACTCATGCCGTCAAAAGTATGTAATTCAGATTTGTAAAATGTCATGAGGTACCAGGAATGTCTGTAAAAGTTGTTTAAATAGTAAACTAGTAACCTAGGTTTACAGAAAAATGAATAAACTAAGATAATTGGTGCAGAAATCCACTTCTGGGGCCCACTTGGTGTGTGCTGGGGCTGAGACTAAAGCTTTCCACGTGTAAAGGCCTTTCTTGGCGTCAAACTTCAGATTATGACGTGTTTTGGGCGTTCAACTCCGGATCATGACGTTTTTCTGGCGTTTAACTCCAGACAGCAGCATGAACTTGGCGTTTAACGCCAAGTTACGTCATCTATCCTCGCGCAAAGTATGGACTATTATATATTGCTGGAAAGCCCTGGATGTCTACTTTCCAACGCCGTTGAGAGCGCGCTAATTGGACTCCTGTAGCTCCAGAAAATCCATTTCGAGTGCAGGGAGGTCAGGATCCAACAGCATCAGCAGTCCTGTTTCAGCCTAAGTCAGATTTTTGCTCAGCTCCCTCAATTTCAGCCAGAAAATACCTGAAATCACAGAAAAATACACACACTCATAGTAAAGTCTAGAAATATGATTTTTGCTTAAAAACTAATAATATTTAACTAAAAACTAATTAAAACATGCTAAAATCTACATGAAATTACCCCCAAAAAGCGTATAAAATATCCGCTCATCATGGACTTAAGTGGAAATGAACAGTTCAGAAGGACTCTGGGGTCATATGCTAACCCCACTACTGCTTCATATGGGAGTAGTATATGTATACCCTCCATTGGAGTTAGTAGTTTTGAGTTGAACCCTCAGCTCATTATCATGGTGCAGCAAAGTTGCTAGTATTTCGGTCTTCCACAGGAAAAACCTATAGAGTTTCTGGCACAGTTTTTACAAATTACTGACACAGTACATGATAAAGAAGTAGATCAGGATGTCTACAGATTGTTACTATTTCCATTTGCTGTAAAAGGCCAAGCCAAGAGGTGGTTAAATAACCAACCTAAGGCTAGCATAAATACATGGAAATAGCTGTCAAAAAAATTCCTGAATCAATACTTCCCTCCAAAACGGATGACACAGCTAAGGCTGAGCATCCAAGGATTTAAACAAGGAGATAATGAATCCCTTTATGATGCTTGGGAGAGATACAGAGAGATGCTGAGAAAATGCCCCTCTGAAATGTTTTCAGAGTGGGTGCAGTTAGACATCTTCTATTATGGGCTTACAGAGAGAGCTCAGACTTCTCTAGACCACTCAGCTGGTGGATCTATACACATGAGAAAGACAATAGAAGAAGCTCAAGAGCTTATTGATACAGTTGCTAGAAATCAGCATCTGTACCTAAGCAGTGAACCTTCCATCAACGAATAGGCTAAAACAGTAACTGCTGAACTCAGTCCTGTAGAACAAGCTACTGAATTCAATCAGCAATTAGATTTTCTAACAAAACAGCTAGCCAAATTCAAGGAAATGTTGCAAGAAACAAGAATGGCTAATATGAATATGAAAGTGCAGTTGAAGCAAACATAACAGCAGTTATCAAAACAAATAACAGAAGAATGCCAAGTAGTTCAATTAAGAAGTGGAAAAATATTAAATACCCCACTTCAAGGTAGTAGGAAGCCAAGAAATGAACATACTGCTATCCAAAATCCCTCTCAGGACAGTCAGAGCCCAGAGAGGAATAATTCTGGTGCTCAAATGCCAGATAATGGGTGGAAAGTTGGCGTTGAACGCCCAACCCATGCTCAGTCCTGGCGTTCAACGCCAGAAACAAGCAAGGAGTTGGCGTTGAACGCCCAAAGGAAGCATAGTTCTGGCGTTCAGACGCCAGAAACAGATAAGGAGTTGGCATCTAACGCCACTCCAGCTTCCACCCCTGGTATTCAAACACCAGTGGGGGATCAGACACATACAAGCGCTGATAGCAACTCCTCTAAAAAGGCTTCTCAACCCACGACTGTAGGCAAAAAACCTGCAACAACTAAAGTTGAGGAATACAAAGCCAAAATGCCTTATCCTCAGAAACTCCGCCAAGCGGAATAGGATAAGCAATTTTCCCGCTTTGCAGACTATCTCAGGACTCTTGAGATAAAGATTTTATTTGCAGAGGCACTTGAGCAAATACCCTCTTATGCTAAGTTCATGAAAGAGATCTTAAGTCATAAGAAGGATTGGAGGGAAACTGAGAAAGTTTACCTCACTGAAGAATGCAGTGCAGTCTTTCTGAAAAGCTTACCTGAGAAGCTTAAAGATCCGGGAAGCTTTATGATTCCAAGCACATTAGAAGGTACTTGTACCAAGCAAGCTCTATGTGATCTTGGGGCAAGTATTAACCTAATACCTGCAGCTACTATCAAAAAGCTTGGGTTGACTGATGAAGTTAAACCAACCCAGATATGTCTCCAACTTGCTGATGGCTCCATTAAATACCCATCAGGCGTAATTGAAGACATGATTGTCAAGGTTGGGCTTTTTGCCTTTCCCACTGACTTTGTGGTGCTGGAAATGGAGGAGCATAAGAGTGCAACTCTCATTCTAGGAAGACCTTTCCTAGCAACTGGACGAACCCTCATTGACATCCAAAAAGGGGAAGTGACCCTGAGAGTTAATGAGGACGAGTTTAAGTTGAATGTTGTCAAAGCTATGCAGCATCCAGACACCCAAAATGACTGCATGAGCATTGATATTATTGACTCTCTGGTCCATCAGTGATCTTAAGGGCATTAGCCCAGCCAGATGCATGCACAAGATCCTATTGGAGGGTGACGCTAAGCCAGTGGTTCAACCACAGAGGCGGCTGAATCCAGCCATGAAGGAGGTGGTGTAGAAGGAGGTCACTAAATTACTAGAGGCTGGAATTATCTATCCTATTTCTGATAGCCCCTGGGTAAGCCCTGTCCAAGTCGTCCCTAAGAAAGGTGGCATGACAGTGATTCATAATGAAAAAAATGAACTGGTTCCTACAAGAACAGTTACATGGTGGCGTATGTGTATTGATTACAGAAGGCTCAATACAGCTTCCAAAAAGGATCATTTTCCTTTACCACTCATAAACCAGATGCTAGAAAGACTAGCAGGTCATGAATACTACTGCTTCTTGGATGTATATTCAGGTTATAATCAAACTGCAGTAGATTCCCAAGATCAAGAGAAAACAGCATTCACATGCCCATCTGGAGTATTTGCATACAGAAGGATGCCATTTGGTCTGTGCAATGACCTGCAACCTTTCAAAGATGCATGCTCTCTATTTTCTTTGATATAGTGGAAAATTTCTTGAAGTCTCCATGGATGACTTTTCAGTGTTTGGAGACTCATTCAGCTCCTGTCTTGACCATCTAGCACTTGTTCTAAAGAGATGCCAAGAGACTAATCTGGTTTTAAATTGGGAGAAATGTCACTTTATGGTGACTGAAGGAATTGTCCTTGGGCACAAAATTTTGAACAAGGGAATAGAGGTGGATCAAGATAAGGTGGAGGTAATTGAAAAATTACCACCACCTGCCAATGTTAAGGCAATCAGAAGCTTTCTGGGGCATACAGGATTCTATAGGAGGTTTATAAAAGATTTTTTAAAAATCGCCAAACCTCTGAGTAATCTGCTAGCTGCTGACATGCCATTTATCTTTGATAAGGAGTGTCTGCAGGCGTTTGAGACTCTAAAAGCTAAGCTGGTCACAGCACCAATCATCTCTGTACCAGACTGGACAATACCGTTTGAACTGATGTGTGATGCCAGTGACCATGCCATTGGTGCAGTGTTGGGACAAAGGCATGACAAGCTTCTTCACATCATTTACTATGCCAGTCATGTTTTAAATGACGCACAGAAGAACTACACAACTACAGAAAAAGAGTTACTTACAGTGGTTTACGCCATTGACAAGTTTAGATCTTATTTAGTAGGATCAAAAGTGATTGTGTACACTGACCATGCTGCTCTTAAATATCTACTCACAAAGCAGGATTCAAAACTCATACTCGTCAGATGGGTGTTGCTTCTGTAGGAGTTTGATATAGAAATAAGAGACAGAAAAGGGACAGAGAACCAAGTAGCAGATCATCTGTCCCGAATAGAACCAGTAGAAGGGGCGTCCCTCCCTCTTACTGAAATCTCTGAAAACTTTCCGGATGAGCACCTCTTTGCCATCCAGGAAGTGCCATGGTTTGTAGACATTGCAAACTACAAGGCAGTGAGATTCATACCCAAAAAGTACAATAGGCAGCAAACAAAGAAATTGATCACGAATGCAAAGTACTATCTTTGGGATGAACCATATCTCTTCAAGAGATGTGCAGACGGAGTAATCCGTAGACGTGTGCCTAAAGAAGAAGCACAGAAGATCCCCTAGCACTGCCATGGATCACAGTATGGAGGACATTTTGGAAGTGAGTGAACAGCTACAAGAGTACTCCAATGTGGCTTCTACTGGCCTACTCTCTATAAAGACTCCCGAGTGTTTGTACTTAATTGTGACAGTTGCCAAAGATCTGGCAAACTGCTTCACAGTTATGCCATGCCTCAACAAGGAATCTTGTAGATTGAGTTGTTTGATGTATGGGGTATTGACTTCATGGGACCTTTCCCACCATCATACTCAAACGCTTATATTCTAGTGGCAGTGGATTATGTATCCAAATGGGTGGAAGCTATTGCAACACCCACTAATGATACTAAGACAGTGCTAAAATTCCTCCAAAAACACATCTTCAGCAGATTTGGTATCCCTAGAGTACTAATCAGTGATGGGGGCAATCATTTATGCAATAAACAGCTTTACTCTGCTTTGGTTCGATATGGAGTTAGCCACAGAGTAGCTACTCCATATCATCCACAGACAAATGGGCAAGCTGAAGTCTCTAATAGAGAACTTAAAAGAATCCTGGAACGGACTGTGATTAACCGTAGAAGGGATTGGGCAAGAAGCTTGGATGATGCTCCGTGGGCATACAGAACAGCATTCAAGACACCTATAGGAACTTCTCCATACCAGCTAGTGTATGGAAAAGCCTGTCACTTGCCAGTGGAACTGAAACATAAGGCCTATTGGGCAACCAGATTCCTAAACCTTGATACCAAGTTAGCTGGAGAAAAATGATTGCTCCAGTTAAATAAGCTAGAGGAATTCAGACTCAATGCTTTCGAAAATGCAAAAATTTACAAAGAGAAAGCAAAAAGATGGCATGATAAGAAACTTTCATCCAGAGTCTTTGAGCCAGGGCAGAAAGTTCTGCTATTTAATTCTAGGCTCAGATTATTCCTCGAGAAATTGAAATCCCGGTGGAGAGGTCCATATGTGATTACAAGTGTGTTACCGTATGGATACGTGGAGCTTCAGGATAATGATTTTAACAAAAAATTCATTGTTAATGGACAGAGAGTCAAACATTATCTTGAAAGCAATTTTGAGCAAGAATGCTCAAAACTGAGACTTGATTAAAGATCAGTAATAGTTCAGCTAAAGAAGCGCTTGCTGGGAGGCAACCCAGCCATTTACAAAGTTTATTTTTTAATTAAATTAATTTTTACAAATTCTAAGTTTGGTGTCTTCTTTGTGTTTTTCTTTAAAATTTTCGAAAATTTGTGTTTGATTTTCTAAAAATTTTAAGTTTGGTGTCATTTTGTTGTTTTTCTCTTTCCTTTTTTCAAAAATCAAATCTTTTTCAAAATAATTTTCAATCTTATCTTTTCAATTGCTAATTCCAAAATCTTTTTTTTATTAATTAATTGATTTAGTTTTGAATTTGCTTTGATCTTATTTTCTTTTAGTTTTCGAAATTTCATTTTATTTTCCATTTGTTTTATTTTATTATTTTCGGTCAAATAAAAAAAAATTAATTTACTTGTGAATCATTATCATATTCCCTTTCTCCATCATGGACCTAAGTGGAATTGAGCAGTTCAGAAGGACTCTGGGGTCATATGCTAACCCCATTACAGCTGCATATGGGAGTAGCATCTGTATACCTCCCATCAAAGCAAGCAGCTTTGAGCTAAATCCTCAACTCATTATCATGGTGTAGAAAAATTGCCAGTATTCCGGTCTTCCACAGGAAGAACCTACTGAGTTTCTGGCACAATTCTTACAAATTGCTGACACAGTACGTGATAAAGAGGTAGATCAGGATGTCTACAGACTATTACTGTTTCCATTTGCTGTAAAAGATCAACCTAAGAGGTGGTTGAATAACCAACCTACAGCAAGCATAAAGACATAGAGACAGTTATCAGACAAATTCCTGAATCAATTTTACCCTCCAAAAAGGATGACACAGCTAAGGCTGGACATCCAAGGCTTTAAACAAGAGGATAATGATTCCCTTTATAATGCCTGGGAGAGGTATAGAGGTATGCTAAGAAAATGCCCCTCTGAAATGTTTTCATAGTGGGTACAGTTAGACATCTTCTACTATGGGCTTACAGAAAAAGCTCAGATGTCTCTAGACCGCTCAGCTGGTGGATCTATACATATGAGGAAGACGATTGAAGAGGCTCAAGAACTCATAGATACTGTTGCTAGAAATCAACATTTGTACTTTAGCAGTGAGCCCTCTACAAAAGAAGAAGCTATGGCAGTAGCTACTGATCCTAATCCTCAAGAACAGATTGTTGAGCTTAATCAGCAATTACTCCTGATGACAAAACAGTTGGCAGAATTTAAAGAGATGCCTCAAGAAACTAAAATTGCCAACAAGAACATAGAATCACAGTTGAATCAGATAAAACAGCAGTTATCTAAACAAATAACAGAAGAATGCCAAGCAGTTCAACTGAGGAGTGGGAAGACATTGAATAACACTGCTCAAAGTAGCAAAAAGCCAAGAAAGGAACAATTGACAGAGGATGACCAAACCACTGCCCAAAATCCATCTGAGGACAGTAAGATCCCAGAGAGGAATACTCTTGGTGTTCAAACGCCAAAAAAGGGGGAAAAGTTGGCGTTCAACGCCCATTCCTTGCCCAGTTCTGGCGTTCAAACGCCAGAAAAGGGGGAAAAGTTGGCTTTAAATGCCAATGAGGAATCAGACACCTGAGAGTGCTGATAGTAACCCCTCTAAAAAGGCTTCTCCAACCACCTCTATAAGGAATAAACCTGCAGCAACTGAGGTTGAAGACTATAAAGCGAAGATGCCTTATCCTCAGAAACTCCGCCAAGCGGAACAGGATAAGCAATTTGCTCGCTTTGCAGACTATCTAAGGACTCTTGAAATAAAGATTCCGTTTGCAGAGGCACTTGAGCAAATACCTTCTTATGCTAAGTTCATGAAAGAGATCTTAAGTCATAAGAAGGATTGGAGAGAAACTGAAAAAGTATTTCTCACTAAAGAATGCAGTGCATTCATTCTGAAAAGCTTACCTAAATGTGTTTCTCAAGATCCAGGAAGCTTTATGATACCATGCACATTAGAAGGTGCTTGCACCAAGACAGCCCTGTGTGACCTTGGAGCAAGTATCAATTTAATACCTGCATCCACTATCAGAAAGCTTGGGTTGATTGAAGAAGTCAAACCAACCCGGATATGTCTCCAACTTGCTGATGGCTCCATTAAATATCCATCAGGCATAATTGAGGACATGATTGTCAAGGTTGGGCCATTCGCCTGTCCAACTGACTTTGTAGTGCTGGAAATAGAGGAGCACAAGAGTGCAACTCTCATCCTAGGAAGACCTTTCCTAGCAACTGGACGAACTCTTATTGATGTACAAAAAGGGGAAACCCTGAGAGTCAATGAGGATGAGTTCAAGTTAAATGCTATCAAAGCTATGCAGCATCCAGACACATCAAATGACTGCATGAGCGCTGACATTATTGACACTTTGGTGAAAGAGATCAATATGACTAAAAGTCTAGAATCAGAGCTAGAGGACATCTTCAAAGATGTTCAGCCTGATCAGGAGGAACCAGAGGAAATAAAAGAATTTTTGAAAATTCCTCAGGAAGAGGATAAGCCTCCCAAACCTGATCTCAAACCTCTACCACCATCCCTGAAGTATGCATTTCTAGGAGAGGGTGACACTTTTCCAGTGATCATAAGCTCTGCTTTAAATTCACAAGAAGAGGAAGCACTAATTCAAGTGCTAAGGACACACAAGACAGCTCTTGGATGGTCCATAAGTGATCTTAAGGGTATTAGCCCAGCAAGATGCATGCACAAGATCCTATTGGAGGATAATGCCAAACCAGTGGTTCAACCACAAAGGCAACTAAATCCAGCCATGAAGGAGGTGGTGCAGAAAGAGGTCACTAAATTACTAGAGGCTGGGATTATTTATCCTATTTCTGATAGCCCCTGGGTGAGCCCTATCCATGTTATTCCCAAAAAGGGATGCATGACAGTGGTTCATAATGAAAAGAATGAACTGGTTCCTACAAGAACAGTTACAGGATGGCGTATGTGTATTGACTACAGAAGACTCAATATAGCCACCAGAAAGGATCATTTTCCTTTACCATTCATAGACCAAATGCTAGAAAGACTAGCTGGTCATGATTATTACTGCTTTTTGGATGGCTATTCAGGTTACAACCAAATTGCAGTAGATCCTCAAGACCAAGAGAAAACAGCATTCACTTGCCCTTCTGGCGTGTTTGCCTACAGAAGAATGCCTTTTGGTCTGTGTAATGCACTTGCAACTTTTCAGAGATGCATGTTATCCATCTTCTCTGATATGGCGGAGAAGTTCTTGGAAGTCTTCATGGATGACTTCTCAGTATATGGAGACTCATTCAGCTCCTGTCTTAACCACCTAGCACTTGTCCTGAAAAGGTGCCAAGAGACTAACCTAGTCTTAAACTGGGAGAAATGTCACTTTATGGTGACTGAAGGAATTGTCCTTGGGCACAAAATTTCAAGCAAGGGAATAGAGGTGGATAAAGCAAAGGTAGAGGTAATTGAAAAATTACCACCACCTGCCAATGTTAAGGCAATCAGAAGCTTTCTGGGGCATGCAGGATTCTACAGAAGGTTTATAAAGGATTTTTCAAAAATTGCAAAACCTCTAAGCAACCTGCTAGCTGCTGACACACCATTTGTGTTTGACACATAGTGTCTGCAGGTATTTGAGACCCTGAAAGCCAAGCTGGTCACAGCACCAGTCATCTCTGCACCAGACTGGACATTGCCATTCAAACTAATGTGTGATGCCAGTGACCATGCCATTGGTGCAGTTTTGGGACAGAGGCATAACAAACTTCTGCACGTCATTTATTATGCTAGCCATGTTCTAAATGACGCACAGAAGAATTACACAACCACAGAAAAAGAGTTACTTGCAGTGGTCTATGCCATTGACGAGTTTAAATCCTATTTGGTAGGGTCAAAAGTGATTGTGTACACTGACCATGCTGCTCTTAAATACTTACTCACAAATTAGGATTCAAAACCCAGGCTCATTAGGTGGGTGCTGCTTCTGCAAGAGTTTGATATAGAAATAAGAGACAGAAAAGGGACAGAGAACCAGGTAGCTGATCATCTGTCCCGAATAAAACTAGTAGCTGGGGCGTCCCTCCCTTCTACTGAGATCTCTGAGACTTTTCCAGATGAGCAACTATTTGCCATTCAGGAAGCTCCATGGTTTGCAGATATTGCAAATTATAAAGCTGTGAGGTTCATACCCCAGGAGTACAGCAGGGTGCAAAGAAAGAAATTAATTTCAGATGCCAAGTACTACCTATGGGATGAGCCATATCTCTTTAAGAGATATGCAGACCGAATGATCCGCAGATGTGTACCTAGAGAGGAAGCACAAAGGATCCTGTGGCATTGCCATGGATCACAGTATGGGGGACATTTCGGAAGTGAGCAAACAGCCATTAAAGTCCTCCAATGTGGCTTCTACTGGCCTACTCTCTATAGAGATGCCCGAGAGTTTGTGCGTAACTATGACAGTTGCCAAAGAGCTGGTAACTTGCCTCATGGATACGCCATGCCTCAACAAGGGATCCTAGAGATTGAATTGTTTGATGTATGGGGTATTGACTTCATGGGTCCGTTCCCACCATCATACTCAAACACTTACATTCTGGTGGCAGTGGACTATGTATCTAAATGGGTAGAAGCAATTGCTACACCCACTAATGATACTAAGACCATGTTGAAATTCCTCCAGAAACACATCTTCAGCAGGTTTGGTGTTCCCAGAGTACTCATTGGTGCACGAAATTGCAATCACACTTTTGCAATCCCGCACAACTAACCAGCAAGTGCATTGGGTCGTCCAAGTAATACCTTACGTGAGTAAGGGTCGATCCCACGGAGATTGTCGGCTTGAAGCAAGCTATGGTTATCTTGTAACTCTTAGTCAGGATATCAATAATTTTCAGGGTTGATTGTAAAAAGCAAAAGAACATGAAATAAGTACTTGTTTTGCAGTAATGGGAAACATGTTGAGGTTTTGGAGATGCTCTGTCTTCTGAATCTCTGCTTTCCTGCTGTCTTCTTCTTCAAACACGCAAGGCTCCTTCCATGGCAAGCTGTATGTAGGGTTTCACCGTTGTCAATGGCTACCTCCCATCCTCTCAGTGAAAATGTTCAACGCGCTCTGTCACAGCACGGCTAATCATCTGTCGGTTCTCAATCAGGTTGGAATAGAATCCAGTGATTCTTTTGCGTCTATCACTAACGCCCAGCCCTCAGGAGTTTGAAGCTCGTCACAGTCATTCAATCCTTGAATCCTACTTAGAATATCACAGACAAGGTTTAGACCTTCCGGATTCTCTTGAATGCCGCCATCAATTCTAGCTTATACCACGAAGATTCTGATTAAGGAATCCAAGAGATATCTACTCAATCTAAGGTAGAACGGAGGTGGTTGTCAGGCACACGTTCATAGGTGAGAATGATGATGAGTGTCACGGATCATCATATTCATCAAGTTTAGGAACAAGTGATATCTTATAATAGAAGCAAGCATGATTGAATGAAAAATAGTAGTAATTGCATTAATCCATCAAGACACAGCAGAGCTCCTCACCCCCAACAATGGGGTTTAGAGACTCATGATGTAGAAGATACAATGAGAAATGTGTAAAGTGTCATGAGGTCCAGATACAATGTCAAAAGATCCTATTAATAGTGAACTAGTAACCTAGGGTTTACAGAAATGAGTAAATGACAGAAAAATCCACTTCCGGGCCCACTTGGTGTGTGTTTGGGCTGAGCATTGAAGTATTTTCGTGTAGAGACTCTTCTTGGAGTTAAACGCCAGCTTTTGTGCCAGTTTGGGCGTTTAACTCCAATTTTTATGCCAGTTCCAGCGTTAAACGTCGGAAATTCTGAAGCTGATTTGCAACGCCAGTTTGGGCCATCAAATCTCGGGCAAAGTATGGACTATTATACATTTCTGGAAAGCCCAGGATGTCTACTTTCCAACACCGTTGAGAACACGCCAATTGGGCTTCTGTAGCTCCAGAAAATCCACTTCGAGTGCAGGGAGGTCAGAACTCAACAGCATATGCAGTCCTTTTCAGCCTCTGAATCAGATTTTTGCTCAGGACCCTCAATTTCAGCCAGAAAATACCTTAAATCACAGAAAAACACACAAACACATAGTAAAGTCCAGAAAAGTGAATTTTAACTAAAAACTAATAACAAGTATAATAAAAACTAATTAAAACATACTAAAAACATACTAAAAACAATGCCAAAAAGCGTATAAATTATCCGCTCATCACAACACCAAACTTAAATTGTTGCTTGTCCCCAAGCAACTGAAAATCAAAATAGAATAAAAAGAAGAGAATATACTATAGACTCCAAAATATCAAAGAAACTTAGCTCCAATTAGATGAGCGGGACTAGTAGCTTTTTGCTTCCGAACAGTTTTGGCATCTCGCTTTATCCTTTGAAGTTCAGAATGATTGGCATCCATAGGAACTCAGAACTCAGATAGTGTTATTGATTCTCCTAGTTAAGTATGATGATTCTTGAACATAGCTATTTTATGAGTCTTGGCTGTGGCCCAAAGCACTCTGTCTTCCAGTATTACCACCGGATACATACATGCCACAGACACATACTTGGGTGAACCTTTTCAGATTGTGACTCAGCTTTGCTAGAGTCCCCAATTAGAGGTGTCCAGGGTTCTTAAGCACACTCTTTTTGCCTTGGATCACAACTTTATTTCTTTCTTTTTTTTTTCTTCTCTTTTTTTTCGTATTCACTGCCTTTTCTTACTTCAAGAATCAATTTGATGATTTTTCAGATCCTCATTAACAGTTCTCCTTTTCCATCATTCTTTCAAGAGCCAACAATTTTAACATTCTTAAAACAACAAATTCAAAAGACATATGCACTGTTCAAGCATTCATTCAGAAAACAAAAAGTACTGTCACCACATCAAACTAATTTAACTAGTTTCAAAGATGAATTCGAAATCCTGTATTTCTTGTTCTTTTGTGATTAAAGCATTTTTCATTTAAGAGAGGTGATGGATTCATAGGACATTCATAGCTTTAAGACATGAACTTTAATTTTTATTAATTATGAATTAAGAACAAGACTCAAAAATAGATATAAGATAAGACTAATAGTAATAGAAAACAAAAAATTTAAATAGGCTCCTAATGATAGAGGTTATCACAGAGTTAGGACTCAACAACCTTGATTTTGAGAAGTGGATGCTCCCTCAACTTGAGGGGAGAACTTTTGGCGTTTCATCTCTTGAAGTTCACGCCCTTGCTTCTCTTGTTCCTTCAGCAATTTGCAGAGCATGCAGTTCTGATTCTGCTGTTCTTCCTTAAGTTGCTCCATAGTTTCTTGCAACTTGGTGATAGATGCTTTTAGGCTGGCCCAGTAGTCAATTTCAAGAAATTTAGGGAGGAACTCCTGCGCCTTCTTTTTGATAGAGTTGTCTTGCATTTGTCCTTCCATTGACTTTTTGGTGATTGGATGTTCAATTGGGATGAATTCATCTACTCCCATCTTCACCCCAGCCTCTTTGCAGAGCAAGGAGATCAAGCTTGGGTACGCCAGTTTGGTTTCAGTGGAATTCTTGTTTGCAATTGTGTAGATCTCACAAGCAATCAGATGATGAACCTCCACTTCTTTTCCCAACATAATGCAATGAATCATCACTGCTCTCTTGATAGTGACCTCAGAACGGTTGCTAGTGGGCAATATGGAATGCCCAATAAAGTCTAGCCAACCTCTTGCAATTGGTTTGAGGTCTCCCCTCTTGAGTTGGTTTGGGACACCTTTTGAATTGGTTATCCACTTAGTTCCAGAGAGGCATATGTCCTCTAGAATTTGATCCAACCCTTTATCTGCTCTCACCATCCTCTTATTAAAGGATTCAGGATCATCTTGCAGTTGAGGCAATTTGAAGACCTCTCTTATTTTGTCCAGATGGAAGTAAATAATTCTCCCTCTGACCATGGTTCTGTAGGTATGGAAAGCAGTTCCAGTCATTCTCTGCTTATCTGTCAGCCACAGATTTGAGTAGAATTCCTGAACCATGTTCCTTCCAACCTTTATCTCAGGGTTGGTTAGAACTTCCCATCCTCTGTTTTGAATTTGCTCTTGGATCTCTGGATATTCATCTTCTTTCAGATTGAATTTGACTTCCGGGATCACTGACCTCAGACCCATTATTTTGTGGTAATGGTCTGCATGTTCTTTGGTTAAGAACTTCTCTTGACTCCAGACATCCTTTGGATTATTCTCTTTCTTGCCTCTTGAATTAGTTTGTTTTCCTCTAGGAGCCATGATCTTGGTAAATCTTGGCCTAGTGATCACGGAAAGCACACCAAACTTAGAGAATTGCTTGTCCTTAAGCAAAAGAAGACAAAGAGGGGAGAGAGGAGGAGAGCAAATTCGAATGGTGTGGGAAAAGAGGGTGGCCGAACGTGTATAAATAGGGAGATTTGAGAAGATATGGAAAAAATTTGAGGAGATAATTGAGTTTTTGAAAGAGCCTAGGAAAGGATTTGAAATAGATTTGACGAAGATTCTAATTTTTGAAATTGGAAGGTGAATGATGAAAGTTTGTAATGTGTTTATGCAGAAAAATATGGATTAAAACAAGAAAGTTTGAAAAGATTTGAAGTGGGAAACAAAATCTCCTCCCCCTGCCTTTCTGGCGTTAAACGCCCAGAATGGATACCATTCTGGGCGTTTAACGCCCATTTGTTGGCCAATTTGGGCGTTTAACGCCCAGCCAGGTATCCTGGCTGGCGTTAAACGCCAGAAATCCCTTTATCACTGGGCGTTTTGCTAAACGCCCAGGATGCTGCACACCTGGCGTTAAACGCCCAGAAAGGTGCCCATTCTGGCGTTTAACGCCCAAAATGGCACCTTTACTGGCGTTAAACGCCCAGAATGGTGCCCATTCTGGCGTTTAACGCCCAAAGTACCCCTTACTGGCGTTTTTTCGCCAGCAAGCTCTTTTTCTCTGCTTTTTGCACTGAATCCTTCTGTAACTCTGTGAATTCCTTCAATTTTGATAATTGCCCTTTAAGAATATGTATCAAACCTTGATTAAACAGAACAGATACCCTGCTAATCACTGGGTTGCCTCCCAGCAAGCGCTTCTTTATTGTCTTTAGCTAGACCTTCACTGAGAATCACTCAAGTCTCAGTTTTGAGCATTCTTGCTCAAAATTGCTTTCAAGATAATGCTTGATCCTTTGTCCATTAACAATGAACTTCTTGTCAGAATCAGTATCCTGAAGCTCAACATATCCATATGATGATACTCTTGTAATCACATACGGACCCCTCCAGCGGGATTTAAGTTTTCCTGGGAACAATCTGAGCCTAGAGTTGAAGAGCAGGACTTTTTGTCCTGGCTCAAAGACTCTGGATGACAACTTCTTGTCATGCCACTTCTTTGCCTTTTCCTTATAAATTTTTGCATTTTCAAAGGCATTGAGTCTGAACTCCTCTAGCTCATTTAGCTGGAGCAATCTTTTTTCACCAGCTAACTTAGCATCCATGTTTAGGAATCTGGTTGCCCAGTAGGCTTTATGTTCCAGTTCCACGGGCAGATGACAGGCCTTCCCATACACCAGTTGGTATGGAGAGGTTCCTATAGGAGTCTTGTATGCTGTTCTGTATGCCCACAGAGCATCATCCAAGCTCTTTGCCCAATCATTTCTACGGGCAATAACAGTCGGTTCCAAGATTCTTTTGAGCTCTCTGTTAGAGACCTCAGCTTGCCCATTTGTCTGTGGGTGATACGAAGTTGCTACATTGTGGCTAATTCCATATCTAACCATAGCAGAGTACAGTTGTTTATTGCAGAAATGAGTGCCCCCATCACTGATCAGTACTCTGGGAACACCAAACCTGCTGAAGATGTGTTTCTGGAGGAATTTCAGCACGGTCTTGGTATCATTATTGGGTGTGGCAATTGCTTCCACCCATTTAGATACATAGTCTACTGCCACTAGAATATAAGTGTTTGAGTATGATGGTGGGAAGGGGCCCATGAAGTCAATTCCCATACATCAAACAATTCAATCTCTAAGATCCCTTGCTGAGGCATGGCGTAACCATGAGGCAAGTTACCAGCTCTTTGGCAACTGTCACAGTTACGCACAAACTCTCGGGCATCTCTATAGAGAGTAGGCCAGTAGAATCCGCATTGGAGGACCTTGGTTGCTGGTCGCTCACCTCCAAAGTGTCCTCCATATTGTGATCCATGGCAATGCCACAGGATTCTTTGTGCTTCCTCTCTGGGTACACATCTGCGGGTTATTCCGTCTGCACATCTCTTAAAGAGATATGACTCATCCCATAGGTAGTACTTGGCATCTGAAATTAATTTCTTTCTTTGCACTCTACTGTACTCCTGGGGTATGAACCTCACAGCTTTATAGTTTGCAATATCTGCAAACCATGGAGCTTCCTGAATGGCAAAGAGTTGCTCATCTGGGAAAGTCTCAGAGATTTCAGTAGAAGGTAGGGACGCCCCAGCTACTGGTTCTATTCGGGACAGATGATCAGCTACTTGGTTCTCTGTCCCTTTTCTGTCTCTTATTTCTATATCAAACTCTTGCAGAAGCAACACTCATCTTATGAGCCTGGGTTTTGAATCTTGCTTTGTGAGTAAGTACTTAAGAGCAGCATGGTCAGTGTACACAATCACCTTTGATCCTACTAAATAGGATCTAAATTTGTCAACGGCATAGACCACTGCAAGTAACTCTTTTTCTGTGGTTGTGTAATTCTTCTGTGCGTCATTTAGAACACGGCTGGCATAATAAATGACGTGCAGAAGCTTGTTATGCCTCTGTCCCAACACTGCACCAATGGCAAGGTCACTGGCATCACACATTAATTCGAATGGTAATGTCTAGTCTGGTGCAGAGATGACTGGTGCTGTGACCAGCTTGGCTTTCAGGGTCTCAAATGCCTGCAAACACTGTGTGTCAAACACAAATGGTGTGTCAGCAGCTAGCAGGTTGCTCAGAGGTTTTGCAATTTTCAAAAAATTCTTTATAAACCTTCTGTAGAATCCTGCATGCCCCAGAAAGCTTCTGATTGCCTTAACATTGGCAGCTGGTGGTAATTTTTCAATTACCTCTACCTTTGCCTTATCCACCTTTATTCCCCTGCTTGAAATTTTGTGCCCAAGGACAATTCCTTCAGTCACCATAAAGTGACATTTCTCCCAGTTTAAAACCAGGTTAGTCTATTGGCACCTTTTCAGGACAAGTGCTAGGTGGTTAAGACAGGAGCTGAATGAGTCTCCATATATTGAGAAGTCATCCATGAAGACTTCTAGGAATTTCTCCACCATATCAGAGAAGATGGATAGCATGCATCTCTGAAAGGTTGCAGGAGCATTACACAGACCAAAAGGCATCCTCCTGTAGGCAAACACGCCAAAAGGGCAAGTGAATGTTGTTTTCTCTTGGTCCTGAGAATCTACTGCAATTTGGTTGTAGCCTGAATAGCCATCCAAAAAGCAGTAATAATCATGACCAGCTAGTCTTTCTAGCATTTGGTCTATGAATGGTAAAGGAAAATGATCCTTTCTGGTGGCTGTATTGAGCCTTCTGTAGTCAATACACATGCGCCACCCTGTGACTGTTCTTGTAGGAACCAGTTCATTTTTTTCATTATGAACTACTATCATGCCTCCCTTCTTGGGGACAACTTGGACAGGGCTCACCCAGGGGCTATAAGAAATAGGATAAATAATCCCAGCCTCTAGTAATTTAGTGACCTCTTTCTGCACCACCTCCTTCATGGCTGGATTTAGCCACCTTTGTGGTTGGACCACTGGTTTGGCATTATCCTCCAATAGGATCTTGTGCATGCATCTTGCTGGGCTAATGCCCTTAAGATCACTTATGGACCACCCAAGAGCTGTCTTGTGTGTTCTTAGCACTTGGATCAGTGCTTCCTCTTCCTGTGGATTTAAAGCAGAGCTTATAATCATTGGAAAAGTGTCACCCTCTCCTAGAAATGCATACTTCAGGGATGGTGGTAGTGGTTTGAGTTCAAGTTTGGGAGGCTTATCCTCCTCCTGAGGAATTTTCAAAAATTCTTTTGTTTCCTCTGGTTCTTCCTGATCAGGCTGAGCATCCTTGAAGATGTCCTCAAGCTCTGATTCTAGACTTTCAGTCATATTGATCTCTTCCACCAAAGAGTCAATAATGTCAGCGCCCATGCAGTAATTTGATGTGTCTGGATGCTGCATAGGTTTTACAGCATTCAACTTAAACTCATCCTCATTGACTCTCAGGGTTACTTCCCCTTTTTGTACATCAATGAGAGTTCGTCCAGTTGCTAGGAAAGGTCTTCCTAGAATGAGAGTTGTACTGTTGTGCTCCTCCATTTCCAGCACTACAAAGTCAGTTGGAAAGGCAAATAGCCTAACCTTGACAATCATGCTTGCTCCAAGGTCACACAGGGCTGTCTTGGTGCAAGCTCCTTCTAATGTGCATGGTATCATAAAGCTTCCTGGATCTTGAAGCTTTTCGGGTAAGCTTTTCAGAATGACTGCACTGCATTCTTCAGTGAGAAATACTTTTTTAGTTTCTCTCCAATCCTTCTTATGACTTAAGATCTCTTTCATGAACTTAGCATAAGAAGGTATTTGCTCAAGTGCCTCTGCAAACGGAATCTTTATTTCAAGAGTCCTTAGGTAGTCTGCAAAGCGGGCAAATTGCTTATCCTGCTCCGCTTGGCGGAGTTTCTGAGGATAAGGCATCTTGGCTTTGTATTCTTCAACCTTGGTTGCTGCAGGTTTATTCCTTACAGAAGTGGTTGGAGAAGCCTTTTTAGAGGGGTTACTATCAGCACTCTCAGGTGTCTAATTCCCTATTGGCATTTGAACGCCAGGATTGGGTAGAAATTGGGCGTTTAACGCCAACTTTTCCCCCTTTTCTGGCGTTTGAACGCCAGAACTAGGCAGGGAATGGGCGTTTAACGCCAGCTTTCCCCCCTTTTCTGGCGTTTGAACGCCAAAAGTATTCCTCTCTGGGCTCTTACTGTCCTCAGAGAGATTTTGGATAGTGGTTTGGCTATCCTCTATCGATTGTTCCTTTGATGGCTTTTTGCTACTTTGAGCAGTGTTATTCAATGTCTTCCCGCTCCTCAGTTGAACTGCTTGGCATTCTTCTGTTATCTGTTTAGATAGCTGCTGTTTTGCCTGATTCAACTGTGATTCTATGTTCTTGTTAGCAATTTTAGTCTCTTGGAGTATCTCTTTAAATTTTGCTAACTGTTTTGCCATCAGGTGTAACTGCTGATTAAGCTCAATCATCTGTTCTTGAGGATTAGGATCAGTGGCTACTGCCATAACTTCTTCTTTTGTAGAGGACTCATTGCTAGAGTACAAATGTTGATTTCTAGCAATAGTATCTATAAGCTCTTGAGCCTCCTCAATCGTTTTCCTCATATGTATAGATCCACCTGCTAAGTGGTCTAGAGACATCTGAGCTTTTTCTGTAAGCCCATAGTAGAAGATGTCTAACTGTACCCACTCTGAAAACATTTCAGAGGGGAATTTTCTTAGCATACCTCTATACCTCTCCCAGGCATTATAAAGGGATTCATTATCCTCTTGTTTAAAGCTTTGAATGTCCAGCCTTAGCTGTGTCATCCTTTTTGGAGGGTAAAAGTGATTCAGGAATTTGTCTGATAACTGTCTCCATGTTTTTATGCTTGCTGTAGGTTGGTTATTTAACCACCTCTTAGCTTGATCTTTTACAGCAAATGGAAACAGTAATAGTCTGTAGACATCCTGATCCACCTCTTTATCATGTACTGTGTCAGCAATTTGTAAGAATTGTGCCAGAAACTCAGTAGGTTCTTCATGTGGAAGACCGGAATACTGGCAATTTTGCTGCACTATGATAATGAGTTGAGGATTTAGCTCAAAGCTGCTAGCTTTAATGGGAGGTATACAAATGCTATTCCCATATGCAGCTGTAATGGGGTTAGCATATGACCCCAGAGTCCTTTTGGACTGTTCATTCCCACTTATGTCCATGATGGAGAAAAGGGAATTGATGTGAATAGTAATCAAGATATATATGTATATATATTTTTTTGAAAAGAGGAAAGATAAAAACAACAAAGAGACACCAAACTTAAAATTTTTCAGAAAATTAAACATGAATTTTCGAAAACCTAAAGAAAAACACAAAGAAGACACCAAACTTAGAATTTTTAAAAGATCAAAAAGGGACCAAGAACAAGTAATTTCGAAAAATTAAAAGAAAAACAAAAGCATGCAATTGACACCAAACTTAAAATATGAAATTATACTCAAATAAAAGACTCTAAACCAATAAAATAAAACAGTCCTAATCTAAGCAACAAAATAAACCGTCAGTTGTCCAAACTCGAACAATCCCCGGCAACGGCGCCAAAAACTTGCTGCACGAAATTGCAATCACATTTTTGCAATCCCGCACAACTAACCAGCAAGTGCACTGGGTCGTTGACAAACCCCGTTTTGACGGTTTATCTTGTATTGATTTTAGGGGATTTTATAACCTTTTACCCTCATCTATCCATTGAAATAGCATGGTTTTGTGATTGTCTCCTTACTTGTGCTTAGATGTGAAAACATGCTTTTCAACCCTTAATTTGATGGTTTTGATCTCCCTTTGATTCCACTAGATGCCTTGATATGTTTGTTAGTGATTTCAGATTGAAAAGGCTAGGAATGGATCAAAGGAGTGAAGAGGGAAAGCATGCAAAGTGGAGAAATCATGAAAAGTCAAAAAAGTTGAACTCGCCCATGGACGCGCGCGCACACCTAGCGCTTGCGCGCACCTGCGAATTACCCCATGGACGCGTACGCGTGCTGTGCACGTACGCGTCGGTGTTGGTTTATGATTTTTTAATGAAAACGTGGCCAACGAATTCTGAAGGGTTGTGGGGCCCAATCCCAACCAACTTTGGTGCCAAAGATGCTATTTAAAGCCAAGGATTGAAGAGCAAGGGGGATTCCAACTCATTAATTCATTACACACACATTAGGATTAGTTTAGAAGTAGTTTCTAGAGAGAGAAGCTCTCTCTTCTCTCTAGAATTAGGATTAGGATTAGGTTTAGTTCTTAGATCTAGATTTAGATTCATCTTCTTCTATTTCTATCTTCTCAATTCCTTGTAGTTACTTTTATTCTTCTTCTATTCTTTTGTTGTAATTTCCTTTATGTTGTTCTTACATTGTATTGTAGATCTACTTTTGTTCCTTCTCTTTTCTTTCAATTCAATTCAAGGTAATTCAATAATACTTGTGTTTCTTTTAATTGTTGTTGTTAGTTCTTTTCAATAATTGTTGTTAGATTTTGTTCTTGTTGTTGATTCACTATGCTTTTCTTTTATGCCTTCCAAGTGTTTGAGAAAATGCTTGGTTGGATTTTAGAGTAGAGTTTATGTTCTTGGCTTGGAAAGGTAACTTAGGACCTCTTGAGTTACTAATGTCCAAGTGATTGATGATTGGGAGCCATTGACTCTAGTTCTCACTAATTGAATTAGTGGAGAGTTAGGACTTATGGACTAGGATTGATATAGCTCATTTGACTTTCCTTACCACTAGTTAGAGGATGATTTAATGAGATTAATCCTTGCCAATTCTCATATTGTGGTTAGTGATTAGGATAGAGAACCTTGACCACCAACCCTTGCCAAGACTTTTTATAGTTGTTAGTTTACTTTCTTGCCATTTATCTTTCATGCCTCTTATCAAAACCCCAAAAACAACTCAAACCAATAACAAGACACTTTATTGTAATTCCTAGGGAGAACGACCCGAGGTTTGAATACTTCGGTTTATAAATTTAGGGGTTTGTTTTAGTGACAAACAACTTTTTGTACGAAAGGATTATTGTTTGGTTTAGAGACTATACTTTATAACGAGAATTCATTTGTGAAATTCTAAACCATCAAAAATCCATTCGTCAAAATGGCGCCGTTACCGGGGAATTGCAATGGTGTTATGTTATTGGTTATTGTATATATGTGAATAGTGTGAATATGTTTGTTTTTGTTAGATCTTACTAGTTTTAGGATTTAATTTTCTTGCTTCTTATTTGATTTTGTTTCCATTTTCCTCTTGCTATCATGAATTCTCACTTTGGCTATGAGTGTAGTTACAACTATGTTATAGGTAATGAGAGCTTCAATGAAGAAATGTATCAAGGATGGGATAATCAAAGGTGGGAGGAGCCATATGCTTATGATCAATCTTCATGGCAACAACCTCCACCAATGCACTATGAAGAAGAGCCACTCCATGATGCATACCAATCCAATGGCTATGGTGAATCTCCTTGTGACTTTCAAGAACCACCACCATATGCCTATGAGTCATATCCTCAACATGAACCTCAACCACACTCTCAAGCCTATTTTCACCAAACACCTCCATATGACCATGATTCATATCCACTACACCAACCACCTTTTGAACCATATGAGCCATACATGGAACCATAATTCCAAGATTACTACTCCCAAGAACCACCTCAATACACACCACCACCATACCAAGAAGAACCACCTTCCTATAATGAACCCTTTCTCCAAGACAATGAACCCTCTTATCCACTCCAATCTTCAATGGATGAAATCCTTAGCCTTATACTTCAAGGGCAAGGAGAAATGCAAAGGGAGACACTAGAATTTATGGCTACTTTGACCAAGGTAGTAAGTAATTTAGTCTCCCAATATTTGAGTACTCAAGGCACTCCCATGGTTACATGTGGAGAATCCATTGAAAAGTATAGCATGAAGGAGAGATTGGAAACCCCGGTGGAGAGTGAGGAATGCTACTTTGTGTTAGAACAATTGGAGGAACCTATGGTCATTGAAGAAGAGGAAGAAGTGGTTGAAGACTTAGGAGATGCGGAACCCCCATGGGAACTTAGAATTGAAGAAAACCCCTCCAAGACGATTGAATTTGATGTTGAGGAGGAAAGTACACAACCTCCAAAACAATTTTTGAATGAAGACTTGGAAGGAATGGAACAAGAATTGAGTTCCCTTGGTGATGAAGATCATGCATCCAATCTTCTTGGTGAAGAATCCTTTGAATTTGAAGAACCTTCTCCCAATGAATTTGAAAGCGATGTGGAGGTAGATTTCTCTCGTCCTCCAATTTATGACTTGAGTGATGGAGAAGAGCTAGATGAAAATGATGGACAAAGGATTGAAAACGAAGAAATTTATGAAGAGGTGGAAGTTGACAAGGAAGAATACAAGGGAGTAGAGCTCGCTAGCACATTGGAGTTACCTCTCCCCAAGCCACCACCATCTATCTTTTCATTCAAGTGGGTAAATTCCTTATACTTAAGCTTTATTATTCCCCTTGAATATGGTCTCCTTGAAACGGATGGTCAACTTAGACATATTTGTGGCTTTAAGAGTAAAAAGGAGATGGTTAGTGGTTTGAAATATCATTCTAGGTTCATCATGGTTGCATACTCAAAGCTTAATTGTAAGAGTTGGTGTAGAACTAGATTGCTTGGGCCTAGAAGGATGTTTAGTCACTTTGTTGAGAATTCACCTTGCTCACCACCCACATGGATTAATGATAATCAACTTGGAGATGGGTGTGAAGACAAAATATGGGATCCGGGAACACGTGAGGATCAACATTGGGAGCCCATGGTTTGTGAAGAACGCCATCAAAGCTTGGAGATATTAATCTTGCATGAGGGAGCTTATTGGAAGTCCAAGCATTGGTGGAAGTTCCAAGATGAGTACAAGCACAAGCCACCTTGAGAGGAGCTCCCCATAAGTCCAACTTAAGGACAATAAATAAAAGTGCTAGGTGGGAGACACCCCACCATGGTAAACTCTTTCCATACTCTTTTAGTTTGATAATAAGTGAATTGAGTTGCCATTGTAGGTAGCTTCTCATTTTCATTTTCTCTTTTGTACATATTGGTGGAATTAGTTTAATTTCATGTTTTGTTTAATTTGTTGAGTCTAATTGGTAGTTTAGTATGTTAAATAAGGTTTTATGGTGTTTTGGTAGCTGTTTGGAGGTTTAGAATGCTTGGATTGGTGCAAAAACATAGAAAAATTTTGAGAAAAATAGAACACCATTCACGCGTACGCGTACATGGCGCGTACGCGCACTTCGAGCATTTTCGACCATTTATGCGTCCGCGTACATGGCGCGCGCGCGAAGATGCAGAAGTTCCACTCCCAGCTAGCAAACCCGAGAGTTAGGCCTTCACTATGCGAATATTGAGCCCCAGGCCCAACAATATCCGCGCGTCCGCGCACCTGGCGCGTACGCGCCCATCATGCTGAATTCGCAATACACGCGCAAGCGCACATGCCGCGCACGCGCCGACTAGGCCACTTGCACTCGTGGTACTTTTACCAGAGAGTTGTGCCAACTCTGGGCCAACATTAGGCCGCCGGCCTGGCTAGCCATCCACGCAGACGCGCAAGGTACGCGTCCGCGCCCATGCCCACAACCCCATCTACGCGTGAGCGCAGAGTACGCGTCCGCGCCTCTCTCCCTAGTCCACCACCCGCGCGCCCGCGCCATGTGCGCGCGCGCGTGGATACCCTTTCTTCCTTCACCAGAATTCTTTTCTTATCCTCTTTCCATTTCCTTCCTTCTCATCTCTTCTTCCCTCCTTCTACCCCTCATCCAACACTTCCAAACACCATTGACAACCATTTATTTTAGTTAGTTAATTAGTTAGTTAGTTAGTTTGTTGGTTAGTTTTAGTTTAGTTTTCATTTTATTTTCTCTCTTTTCATCATAAGTGTTGGATTATTGACTTTGTTTACTACACATTGTTGCCTCCTTATTGCCTAAATGCTAATTTCGCATTAATGTTTTTAGATAATCTTTGTTGGATCCTATGATTGAGGTTATATTTTGCTACTTGGTGTTGAGTTTTTTTTCATACTTATCTTTTGAAAAATACCAAGTGATGAGAATTGCCTTCGAGCTTGTAACTCTTCTTGAATTACATGATTTGGCCACCATGTGATTTGAGCCTTATTCTGTGATTAGGCAACTTCTTGATGGATGATGTTGTGCATTTACTTTAATGCATTGTATTTTATGATTATATGCATCCTTATGTGTTTGGCTTGAATGCTTTCATGCTTCTTTAATGCTTGTTTTACCTTACAAGTTCACTTAAAGCATCTCAAGCACACTAGGATAAGTGAAGTGCATGCCTCTTTTGTGACATAACTTTTATGCTAATGTGTGTTCTAAACCGCGCAATTTAGAATTCACACACCTAATTGTCATTAATGTCATACTAATTCACTCACTCAATTCTAGTGATTTACCTCATTCCAACAATTATGCTTCCTTGCTTTTGTATTACCCTACTTTATGGTGTTATATTTTTGTTTTTCATGATGAATGCACCACAAGCAATAACGGAAGCAAGACTAAGAACACGCAGCAATCTGGAGAGTCGCCGTACCCCCTTGCTCATCTTTAAGTGCACCGAGGACGGTGCAAACTTTTAAGTGTGGGGAGGTCGTCCGACCGTTCGGCGATTTTGGGTGACAAATTTCTAATCCCAACACTTTTGCATTTCATTTTAGGTTTTTAGGATTCTTATTGCATATATATACACAATAAGCTTAGTCAAAATAATGAAAATTTTCAAGATTTCTATCTATAGGGCACCTTAATTGATTTGAGTAAAAACTTTTCATAGAACTTGCTTGAATTATATATATTGTGGACCATGTTTTTGAGCTAAGAACACAAGCAAGTGAGATTTGAGCCTAATGGTGTGGTTACATCCTATAACCACTTATTTTCCTTCTTGTGTGCATTATTCTCTTTCTATGAATGTAATCTTTGATTTGTTTGATTCTTTATGTCCATTATTTTGTGTATACATGCATTTATATGATTGAGGCCATCATTTCATTAGCTCACTTATCCAAATAGCTAACCCTTTTATATTCCTTTGTTAGCCAATTTGAGCCTACGATTAACCCACTTGTTCTCAATTTTAGCACATTACAAGCCTTAAAGCGAAAAACAATAAATGTCCTTATTTGGATCTTTGATTAGCTTAGGCTAGAGTGTGTGAGTATCATTCAAGTGTGGGAACCTTGGGACATTGGGTGAATAAAAGGGTAATTTTGTATTGTTATTGAAAATATTGGGAATTGGGTACATACTCATGTATTGATCAAATGTAAAACCTTATGCATTGAGATTCTTGTATATAGAAAAAAAATGAGAAAAACAAAAGAAAAAGAAAAAAAAAACAATATGAAAAAAAATAAATAGAAAAAGAAAGAAAAAGAAGAAAAAGAAAGAAATAAAAAGGGGACAAAATGCCCCAAAGCAACGTGAAGCTCAATGAAGATCAATGCATAAGTGTTGTGGAATGAAAAGGAAATGCATGAGTATGTGAAAAAGTGAGAAATGGGTGGTTAGGTTAGCTTTGAATTTGTATAGGATGTCATAGGCTAGGTGGGAAGTTTAGGCTTATTAAAGATTCAAATTTCAAGCTCACTTAACCACATATGCATCCTACCTTGATGCTAGCCCCATTACAACCTATGAAAAGACCTCATGATATATGTATGCATGCATGAAATATATGTCGATTGTTAGAAGAAAAACAAATCTTAGAAAGCATGATTAGGAGAGAATTGAGTGAATCAACCCTAAACACTTGAGCGAATAGAGTGCAAACACTACCGGTGAGGGTTTGATGCTCAATTGCATGTTTCCACCTATGATCATCTTTTCATGCAAGTTTGTAAAAATATTTAATAACTCAATTCAATTGTGGATTAGACTTGCTAGTCCTTAGCCCTTGTGCATATATGCTTCTTGAGAATTGATTTATTTTGACCAAGCAATTGCATTCATTTAGATAGTTGCATGTAAGTAGATTGCATTTAGTTAGTTCCATTGAATAAATGCCATACCCTTTACTTCATTCTTGGTTTAAGCATGAGGACATGCTTGGTTTAAGTGTGGGGAGGTTGACAAACCCCGTTTTGACGGTTTATCTTGTATTGATTTTAGGGGATTTTATAACCTTTTACCCTCATCTATCCATTGAAATAGCATGGTTTTGTGATTGTCTCCTTACTTCTGCTTAGATGTGAAAACATGCTTTTCAACCCTTAATTTGATGGTTTTGATCTCCCTTTGATTCCACTAGATGCCTTGATATGTTTGTTAATGATTTCAGATTGAAAAGGCTAGGAATGGATCAAAGGAGTGAAGAGGGAAAGCATGCAAAGTGGAGAAATCATGAAAAGTCAAAGAAGTTGAACTCGCCCATGGACACGCGCGCGCACCTGGCGCTTGCGCGCACCTGCGAATTACCCCATGGACGCGTACGCGTGCTGTGCGCGTACGCGTCGGTGTTGGTTTATGATTTTTTAATGAAAACATGGCCAACGAATTCTGAAGGGTTGTGGGGCCCAATCCCAACCAACTTTGGCGCCAAAGATGCTATTTAAAGCCAAGGATTGAAGAGCAAGGGGGATTCCAACTCATTAATTCATTACACACACATTAGGATTAGTTTAGAAGTAGTTTCTAGAGAGAGAAGCTCTCTCTTCTCTCTAGAATTAGGATTAGGATTAGGTTTAGTTCTTAGATCTAGATTTAGATTCATCTTCTTCTATTTCTATCTTCTCAATTCCTTGTAGTTACTTTTATTCTTCTTCTATTCTTTTGTTGTAATTTCCTTTATGTTGTTCTTACATTGTATTGTAGATCTACTTTTGTTCCTTCTCTTTTCTTTCAATTCAATTCAAGGTAATTCAATAATACTTGTGTTTCTTTTAATTGTTGTTGTTAGTTCTTTTCAATAATTGTTGTTAGATTTTGTTCTTGTTGTTGATTCACTATGCTTTTCTTTTATGCCTTCCAAGTGTTTGAGAAAATGCTTGGTTGGATTTTAGAGTAGAGTTTTATGTTCTTGGCTTGGAAAGGTAACTTAGGACCTCTTGAGTTACTAATGTCCAAGTGATTGATGATTGGGAGCCATTGACTCTAGTTCTCACTAATTGAATTAGTGGAGAGTTAGGACTTATGGACTAGGATTGATATAGCTCATTTGACTTTCCTTACCACTAGTTAGAGAATGATTTAATGAGATTAATCCTTGCCAATTCTCATATTGTGGTTAGTGATTAGGATAGAGAACCTTGACCACCAACCCTTGCCAAGACTTTTTATAGTTGTTAGTTTACTTTCTTGCCATTTATCTTTCATGCCTCTTATCAAAACCCCAAAAACAACTCAAACCAATAACAAGACATTTTATTGTAATTCCTAGGGAGAACGACCCGAGGTTTGAATACTTCGGTTTATAAATTTAGGGGTTTGTTTTAGTGACAAACAACTTTTTGTACGAAAGGATTATTGTTTGGTTTAGAGACTATACTTTACAACGAGAATTCATTTGTGAAATTCTAAACCATCAAAAATCTAATCGTCAATCGTCCAAGTAATACCTTACGTGAGTAAGGGTCGATCCCACGGAGATTGTCGGCTTGAAGCAAGCTATGGTTATCTTGTAACTCTTAGTCAGGATATCAATAATTATCAGGGTTGATTGTAAAAAGCAAAAGAACATGAAATAAGTATTTGTTTTGCAATAATGGGAAACATGTTGAGGTTTTAGAGATGCTCTGTCTTCTGAATCTCTGCTTTCCTGCTGTCTTCTTCTTCAAACACGCAAGGCTCCTTCCATGGCAAGCTGTATGTAGGGTTTCACCGTTGTCAATGGCTACCTCCCATCCTCTCAGTGAAAATGTTCAACGCGCTCTGTCACAGCACGGCTAATCATCTGTCGGTTCTCAATCAGGTTGGAATAGAATCCAGTGATTCTTTTGCGTCTGTCACTAACGCCCAGCCCTCAGGAGTTTGAAGCTCGTCACAGTCATTCAATCCTTGAATCCTACTCAGAATACCACAGACAAGGTTTAGACCTTCCGGATTCTCTTGAATGCCGCCATCAATTCTAGCTTATACCACAAAGATTCTGATTAAGGAATCCAAGAGATATCTACTCAATCTAAGGTAGAACGGAGGTGGTTGTCAGGCACACGTTCATAGGTGAGAATGATGATGAGTGTCACGGATCATCACATTCATCAAGTTTAGGAACAAGTGATATCTTAGAATAGAAGCAAGCATGATTGAATGAAAAACAGTAGTAATTGCATTAATCCATCAAGACACAGCAGAGCTCCTCACCCCCAACAATGGGGTTTAGAGACTCATGCTGTAGAAGATACAATGAGAAACGTGTAAAGTGTCATGAGGTCCAGATACAATGTCAAAAGATCATATTAATAGTGAACTAGTAACCTAGGGTTTACAAAAATGAGTAAATGACAGAAAAATCCACTTCCGGGCCCACTTGGTGTGTGCTTGGGCTGAGCATTGAAGCATTTTTGTGTAGAGACTCTTCTTGGAGTTAAACACCAGCTTTTGTGCCAGTTTGGGCGTTTAACTCCAATTTTTATGCCAGTTCCAGCGTTAAACGCCGGGAATTCTGAAGCTGATTTGCAAAGCCGGTTTGGGCCATCAAATCTCGGGTAAAGTATGGACTATTATACATTGCTGGAAAGCCCGGGATGTCTACTTTCCAAGCCGTTAAGAGCGGGCCAATTGGGCTTCTGTAGCTCCAGAAAATCCACTTCGAGTGTAGGGAGGTCAGAATCCAACAGCATCTGCAGTCCTTTTCAGCCTCTGAATCAGACTTTTGCTCAGGACCCTCAATTTCAGCCAGAAAATACCTGAAATCACAGAAAAAGACACAAACTCATAGTAAAGTCCAGAAAAGTGAATTTTAACTAAAAACTAATAAAAAATATAATAAAAACTAATTAAAACATACTAAAAACATACTAAAAACAATGCCAAAAAGCGTATAAATTATCCGCTCATCACTCATCAGTGATGGGGGCATTCATTTCTGCAATAAATAGCTGTACTCTGCTATGGTCCGATATGGAATTAGCCAAAAAGTATCAACTCCGTATGATCCACAGACAAATGGGCAAGCTGAAGTCTCTAAGAGAGAGCTAAAAAGAATCCTAGAACGGACTGTATTTGCCCGTAGAAAGGATTGGGCAAATAGCTTGGATGATGCTCTGTGGGCATACAAAACAACATTCAAGACTCCTATAGGAACCTCTCCATACCAACTTGTGTATAGCAAGGCCTATCATCTACCCGTGGAACTGGAACATAAAGCCTACTGGCAACCAGATTCCTAAACCTGGATGCTAAGTTAGCTGGTGAAAAAAGATTACTCCAGCTAAATGAGCTAGATGAATTTAGACTCAGTGCCTTTGAAAATGCAAAAATTTATAAGGAAAAGGCAAAGAAGTGGCATGACAAGAAGTTGTCATCCAGAGTCTTTGAGCCAGGACAAAAAGTTCTGCTCTTCAACTCTAGGCTCAAACTATTCCCAGGAAAACTTAAATCCCGGTGGAGGGGTCCGTATGTGATTACAGGAGTGTTACCATATGGATATGTTGAGCTTCAGGATATTGATTCTGACAAAAAGTTCATTGTTAATGGACAGAGGATCAAACATTATCTTGAAAGCAATTTTGAGCAAGAATGCTCAAAATTGAGGCTTGAATGAATCTCAGTAAAAGGTCCAGCTAAAGACAGTAAAGAAGCGCTTGCTGGGAGGTAACCCAGTCATTAGCAGGTTATCTGTTTTGTTTAATAAAAGTTTGATACATATTCTCAAAGGGCGATCATCAAAATTGAAGGAATTCACAGAGTTACAGAAGGATTCAGTGCAAAAAGCAGAGAAAAGGAGCTTGCTGGCGAAAAATTGCCAGTAAGGGGTACTCTGGGCGTTTAACGCCAGTAAAGGTACCATTCTGGGCGTTTAACACCAGTTGTGCAGCATCCTGGGCGTTTAGCAAAACGCCCAGTGATGAAGGGGTTTCTGGCGTTTAACGCCAGCCAGGGTACCTGGCTGGGCGTTAAACGCTCAAATTGGCCAACATTTGGGCGTTAAACGCCATAATGGATACCATTCTGGGCGTTTAACGCCAGATAGGTGGGGGACAGAGATTTTTCTTTCCACTTCAAATTTTTTCAAACTTTCCTGTTTTGATCCATAATTTTCTACATAAACACATTCCAAACTTTCATCATTCACCTTCAAATTTTCAAAAATTAAAATCATTCTTCAAATCTCTTTCAAATCCTTTCCAAATCTTCTTCAAAAACTCAAATATCTCTCAAATTCTTTCCATATCTTCTCAAATCTCCTTCAAAATTTTCGAAATCTCTCCCCCTCCCTTATGAATACATGTTTGGCCATTCCCCTTTCCCCACCATTCGAATTTTCTCTCCTCCTCTCTCTCCTCTTTCCTTTCTTTTTTTGCTTGAGGACAAGCAAACCTCTAAGTTTGGTGTATTTTTCCTTGATCACTAAGCTAAGGCTCATCAAGATCATGGCTCCCAAAGGAAAACAAACCAATTCAAGAGGCAAGAAAGAGAATGCTCCAAAGGACCTTTGGAGTCAAGAGAGGTTCTTAACAAAAGAACATGCAGACCATTACCACAAAATAATGGGTCTAAGGTCAGTGATCCCGGAAGTTAAATTTGATCTGAAAGAAGATGAATATCCGAAGATCCAAGAGCAAATTCGAAACAGAGGATGGGAAGTTCTAACCAACCCTGAGACAAAGGTTGGAAGAAACATGATTCAGGAATTCTACTCAAATTTGTGGCTGACAGATAAGAGAATGACTGAAACCGCTTTTCATACCTACAGAACCATGGTCAGAGGGAGAATTATTTACTTCCATCTGGACAAAATAAGAGAGGTCTTCAAATTGCCTCAACTACAAGATGATCCTGAATCCTTTAATAGGAGAATGGTGAGAGTAGATAAGGGGTTGGATCAAGTTCTAGAGGACATATGCCTCCCTGGAACCAAGTGGATGACCAATTCAAAAGGTGTCCCAAACCAACTCAAGAGGGGAGATCTCAAACCAGTTGCAAGAGGCTGGTTGGATTTCATAGGGCGTTCTATCCTGCCCATTAGTAACCGTTCTGAGGTTACTATCAAGAGAGCAGTGATGATTCATTGCATTATGCTGGGAAAGGAAGTGGAGATTCATCATCTGTTTGCTTGTGAGATTTACACAATTGCAAACAAGAACTCCACTGTAGCCAAACTGGCTTACCCAAGCTTAATCTCTTTGCTATGTAAAGATGCTGGGGTGAGGATGGGAGTAGATGAATTCATCCCAATTGAGCACCCAATCACCAAGAGGTCAATGGAAGGACAAATGCAAGATAACTCTATCAAAAGGAGGGCGCAGGAGTTCCTCCCTGAACTTCCTGAAATTGACTACTGGACTCGTCTAGAAGCATCTGTTGCCAAGCTGCAAGAAGCTATGGAACAAATTAAGGAAGAACAGCAGAATCAAAACTACATGCTCTGCAAATTGCTGAAGGAACAAGAGAAGCAGGGGCGTGAGCTACAGGAGCTGAAGCGCCAGAAGCTCTCCCTTGAAGGGTCAAATACCCCACAAGTTGAGGGAGCATCCACTTCTCAAGATCAAGGTTGTTGAGTCCTAACTCTGTGATAATCTCTATCATTAGGAGTCTATTTTAGAGTCATTTAAAATTTTATTTTCTATTACTATTAGTCTTATCTTATATCTATTTTTGAGTCTTGTTCTTAATTCATGATTAGTAAAATTTAAGGTTCATGTCTTAAAGCCATAAATGTCCTATGAATCCACCACATTTCTTAAATGAAAAATGCTCTAATCACAAAAGAACAAGAAGTACATGATTTCGAATTCATCTCTGAAACTAGTTGAATTAGTTTGATGTGGTGACAATAATTTTTGTTTTTTGAATGAATGCTTCAACAGTGCATATGTCTTTTGAATTTGTTGATTAAAGAATGTTAAACTTGTTGGCTCTTGAAAGAAGGATGGAAAAGGAGAAATGTTATTGAGGATCTGAAAAATCATCAAATTAATTCTTGAAGCAAGAAAAAGCAGTAAAAAAAATTTTAAAGTGATCCAAGGCAAAAAGAGTGTGCTTAAGAACCCTGGACACCTCTGATTGGGGACTCTAGCAAAGCTGAGTCACAATCTGAAAAGGTTCACCCAGCCATGTGTCTGTGGCATGAATGTATCCGGTGGTAATACTGGCATGAATGTTTAACGCCGGAACCGGCACAAAAATTGGAGTTAAACGCCCAAACTGGCATAAAAGCTGGCGTTTAACTCCAAAAAAAGTCTCTACACATGAAAGCTTCAATGCTCAGCCCAAGCACACACCAAGTGGACCCCGGAAGTGGATTTTTACGTCATTTACTCATTTCTGTATACCCTAGGTTACTAGTTCACTATTAATAGGATCTTTTGATATTGTATCTCTACCTCATGACACTTTACACGTTTTACATTGTATCTTCTACGGCATGAGTCTCTAAACCCCATGGTTGGAGGTGAGGAGCTCTGCTGTGTCTTGATGGATTAATGCAATTACTACTGTTTTTCATTCAATCACGCTTGCTTCTATTCTAAGATATCACTTGTTCCTAAACTTGATGAATGTGATGATCCGTGACACTCATCATCATTCTCACCTATGAACGTGTGCCTGACAACCACCT
Organism: Arachis stenosperma; assembly: GCF_014773155.1. Classification (NCBI taxonomy): domain Eukaryota; kingdom Viridiplantae; phylum Streptophyta; class Magnoliopsida; order Fabales; family Fabaceae; genus Arachis; species Arachis stenosperma. The sequence continues at coordinate 64,269,285 of NC_080380.1, forward strand.
CCGTTCTACCTTAGATTAAGTAGATATCTCTTGGATTCCTTAATCAGAATCTTCGTGGTATAAGCTAGAATTGATGGCGGCATTCAAGAGAATCCGGAAGGTCTAAACCTTGTCTGTGGTATTCTGAGTAGGATTCAATGATTGAATGACTGTGACGAGCTTCAAACTCCTGAAGGCTGGGCGTTAGTGACAGACGCAAAAGAATCACTGGATTCTATTCCAACCTAATTGAGAACCGACAAATGAATAGCCGTGCTGTGACAGAGCGCATTGAACATTTTTACTGAGAGGATGGGAGGTAGCCATTGACAACAGTGAAACCCTACATACAGCTTGCCATGGAAGGAGCCTTGCGTGCTTGAAGAAGAAGACAGTAGGAAAGCAGAGATTCAGAAGATAGAGCATCTCCAAAACCTCAACCTGTTCTCCATTAATGCAAAACAAGTACTTATTTCATGTTCTTTAACTTTTCACAATTAAACCTGATAATTATTGATATCCTGACTAAGAGTTACAAGATAACCATAGCTTGCTTCAAGCCGACAATCTCCGTGGGATCGACCCTTACTCACGTAAGGTATTACTTGAACGACCCAGTGCATTTGCTGGTTAGTTGTGCAGAATTGCAAAAGTGTGATTGCAATTTTGTGCACCAGAAATCCTAGCTAATCCTGAAACAAAGGTGGGAAGAAACATGATTCAGGAATTCTACGCTAATCTGTGGCAAACAGATAGGCAGAGAATATCTGGAACTGCTCTCTATGACTATCGGACCTTGGTCAGAGGAAAGATTATTCACATCCACCCTGACAAAATCAGGGTGATCTTTAAGCTACCTCAACTGAAAGATGACCCAGACTCCTTTAATAGGAGAATGATGAGAACAAATAAAGGCCTGGACAAGATTCTAGAGGACATATGCCTCCCTGGAACCAGGTGGACCACCAACACCAAGGGCGTCCCAAATAAACTCAAGAGAGAAGATCTCAAACCAGTCGCCAGAGGCTGGCTGGACTTCATTGGGCATTCTATACTGCCCACTAGTAATCGCTCTGAAGTCACCATTAAAAGAGCAGTTACGATCCACTGCATAATGTTGGGAAGAGAAGCAGAAGTTCATTAGTTGATTTCGTGTGAACTTTACATAATTGCAAACAAGAACTCCAAAGATGCCAAATTGGCTTATCCTAGTTTAATATCTATGCTATGTAAAGATGCTGGAGTAAAGATGGGAATAACTAAGTATATCTCAGTTGAGCGACCAATCACCAAAATATCAATGGAAAAACAACAAGTGCAAGATGACCCCATCAAGAGGAGAGCACAGGAATTCCTCCCAGAAATCCCTCAATTTGAATACTGCGAGCATCTTGAAGCATCGGTTACCAAGTTACAGGAAGCTATGGACCAAATAAAGGAAGAACAGAATAATCAAAATAGCATGCTTTGCAAACTGCTTGGGAAACAAGAAGAGCAAGGGCGTGACTTGAAGGAACTGAAGCATCAGAGATTATCTCTTGAAGGACCAAGCACCCCACAGACTAAAGGAACATCCACTTCCCAAAATAAAGGTTGTTGAGTCCTAATCTTAGCTTTACTTTTGTGATAGTTGTTCTTATAGGAATTTACCTTAGAAGTTATATAGGAGTAGTAGTAATTAGTATATCTATTTTGATTTTATTTCCAATTAAGCTATAATTTATTTTTTTCTCATCATCATCAAACATGAATAAAATAGTAGATTTTTAGAATAAAGACGCAATTTAATTTCGAGTTCTTAAAAAGGAAAATTCTAATTATTTATATGTGGTGGCAATACTTTTTGTCTTCTAAATGAATGCTTGAACAGTGCATATTTTTTATACTAAATTTCATGAATGTTAAAATTGTTGGCTTCTGAAAGAATGATGAATAAGAGAAATATTATTGCTGATCTGAAAAATCATTAAATTGATTCTTGAAGCAAGAAAAAGCAGTGAAAAAAAAAAGGGAATCATTGGATAAAGAAAAAGAAAAAGCCAATAACCCTTAAAACCAAAAGGTAAGGGTGAAAAGGATCCAAGGCTTTGAGCATCAATGGATAGGAGGGCCCAAGAAAATAAATCCAGGCCTAAGCGGCTAAATCAAGCAGTCCCTAATTATGTGCTTGTGGCATGCAGGTCCAAGTGAAAAGCTTGAGACTGAGTGGTTAAAGTCATGATCCAAGGCAAAGGAGTGTGCTTAAGAACTCTGGACACCTCTAATTGGGGACTTTAGCAAAGCTAAGTCACAATCTGAAAAGGTTCACCCGGTTATGTGTCTGTGGCATTTATGTATCTGGTGGTAATACTGGAAAACAAAGTGCTTAGGGCCACGGCCAAGACTCATAAAGTAACTGTGTTCAAGAATCAACATACTAAACTAGGAGAATCAATAATACTATCTGATTTCTAAGTTCCTATGGATGCCAATCATTCTGGATTTCAAAGGATAAAGTCAGATGCCAAAACTATTGAGAGGCAAAAAGCTACTAGTCCCACTCATCTGATTAGAATCTGAGCTTCACTTGAAACTCTGAGATATTATTGGTTCTTAATTTCTTTTTTATCCTATTTTATTTATCTAGTTGGTTGAGGACAAGCAACAGTTTAAGTTTGGTGTTGTGATGAGCGGATATTTTATACGCTTTTTGGGGGTAATTTCATGTAGATTTTAGTATGTTTTAGTTAGTTTTTAGTATAATTTTATTACTTTTTAGGCAAAATTCATATTTCTAGACTTTGTTATGAGTTTGTGTGTTTTTCTGTAATTTCAGGTATTTTCTGGCTGAAATTGAGGGAGCTGAACAAAAATCTGATTTAGGCTGAAAAAGGACTGCTGATGCTGTTGGATTCTGACCTTCCTGCACTGAGAATGAATTTTTTGGAGCTACAGAAGTCCAATTGGCGCGCTCTCAAATTGGTTGGAAAGTAGACATCCAGGGCTTTCCAGCAATATATAATAGTTCATACTTTGCGTGAAGATAGACGACGTAAAATGGCGTTCAACGCCAGTTCCATGTTGTAGTTTGGCGTTCAGCACCAGAAACAGGTTGCAAGTTGGAGTTCAACGCCAGAAACAGGTTACAACCTGGCGTTCAACTCCAGAAACAGCCTAGGCACGTGAGAAGCTTAAGTCTCAGCCCCAGCACACACCAAGTGGGCCCCAGAAGTGGATTTCTGCACTATCCATCCTAGTTTACTCATTTTCTGTAAACCTAGGTTACTAGTTTAGTATTTAAACAACTTTTAGAGATTTATTTTGTATCTCATGACATTTTTACATCTGAACTTTATACTTTTTGATGACATGAGTCTCTAAACTCCATTGTTGGGGGGTGAGGAGCTCTGCAGCGTCTCGATGAATTAATGCAATTATTTCTATTTTCCATTCAAACACGCTTGTTCCTATCTAAGATGTTCATTCGCGCTTCACTATGAAGAAGGTGATGATCCGTGACACTCATCACCTTCCTTAATCCATGAACGTGTGCCTGAAAACCACCTCCGTTCTAAATCAGATTGAATGAGTATCTCTCAGATTTCTTAATCAGAATCTTCGTGGTATAAGCTAGAATTAATGGTGGCATTCATGAGAACCTGGGAAGTCTAAACCTTGTCTGTGGTATTCCGAGTAGGATTCAATGATTGAATGGCTGTGACGAGCTTCAAACTCGCGATTGTTGGGCATAGTTACAGACGCAAAAGGATCAATGGATCCTATTCCGACGTGATCGAGAACCAACAGATGATTAGCCGTGCTGTGACAGAGTATTTGGACCATTTTCACTGAGAGGATGGGAAGTAGCCAGTGACAACGGTGACGCCCTACATACAGCTTGCCATTGAAGGATCCTTGCATTTATGAAAGTGAGAAAGCATTATGTTGCAGGAATTCAGAGGACAAAGCATCTCCAAAATTCCAACAAATTCTCCATTATTGCACAATAAGTATTTATTTTCTGCCTTTTCACTTTTTACACTTGAACTTACAAAACACTGTTGTTGGTATCCTGACTAAGAATAATAAGATAACCATAGCTTGCTTCAAACCAACAATCTCCGTGGGATTCGACCCTTACTCACGTAAGGTATTACTTGGACGACCCAATGCACTTGCTGGTTAGTTGTGCGGATTGCAAAAGTGTGATTGCAATTTTCGTGCACCACAACTCAAGGCTGAAACTCATGCCAGGCAAGTTGAGATCAAGGTGGGAAGGACCCTACAGAGTAGAAAAGGCAGAACCATATGGAGTGTTCCACCTGAGTTATCCTTCGAGCCCCAACTTCTTCAAGGTCAATGGCAACTGCTTAAAGCTGTACCATGGTGAGAAGATGAAGAACAACAAGGAGCTGGAGATCTTCCTCATGGCGGATCCGGCAACAGCAGAAGACTGAGCTTGTGGACCGTCCAACTTAAGGACGTTAAAGAAAAGTGCTAGGTGGGAGACAACCCAACATGGTACGATCTTTCATTTTTATTCTAAGTTCTATTTTATTTTTATCATTGTTAAGTTTTGCATAATTACTTCTATGTTGCATTCATATATATTAAAAAAATGCATTCGACGCGCAAGCATCCATGACACGTACGCGTCATGCGTGAATGCGCAACACATTAGAATTAAACAGAGAATTCTACGGGAGATGTGTAGGAAGCGTGCTTGGCGCACAAGCCAACCTATGCGTGCGCGTGCCTCACGCGTACGCGTCACCAGCAGTTTTGGCTACCCATATGTAAGCGTCTAGAACGCATGCGTGAACATGGAAATCGGCGTAAACAAGTGTTTTGACAGAGTTATGATGGTTTGACGCGGGAAGTGTGCTGGAGGTACAATTCACACCACGCGTACGCGTCCCAGACGCGTACGTATCGTCTTCACTTTAAGGCCATCCACGCGTGAGCGTGCTACACGCGCACACGTCATTTGAATTTCTGGCCCCAGGACAAAATGAATAGAGAGTTATGCGTGCGGAAGGCTAGAATCGCGAGACTGGCACAACCAAGGTCACACATATGCGTGATAGATGCTTACGCATCCCTCATTTTTATGGCCACCTAAGCGTACGCATGGGCGACGCATGCACGTCGATAGCGCTGTGTCACTTATTCAAATTTTCTCCCCCCTTCCAATCGTAATTCTCATTCAGTCCTAATTCTTCCTTCTTTCTTCTTCATTATTTCTAACTTCTTACTTCATACTTCTTTCTTCTTCCCTTCTCCCCCCACCACCAGTGGACCATCATCAGAGACCACTAACTCCGGCAACTACAATCTCCTTTTCTTCTCCTCTTCCATTCTCACTCCTCTTCTCTCATTCTTACTCCCACTCAACATCCTATTTTCACTTTCTTCTCAAGGTTTCTCTTCTTCCTCTCTCATATACTCTTTCATTCTTCTTTTATTTATTATATTCATTTGTTTTATTTAATTTTAATTTTCTATTAGCTTAGTTATTTTTAATTTCTTTTTCATTCCCTTATCTTGCATTTTTTATGTTGGTGTTGGAGCTTTATTTGGATGATTGCTTTGCTATATTTTAGCTTGCGGATATTATGAGGAGTAATTTGACAATTGACATTCTATTTTGGGTCTCATATTTGCATGGATTAATTACTTTAATGCTTATTTTTATATTGTACACCAAGTGTTTGTGAAAAGGCTAACATGGCATTTTGATTTTTATCTATTTTATTCTTACACTTTAATGCCTCTTTTTCACAACATTTGCATTCCATGTAAGTTGAGTATATTAGTCATTAATTGTCAACATTCAAGTGTGATAAACCCATATTTCATGAGATATTTTGTGCTTAATTTGAGTGATTTATACAATCCCTCACCTACTTATTCACATTAATTGCATGGTTTTACTTTCCCTTCCTTATTATGTCATATTGTGAAAAACATGTTTCCTAAGCTTTGAAAATTAATTATTTTAATTACCTTTATTTCCATTCGATGCCGTGATTAGTGTGTTGAGTAGTTTCAGATTTTCTAAGGCAGAATGACGTAAAGGATGAAAAGGAAACATACTAAAAGGAAAGGAGAAAGCAAAACAGAGCTTTAAGGAAACTGGTATCCACGCAATCGCATGGACGACACGATCGCGTGCCAAGCACGAATCAGCAGTGACGCGGCCGCATGACTGACGCGACCGCGTGCCTTAAGCAGAACGCACATGACGCGGTCGCATGACTGACCCGACCGCGTGGCAAGGAAAAGCTCCGAATGACGCGAACGCGTGACCCACGCGGACGCGTGACAGAGGCCACGCACCAGAAAATTACAGAACACGCCCCAGCGAGTTCTAAAGCCCTTTTTGGCCCAAATCCAAGTCCAGAAGGCATAGACCAGAGGTTATGAAGTGGGGGAATGCATCCATTCAGGGAGAGTTCACCAATTTTTAGTTTTCTATGATTTAGATTTAGTCTAGAGAGAGGTTCTCTCTCTCTTTTAGGATTTAGGATTTCTTCTTGCTTTAAGAGTAACTCTGGATCCCAGGTTTAATGTTCTTTTATTTTAGTTCTATAATTATTTATTCCAGCATTTGAATTGATCATTTACTTTTATAATTTAATTTATGAATTATTCCATGTTACAGATAATTATTTGAATTAATGATATTGAGGTATTTTCAGTTTATTATTGCTCTTGTTAATTTATGATTATCATTGTTTACGATTTGAAGATATTTTACTCTAGCAATTTACTTTTTCCCCTTTTGGTTCTGATTAAGAATTTAGTAACTCAACAGTTATTAAACTCAACGTAATTAATAATTGTTATCTTGCTAATTGAGCTGAACCTAAATAATCCCAACCTTTTCTTTGGAAATAATTAGGATTCAAAGGTCAATTTAATTAGTCCCTTGACTTTCCTTTGCCCTAGTAAAGGTTGACCAAGTGGAGTTTAGATTCAACTTTTATTATAGTTGAGAGAGATAACTAAGTTAGACCTCTAAATTCCCTTATCTTGCCAAAAGTTATTTTACAGTTATTATTTATTTTTAATTGCCATTTAATTCACTCATCATTTAAATTACTTGCTTTTCACCTTCTAAACCCCGATTACAACCTTTATAACCAATAATAAGAACATACTTCCTCGCAGTTCCTTGAGAAGACGACCCGAGGTTTGAATACTCGGTTAACAATTTTTAAAGGGGGTTTGTTACTTGTGACACCCAAACGTTTGTACAAAGGGATTTTTGTCGGTTTAGAGACTATATCTACAACGCGACTGTTTTTATGACATTCTTTACTGGCAAGAATCCCGACGTCAAAGTGCTTATTATTTTGTTACATGTGTTAATTATTTTTGCTATTGATGCTTGAGCTATGCTTCTCATGCCTATTACTTGCATGCTTTTAACCCTCTTGTGTCTAGTTGTTATGATATGCCTTAATAATTTTAATTGCTGTCCCATGTGCATGTTGTAGCTACCCTGCACTCAAGACATTGATTATTTTCTTTGGCATTCATTATCACTTAAACTTTCTTCAATCAGGTTTTTACTTCTCCATTTTTGACATCCCTTTTTCTTCTTCCTTCCTTAGGATGGCCACCAAGAAAGAAAAAGAAAAGGCTCCTGACAAGACACCATCGAAGAAAGGAACTAAAAGAACACCGGCTAAGGCATCACCATCCACAACAGTCAAGCCCCCTACTAAGCGGGTGAAGAGGATTATCAGCGTTGATGAAGCGGAAAAGGCATTTCCTGCAAGAGACTCTGCACGGTTCACTAACCCTTACTGTGAGCAGATGTTCCCCATTCTGGCTGAGAGAAACTACAATAATGAGCATTTACTCATTCTTCCAATAAACTTTGTTGATTTTGTGGAACCCCGCATTGAAAGGAGACAGTGAGGATTCTTGAGACGCAGCCACAGCAGGCCAATCTATCATGGGTAGTTGAATTCTACTCCAACTTTCACTTGTCGGCCCTATAGTCTGTCTATGTTCGTCAAAATCAAGTCCCTGTCTCCGAGGGATCCATTCAGAGAGTATTGGATCTTCCACCTAGCCCAGAGGGATTGGATGCCTATCAAGAGGCCTCTCTCAAGCGCCAGACATACCAGTTTGACTGGAATAGCGTCCTTGTAGTCATAGCACAACCTGGCAGTAAATGGATCTATGGACAACATCAGACTCGACCTAAGAGCATCTAAGCTCAAGCACTTACCTTGGAGGCTCGCGTGTGGGCCAGATTATGTCCCACTATGTATTTCTGAGCACTCACAAGTCAACCTTCACTGAGGACATGGTTGTTCTCATCTGGTGCATTCTTAAAGAGCAACCCCTCAACTTACCAAGACACATTCGGTAGGCCATGGGACACGTACAGATTTTGGGCAACCTACCCTTTCCCGCAATAGTTTTGGATCTAGTCTCTACGGCAGGGGTCTCCTATGGGGCTGGGGATATGAAGACCATGATCCCAAGGGTTGATCAGAATGTCCCGAACAGGAAGTATATCAGACCCCCAGTACCTTCTGCGAGCCGGCATGCAGGCCCGGCATTAGACACCCCTCCTTCGTCTACTCCACCATCACCCCCACCTCCTACTCCATCCATTATTCAGATGTTCCTTCAGATCCTTTAGAGGTTAGACCGGCAAGACCGGAGGATGGAGCAAATAGAGCGCCGTAACAAGCGGCGATACACTTATCTGAAGGAGCTCATTGCTGGTACTCACCCATCTCCAGAAGAGAAATACACCCCGGATTCCCCCTCATCTAGCAGCACGGGGAGCCATGACGACCTGACCCGTGGAGGCGACGCTCTCAGCCCCACCTTGCTCCTTACTGATGGAACGGAGGACCGTGCCAAGCCTTAAGTGTGGAGAGGTCAGTACCTGACTTCCAGAGGTAATCTCTCTCTCTCTCTTAACACCAAAATGTTATTTTTCTTTTGTTAGATAGGATAGATTGCATGATAATAATTGCTTGCATGTATGTTCTTCTTGGTTGAAATAATGAGTTTCTTTTCAAGACCCTATTTTAAAACATTTCACTAATTCAAATTAAAATTTTGTGTTAAACTTGTTTGAAGATTGTAATTTGGAACATGCTTTATAGCTAAGAAGACACAACCTATGAGATTTTGAGCTTAATTATATGGTTACATTATTTAACCCTAATTTTTATTCTTGTGTGTTTTCTTCTCTATGACTACAATCTTGGCTTTGTTCCATTCTATATGTCCATTATTTAGTATACATTCATGCACATATGTGATTGAGGCTATTATTTATTATTAGCTCACTTATCCCAAATAGCCTACCATTTAATTTACCCTTGTTTGCCACTTTGAGCCTTTTTAATTCCCATTTGTTCTCTATATTACCGCATCACTTGCCTTAAGCGGAAAAGCAATCAATTACCCGATTTGAATCTTTGGTTAGCTTAAGATAGTGTGTGCCAACTATGTGTTGGGAAATGTGGGAACTTGGGTTGATGAGAATGTGTTGTGTTTTGACAAATATTGGGAATTCGGGTGCTTACTCATGTAAAATCAGAAAAACCATATGCATTGCTATATTATATTTTCATTCATGTTCAATATATATATATATAGGGGATGAAATCACCCCAATGCTAAGTTCAATAAAAGATCAATGCATATGTAGTGGAAATAAAAAATTGATACGTGAGTATGTGAAAGTATGCAAAAGTGAGAATTTGGGTAGCTAAGCATGATTTTAGAATTATATAAAGTGTGTGTGTGTGTTACGTGAGAACTTAGGTTAGTCAAAGATTCAAATTATACCTCACTTGGCCATACATATATCCTCACCCTTACCTTAGCCCCATTACAACCTTGAAAAGCCCTCATGATATTTGCATTTGTACACTAGATATTTTTTAATTAGTTAGATGAAGAACAAAGTTTTAGAAAGCATAACTAGAGAAGATTAGAGTGGATTAACCCTAGAAACCTGAGAGATCAGAGTGCATATACACCTCCGGTGAGGATTCAATGCTTGATTCTGTGTTCCCGTCTTTTATGAGCTATCTTCTCACAAGTTTACTTGCCTCTTATTGTGTGATTTGAATTAGTAGAATATGATTTTTGTTTGCCTTGGAGAACTTGTTCATTTTTAACCAAGTAGGTAGAAACATCTTAGCATAGTGTTGCACTCATATACATAGGTTGCATTGCATTGCATGAGTTTTATTTTCCCCATTCATTCTTTTGGTCTCCTTGAGCTTAGCATGAGGACATGCTAATGTTTAAGTGTGAGAAGATTGATAAACCACTAATTTATGGTTTATCTTGTGGTAAATTGAGTGGTTTTTATCAGTTCTTCGGACACTTATTCATGTAATTCACATGTTTTACATTTGCCTTCCAAATTTTGTTCTATAATTGAAAACTTGCTTCCTAAACCTTTAAATTGTCAATTTTTAATTCCTTTTTTACCATTCAATGTCATTATTTGTGTGTTAACTGTTCTCGGGTTTTATAGGACAGGAATAGCTTAGAGGATGGAAAGGAAGCATGCAAAAGTGGAAGGAACACAAGAAACAAAGGAGCTAACCAGCAAGGATCGACGCGCATGCATGGCTCATGCGTGCGCATGACTTGGCACATCTCACAGTGACGCGTACACGTAACTGACGTATACGCGTCAAATACGCAGAAAGACCATCGCTGGTTGTTAGCTGACTCTCAATTCACTAACTCTGATCCTCCCCAAGGAGGGGATTAGGACTTGTGAATTAGAGTTGGTTTAGTTACTTGACTTTCCTTAATTAGGTAAAGGATAACTAAGTAGAAGCAATAACCTCTTAATATTATACTTGGGGAAATCAACAAGGATAGAAATTCCAATTAATTTTCTCCTAGTCAAGGATTTTTATTTCAAATATATAAAACCTCTTGTTAATTTTTATTGCTTCAATTGATAATCATTTATTTTTCTGTTACCCAACTCTAAATTTTCACATACAATTCCTGACCAATAAATTACACTCTTTTGTCAACTCTTTGGGAAACGACCAGGGAATTCTACTCCCAGTATTTTATTCTTTAATTATGACATCTTCTAAATTGACAGCGGGAATTCATCGGTTAAGACTGTACCCACAACACAACTTTTATTAATATTTCTTAACCGGCATTTTTCCGCTCGTCCTGAAGCTTAGTTAAAATCAGATGAGCGGGACTTAGAAGCTTTTTGCTTCTGAATAGTTTTGGCATCTCACTATCCATTGAAACTCAGAGATGTTGGCGTCTTTAGGAACATAGAATCCAGTATTACTAGCTGGGTGAATGATAAACCACTATTTTATGGTTTATCTTGTGCTCAATTGAGTGGATTTTATCAACTCTTTACCCACTTATTCATACTATTTGCATGTTTTACATTTGCCTTCCTAATTATGTGCTTTGATTGAAAACATGTTTCTTTGGACTTATATTTGCTTATTATTAATCCTCTCTTATTTCCATTCGATGCCGTGATTAGTGTGTTGAGTAGTTTCAGATTTTCTAAGGCAGAATGACTTAAGGGATGAAAAAGGAAACATATTAAAAGGAAAGGAGAAAGCAAAACGGAGCTTTAAGGAAACTAGTATCCACGCGATCGCATGGACGACGCGATCGCGTGCCAAGCACGAATCAGCAGCAACACGGCCGCATGACTGACGCGACCGCGCGCCTTAAGCAGAACGCACATGACGCGGTCGCATGACTGACGCGACCACGTGGCAAGGAAAAGCTCCGAATGACGCGACCGCATGACCCACGCGGACGCGTGACAGAGGCTACGCACCAGAAATTGCAGAAAACGCTCATAACGAGTTTTGAGGCCCTTTTTGACCCAAATCCAAGTCCAGAAGGCACAGATTAGAGGCTATAAAGTGGAGAATTGCATCCATTCATAAGCATGCACTCATAATTCACTTTTCATGTTTTAGATGTAGTTTTTAGAGAGAGAGGTTCTCTCCTCTCTCTTTAGGATTTAGGATTTAGGACTTCTCTTAGTTTTAGGAGTGACTCTCAATCCCAGGTTCTTTATTTTTATTTATTCCAATTTAATTTATGAATTCTTCCATGTTACAGATTACTCTTTTAAATTAATGTTATTTAAGATATTTCAGATTGATGATTGCTGTCTTTTATTTATATAAATAATTTGGATTTTCTTATTGCCCAATTGGCTTATGAATATTGTTAGTTTTAGATTTTACTGCTTTGAATGAATTGAAGGTATTCCAGATATTTATGATTTTAATTTAGCTTTTTACATTCTTGGCTTTGGTTAAATAATTGGTGACTCTAGAGTTATCAAACTCATTGTTGATTGAAAATTGGATTTCTTTGTTTCATTAATTCAAGTTCCAATAACTCTAGTCTTTCCCAAGGAAAGACTAGGACCTGAGGAATCAAAATTAATTCATCCACTTAACTTACCTTCATAGTTATAGTTATTTATTTATTTTTCTTATTATTTTTTTTGTGCAACATACTGCCCCCTTACTTCCAAAACCCCAATTTTACCTTTTTCATAGCTAATAATAAGAACATACCTCCCTGCAATTTCTTGAGAAGACGACCTGAGGTTTAAATACTCGGTTATCAATTTTAAAGGGGTTTGTTACTTGTGATAACCAAAACGTTTGTACGAAGGGATTTCTGTCGGTTTAGAGACTATATCTACAATGCGACTGTTTTTATGACATTCTTTACTGGCAAAAATCCCGACGTCAGTGAACCTTTTCAGATTGTGACTCAGATTTGCTAAAGTCCCCAGATAGAGGTGTCTAGAGTTTTTAAGCACACTCTTTTTGCTTTGGACCATGACTTTAACCGCTCAGTCTCAAATTTTTCACTTGACACCTTCACACCACAAGCACGTGGTTAAGGACAGCTTGGTTTTGCCACTTAGGCCAGGATTTTATTCCTTTGGGCCCTCCTAACCACTGATGCTCAAAGCCTTGGTTCTTTTGCCCTTGCCTTTTGGTTTAAAGGGTTACTAGCTTTTTCAATCTGCCCTCTTTTTCTTCATTTTTGGGCAATAATGGATTTTTTTGCTTTTTATTTCTTTCTTTTTCTTTTTTTTTTGCCATTTTTTTCTTTGCATGCATATGTATTTTTTCTCTTTTGCAACATGCTTTTTCTTTTTCTTTTGCTACTTTTTCTTGCTTCAAGAATTAATTTTCAGATTTTTTAGATTATCAATAATACTTTTCCTTTTTTCTTTTTCCTTATTCTTTCAAGAGCCAATACTCATAAACTTCAACTTCAAATATGCACTGTTTATTTCATATATTCAAAAAACAAAAGCAAATAACACCACATCAAACTAATTGAACTTATCTTATTTCAATCTTGAAATTCATACATCTCTCAATTATTTTTAAATAAAAATTTTCATTTAAGTAAGGGGAGAGATATATGAAACATTTTACAACTTAAAGACATCTAATGCAAATGATCATGCAACTAGAACAAGAGAATAGATAAATAAACAGACATAAAAAAGAAAAATAATAGGAAAGGGGTATAAAAGAGAACGAATCCACCTGAATGATGGTGGCTAATGCTCCTCCTTGAGGATCCCATGTAGTGTTTGATCTCTTCTATGTCACTCCTTTGTCTTTGTTGAGGCGGCTGCACAGGCTCATGTGCATGCTCTCTAGTTTGCTCCATCCTCTTCTTCTGTACTTAAGAGTGGTAGAAGTCACAAAGCAAGACTTTTGCAACACCAAACTTAAGAGTTTTGCTCATCCTTGAGCAAATATGATCAATAAAAAGGAAGAAGGTGGGGTAGGTGGAGCTTCCATAGGACCTCTTGGTCTTGAGAGGCTAGGGAATTCCAGATTTCCTACTTTTCTACACTGTCGTTTGAACGCCCAGGGGTAGCTCCCTGGCTGGCGTTCAACTTTGACACTCCACTTGGAGTGTTCTATTTACACTGTTGTTAATTCTGTCTTTTGACTAACACATGATCATAACTCTGACAACTGAAAGGAAAAACAAAATGAAAATAAATGGTTGAGAATAGTTGGGTTTCCTCCCAACAAGCGCTCTTTTAAAGTTACTAGCTTAACGTTTAGCTCCTTATGGAGGAGAGTATGGGCTCAGATTTTTGGCCCTGACAGTGAATTTTCTACCTGTTCTCTCGTGAATGAGCTCTACATGCCCTAGGGATAGGACACGATTCACTGTATGTGGTAAGACTGGCTTCTTAGTGAAGACAACTCCCATGCCAAGTGAGAGGCCTTTAGTTTGGACTTTCATGTCCTTCCAATCTTTAGGTACTTTCTTTTTACTACCTTTGTGCTTAGAGCTTGTTGATGGCCACCCAACACCAAACTTAGAATTGATGTTTGGGGACTCTGCAAAGCTCTGCACATAAAGAGAGGGTTGGCACACTAGGTGTTGCACAGTTATCTCTCCTTTAGAGGGAAAATTGGGTTAATGCATCTTGAATAAGATGTGATCCTCTCCTAACTTTAGGGTTAGTTCTCCCTTAGCCACATCAATGATCGCATTAGATGTGGCTAGGAAAGGTCTTCCAAGGATGACACAGTCATTGATAAACCCATATTTCATGAGTTCTTTTGTGCTTAATTTGAGTGATTTATATAATCCTTCACCTATTTATTCACATTAATTGCATGGTTTTACTTTCCCTTCCTTATTATGTCGTATTGTGAAAAACATGTTTCCTAAGCTTTAAAAATTAATTATTTTAATTACCTTTATTTCCATTCGATGCCGTGATTAGTATGTTGAGTAGTTTCAGATTTTCTAAGGCAGAATGACTTAGAGGATGGAAAATGAAACATACAAAAATGGAAGGAGAAAGCAAAACGGAGCTTTAAGGAAACTGGTGTTCACGCGATCGCATGGACGACGCGATCGCGTGCCAGAAGCGAAGATTCAGCGACGCGGCCGTATGACTGACGCGACCGCGCGCCTTAAGCAGAACGCACATGACGCGGTCGCATGACTGACGTGACCGCGTGGCAAGGAAAAGCTCCGAATGACGCGACCGCGTGACCCACGCGGACGCGTGACAGAGGCCACGCACCAGAAAATTATAGAACACGCCCCAGCGAGTTCTAAAGCCCTTTTTGGCCCAAATCCAAGTCCAGAAAGCATAGACCAGAGATTATGAAGTGAGGGAAAGCATCCATTCAGAGAGAGCTCGCCAATTTTTAGTTTTCTATGATTTAGATTTAATCTAGAGAGGGATTCTCTCTCTCTCTCTTAGGATTTAGGACTTCTTCTTGTTTTGGGAGTAACTCTGGATCCAGGTTTAAATGTTCTTTTATTTTAGTTCTATAATTATTTATTCCAGCATTTGAATTGATCATTTACTTTTATAATTTAATTTATGAATTATTCCATGTTATAGATTGTTATTTGAATTAATGATATTGAGGTATTTTCAGTTTATTATTGCTCTTGTTAATTTATGATTATCATTGTTTACAATTTGAAGATATTTTATTCTAGCAATTTACTTTTTCCTCTTTTGGTCCTGGTTAAGAATTCAGTAACTCAACAGTTATTAAACTCAACATAATTGATAATCGTTATCTTGCTAATTGAGCTGAACTTAAATAATCCCAACCTTTTCTTAAGAAATAATTAGGATTCAAAGGTCAATTTAATTAGTCCCTTGACTTTCCTTTGCCTTGTTAAAGGTTGACCAAGTGGAATTTAGATACAACTTTCATTATTATTGAGAGAGATCACCAAGTTGGACTTCCAATTTCTCTTACCTTGCCAAAAGTTGTTTTTACAGTTATTAATTACTTTTAATCGCCATTTAAATTAATTGTCACTTAAATCACTTGCTTCTCATCTTCTAAACCCCGATTACAACCTTTATAGCCAATAATAAGAACATACTCCCTTGCAGTTCCTTGAGAAGACGACCCGAGGTTGAATACTCGGTTAACAATTTTTAAAGGGGTTTGTTACTTGTGACACCCAAACGTTTGTACGAAGGGATTTCTGTCGGTTTAGAAACTATATCTACAACGCGACTATTTTTATGAAATTCTATACTGGCAAAAATCCCAACGTCAGTCATCCTCATCCTCTCCTATGTCCAGGACTTTGAAGTTTGCAGGGATATAGTTATTTTTAACTTTAATCAAGACTTCCTCTACTAAGCCATATGGCTTCTTCATGGTCTTATCTGCCATCTCTAAAGAGACGTGTGCAGCTTGTACCTCAAGAATGCCCAACTTCTCTATTACCGAGAGTGGCATGAGGTTGATACTTGAACCTAGGTCACACAGAGCCTTATCAACGGTCATAGTGCCTATAGTGCAAGGAATCAGAAAGTATCCAAGATCTAAAAGCTTTTGAGATAGCTCTTGCTGAACCAAAGCATGGAGTTCTTTGGTAAGCAATGGAGGTTCTTCCTCCAGAGGCTTTGTACCAAATAGCTTTGCATTCAGCCTCATAAGAGCTCCTAGGTACTAAGCAACTTGCTCTTCCCTAGTGTCTTCATCCTCACTTGAGGATGAGTAGTCATCAAAACTTATGCACTGTATTGCATTCAAAGGAACCTCAATTGTCTTTATGATTTCCTTTGGTTCTGGGATAGAGGGTTCTTGAGTGAGCTTTAAGCTCTCAAGGGGTGTGCTTTGACTAGCGTTCAACGCGTTCTCATTCTCCTCCAATTTGGCCTCAACCTCCATGGTTATGTCCTTGCACTCTTCTCTAGGATTAACCTCAGTGTTACTGGGAAGAGCGTCAGTAGGGATCTTTGGGATCCACTTGCTCAATTGACCAACTTGTACCTCCAAATTTCTAATGGAGGACCTTGTTTCATTAACAAAACTTTGGAAGGTCTTAGTGAGGCTGGATACTATAGTGCCTAAGTCAGAAAGGCTCTACTTAGAGGTCTCTATATTCCCTTGAGAAGATGGGAATGGTGTTCTATTATTGAACCTATTCTAGTTCCTACCACCTTGATTAAAACATTGTTGAGGTTTCTGTTGATCCTTCCATAAAAGGTTAGGATGGTTCCTCCATGAAGGGTTGTAACTGTTTCCATAGGGTTCTCCCATGTAATTCACCTCCTCCATGGTGGATTGATTAGGATCATAAGCTTCTTCTTTAAGAGAAGCTTCCTGATTACTGCCAGGTGCAGTTTGCATCACAGTGAGATGTTAAGAGATCATGTTGACCTGTTGGGTCAAGATCTTATTCTGAGCCAAGATGGCATTTAGAGTCTCAACTTCATGAACTCCTAGAGGTACCATAGTTTACACGATTCCTCTCAGAGGTGTACATGAACTGGTTGTTTGCAACCATCTCAATGAGCTTTCTTGCTTTTTGATAAACCACTATTTTATGGTTTACAATGTGTTTAATTGTGTGGTTTTATCATGGTCTTTACCCACTTATTCATATAATTAGCATGCATTTATATTTTCTTCCTAAAATTATTACATGATTGAAAACTTACTTCCTGGAGACCCTTTAATTAGGTATTTTAATCCACCTTTATTCCATTCGATGCCGTGATCTGTGTGTTAAGTGTTTCAGGCTTTATAGGGCATGAATGAATGAGAGATTGGGAAAGAAGCTTGCAAAAATGGAAGGAATACAAGAAATTGAGGAGATGACCAGCGAGAAGTGACGCGTACGCGACAGTGACACGACCGCGCGGAAGAGAGGAATTCGCAGTGACGCGGCCGCATGAGTGACACGGACGCGCGGATTGGAAAAGCAGAATCAATGCGGAGGCATGAACGACGCGCCCGCATGGAAAAGAAAAACGCCAAATGACGCGTCCACGTGAATGACGCGTCCGCGTGACGTGCGCGATCTGCAGAATTTCAAAAGTTGCTGCCAGAGTTTCTGGGCCGGATTTCAACCCAGTTTTTGGCCCGGAATTACAGTCTAGAGTCAGGGAACATGCAGAAATGAGGGACACAATTCATTCTACATAATTTTTTAGTTTTAGATCTGGATTTAATCCTCTCCTAGGTTTTTTCACTCACTGGAGCATTCATAATTAGCATTGGAAGATTTTGGCTTTAGCTTTTGGGAAGAGTCTACCTCCGGTACTAGTCATCTTATTTTGTTATTTACTTTTTTATATTTATTCTTCCATATTTTTAATCCCTCTAGAGTTGACTTTGGCTTATTTCTTCAAGTTATTAATATAGACTATTTTTATTTTCAATTAAGCCTTTCATTATTGTTTATCATGTCTTCTTTTATTTTCACCATTAATTCTGTTAATTTTGTAATTATGATGGGTGAGTAGTTCCAAGACTTGATTGGGGATGATTGAAAGGAACCCTTGAGTTGAACTACTTAAGAGAGAAATTATAATTGGGTTTATTGTTGAATCACCCTCTAATCATTAACTCTAGTCCTTCCCAAGGGAGAGGATTAGGACTTATGACTAGAAACCGATTTCCAACTTGCTTGACTTTCTTTTGCCTAGTAAGGGTTAGCTAAGCAGAGTAACTTCTAATTATTAATTAATATTGAGAGTATTTCAACAAGAATAGGGCTTCCAACTAATCTACCCCAGTCAAGGCTTTTATTTAAAATAAATTAATTCTCTAATTTAAATTTCTGTTTATCACTCAACCATTTTTGAAAACACCCGATTGATGAAATAGCACATCTCTCTACAACTCGTTGGGAGACGACCTGGGATTCATACTCCCAGTATTTTAATTTTCAATATTGTGACAACCCCTTTTTAAATTGATAAGCGAATTTTCGGCTGGTTAAAGACTGTACTTGCAACGTGTCCCTATTAATAAATTCTTAACTCGCCAATTTCCGCCACGTCAATTTTTGGCGCCGTTGCCGGGGAGTTGCATCAGTTGTCTAATTTATTGATTGGTATTTATTTTAATTGCAATTTTTCTTTTCATTCTGTCACTATGAGCTGTACGTTTCTTTTGTTAAATGACGCGTTCCCTTCCTGATCCAAGCTTGCCAGTATTTGACCATGAGATTGAAAGAACTCTTTCATGTATAAGGCAAGCTCGGCGTCGGCGACTCCTCTTTGAGGATGAACCTGAACCGTCATCTAAGGAAGAAACAAGCTCCCTTTCTACTGATCCAGTTCATTTACGTGCAGGTGACATGGCAGCACCCAGAAGAGTCACTATCCAGGAGGAAAGAGCCCCTGATTTTATGCTCCAACCATTCCAGGCACACCACCCAGCAGTAGCTGTAGATTTTGAAATAAAGTCTTCACTACTCAACTTGATGCCCAAGTTTCATGGCTTACCTGCTCAAGAGCCTATCAAACATCTTAGGGATTTCCAGACTGCTTGTTCTACTGTTAAGCGTGATGGCACTGATGAAATCTCCATTTTGTTGAAAGCTTTCCCATTTTCTCTGGAGTAAAAGGCAAGAGAGTGGCACTACACTCAACCCGGAACAACTGTTTCCAACTGAGATACACTTAGGAGAGAATTTCTGGAGAAATTTTTTCCAGCTGAAGTTGCCGATAAGCTGAGGAAGGACATGTCTATGATCGTTCAGGATGAATCTGAGACCCTCTATGAATACTTGGAACACTTCAATAATCTTCGAGAAGCATGCCCCCATCATATTATTGACAAGATAGTATTGCTCGGCTACTTTATACAGGGTTTGAAATCTCAAGATAGGACCACATTGGAAGGTGCTAGCAATGGTTCTATGAAAAAGTACAAAACTACGGAAGAAGCATGGCAATTGATCAGCGACTTAGCTGACTCTACTAGGAATCACAAGCAGAAATAAAGTCGGTCAAGAGCTGTTGCAGAGGTATCCACTAGTAAAGAGACTGCTACTATAGCTCAAAGCTTATGTGAAATGACCAAATTGCTGAAGCAGATGCAACTGAATCAACAACAGCCTCAGCAAGTTCAGCCTTCTCCACCACAGCACAGCCAGTAGTTGGTTCCACAAAGAGTATGCAGAATCTGTGCAGATTATAGTCACTATACCGATGAGTGTCCGTAACTCCAACCAGAAGACAACACTGTAGCAGCCACTCATAACTTTCATGACCGCCCCAATCAAGGGTACAATCAAGGTGGCAATTATAACCAAGGATGGCAGGATAACTCTAACCAAGGCTGGAGAGACAATTCTAACCAGGGATGGAGGGACAATCATAACAGAGGAGGTAGAGATAACAATGGAAATCAGAGGTGGAATAACAATAACAACTTCAAGCAGCAGAATCAGAATCAGACCTACAGAACACCTCATTTAAGACAGCCTCAAGCATCTCAGCACACCTCTCAGATCACTTACCCATCTTCATCTCCTAATGATGAGTTACTACAATCTATTGATCAGAGACAATAGGCCATGGAAAACAACCTTACTTCTACTCTGAATAGTTTGAATTCTACTTTGCAAGCCCTTGTCTCACAGATTGGATCAATGAACAACTCCAACAACCAGTCCTTAAGCTCTGGTGGACTCCCCTCTCAACCATTACCCAACCCAAAGGATGGTATTAATGCCATCACCCTAAGGTCCGGAACCACACTGCAAGAGAGGAATCAGGAAGAGCCAAATCCACCTGAACACACCTCAGCTGAAGAGGTAGTGGAAATAGAAGATGTTGAAGTAGAAAAGAGCATACAGGACATGGCTGAAGATGAAGACGCCAAATCATAGAAAGAAGCACCAAAGGGCACAGACACTATAGAGGACGTCGTTCCTATTCCATTTCCACAACTTGCAAGGAAGCCCAGGAAGCAGTTGGAACTTGATCCCAAAATGGTAGAAATCTTCAAAAAGGTTGAGGTAACTGTTCCCCTTTTTGATGTCATTCAACAGGTACCTAAATATGCAAAGTTTCTAAAAGATTTGTGCATACAAAAAGACAAAATTAATGAGTTAGAAACTATTCCTTTAGGAAGTTCTATATCTGCTTTAATGGGAAATATACCTGAAAAATGTAGTGATCCAGGTCCATGCATGGTTAACTGTACCATTGGAGGTGTGATATTTTCTGATTGCATGTGTGATTTAGGAGCATGTGTTAGTATAATGCCTTCATCTATATATGATGTTTTGAGGCTCCCTCCCTTAAAAAGGTCGGCAGCTCGTTTTGTGTTAGCAGATAAAACTATTATTACAGTGGCTGGAGTAGCTGAAGATGTATTGGTGGGCATTAAAGGTCTCACTTTCCCCATTGATTTTTACATCCTGGAGATGCCCCAAAATGACTCAGAGAAGCCATCGTCTATCCTACTCGGAAGACCTTTCTTGAAGACCTCAAAGTTCAAATTAGATGCTTTCGCAGGCACATACTCTTTTGAAATAGACGACCGAGTAGTAAGCTTCAATCTGAATGGAGTTATGAAACACCCTCCAAAAGACCATTCTATCTTTCAGTGTGACATCATAGATGAAACCGTAGCTGAAGTTCACCAAGAAGAGTTTGAAGATAAGTACATAAGACAAGGTCCAAGTGTGGGGAATTCTGAGGACAATGCAGGTACTCTACCACTGCCACCAGTTCCAGATAATCCAGAGCCAGACCATGAACAGAAGTTAGAATTGAAACCCCTCCCTCCACACCTCAAATATGCTTACCTCGAGGACAAGCAGAAGTTTCCAGTTATCATTACACGGGACCTCACTTCTCCGCAAGAAGAGCAGTTACTTAGTGTGCTGAGGAAGCACAAGCAAGCAATTAGGTGGAGTTTAGCAGACATAGTAGGCATCCACCCTCAAGTTTGTGAGCACAGGATATTTTTAGAAGAAGGAGCAAGACCGGTTCGTCAACCCCAAAGAAGATTGAACCCCACTATTTTAGAGGTTGTTAAGAAGGAAGTGACCAGACTATTAGAGGCAGGTATTATCTACCCCATCTCAGACAGTGAATGGGTGAGCCCAGTACAAGTGGTGCCAAAGAAGTCTGGAGTCACTACAGTGAAGAATGAGTATGGAGAGCTCATAGCAACCAGAGTACAGAACGCCTGGAGGGTCTGCATTGATTACAAGCGTCTCAACCAATCTACTCGTAAGGATCACTACCTTCTTCCATTCATTGATCAAATGCTGGATCACCTGTCAGGTAAATCATATTATTGCTTTTTAGATGGTCACACAGGCTATTTTCAGATCCATATAGCTCCTGAGGATCAGGAAAAGACTACCTTTACCTGTCCCTTTGGGACTTATACTTACAAGAGAATGCCCTTTGGCCTGTGCAATGCACCAGCTACTTTCCAAAGGTGCATGATGAGTATTTTCTCTGATCTTATTGAGGACTGTATGGAGGTTTTTATGGATGATTTTAGCGTTTATGGTGATTCTTTTAACCTTTGCTTGGATAGTTTATCTAGAGTATTAGATAGATGTGTCTGTACAAACCTTGTATTGAATTTTGAAAAATGTCATTTTATGGTTAAACAAGGAATCCTATTGGGATATGTTGTATTTAATACTTGCATTTCTGTAGATCCAGCAAAAGTGGATGTTATTTCTAGTTTGCCTTACCCCTCTTCTGTGAGGGAAGTCCGTTCGTTCCTTGGACATGCAGGTTTCTACCGAAGATTCATTAAGGACTTTAGTAAGGTAGCACTTCCCTATCCAGACTACTGCAAAAGGATATTGAATTCGAGTTCAGTGAGGATTGCAAACAAGCATTTGATAAGCTGAAAACTGCCCTGACTCTAGCTCCAATTGTGAGAGGATCGGACTGGAGCCAGCCATTCGAAATCATGTGCGATACTTCCAACCATGCAGTAGGAGCAGCACTGGCTCAGCGTGAAGGTAAGGACTTTTTTGTTATTGCTTGTGCGTCTAAAACTTTAGACGCCGCTCAGTCTAACTACACTACTACTGAAAAAGAGCTTCTTGCTATTATTTTTGCTCTGGATAATTCTGAGCCTATTTACTTGGTACTAAGGTAGTAATGTATTCAGACCACGCAGCTCTAAAGTATCTATTAGCTAAAAAGGAATCCAAGCCAAGGCTTATACGTTGGATACTGCTACTACAAGAATTTGATTTAGAAATAAAGGACAGGAGTGGTAACCATAATCTAATGGCAGACCACTTGAGTCACCTTAAACACATTAAGGATGACTCCACTCCTATAGCTGATAATTTTCCATTTGATAACCTACAAGCAGTATCTGAGGTAACCCCTTGGTATGTACCTGTAGCTAATTATCTAGTTAGCTGCACTTTTCCTCCACACTTTACTAAGCACCAAAGAGACAAGCTGAAAAGCTAGTCTAAATATTATATATGGGATGACCCATATTTATGGAGATGTGGCGCTGACCAGGTAATTAGAAGGTGTGTGCCTCAATCAGAATTCCAGTCCATTTTAGAGGCCTGTCATTCATCTGAGAGTGGAGGACATTTTGGCCTTCAAAGAACAGCTAGAAAAATCTTAGACTGCAGATTCTGGGGGCCCACCCTTTTTAAAGAAGCTGCTGAATTTTGTAAATCTTGTCCCCCATGCCAAAGGTTTGGTAATATATCCCAGAGGGATGAAATGCCTCAACAAACTATGCTTTTCTGTGAAATTTTTTATGTTTGGGGCATTGACTTCATGGGTCCATTTCCAAATTCTAATGGCCACCTCTATATATTGTTAGTTGTAAACTATGTTTCTAAATGGGTGGAAGCGATTCCTACCCGTACTGATGATGCTAACACTGTTGTTTCCTTTGTTAGAAACCACATTATTTGTCGCTTTGGATCACCACGAGCAATCGTGAGCGATCAAGGCACCCATTTTTGTAACAAGAGACTAACAGGATTACTGAAGAAGCATGGGATCATTCATAAAAAAGCAACAGCCTACCATCCTCAGACTAATGGACAAGCCGAGATGTCTAACAAAGAGATAAAGCACATCTTACAGAAGATAGTCAAACCTCGTAGAAGGGACTAGAGCACCAGACTACAAGATGCACTCTGGGCATACAGAACAGCATACAAGACACCCATTGGGATGAGTCCTTTCCGTTTAGTCTATGGAAAGGCTTGTCACCTTCCAGTTAAGGTGGAGCACAAAGATTTTTGGGCAGTAAAGGAATGCAACATGGGATTTGAGAAAGCCGGAGCTGAAAGGAAGTTGCAACTGCAAGAATTGGAGAGCCTTCGCCTAAAAGCTTATGAGAACTCGAGACTGTACAAGGAGAAAATGAAGGCTGTACATGATCAACGCATTAAGAGAAAGGAGTTCCAACCTGGGGATTTGGTCCTTCTTTATAACTCTAGACTGAGGCTCATGCCAGGCAAACTGTGATCAAGGTGGGAAGGTCCATATAGAGTCGAGAGGGCTGAACCGTATGGAGTTTTCCATCTAAGTCACCCTTCAAGCTCTGAACTCATCAAAGTTAATGGACATTAAAGCAAAACAAGGAGTTAGAGATCTTCCTCCTGGAGGATTGAAAACTGAGCTACTGAAGCGTCCAACTTAAGGACGTTAAAGTAAAGTGCTAGGTGGGAGACAACCCACCACGGTATGATCGTTCCTTTTCTTCTCCTTCTCTTCCCTCATCTATAACTCTTCTCCATACTACTACCTCTAACTTGCACCTCATCTGCATACTGCATTTGCATAAAAAAAAATTTCTTCACGCGACGCGACCGCACCATTGACGCGTCCACGTCGCAGGTGGATCCGAGAATATAACAAAGTGAATAGAGAGTCACGCGAGAGCGTGGCTAGAGGCGTGCCTTTGGCATAAATCATCACACGCAACCGCGTCGTTGACGCGTCCGTGTCCAGTGCAAAAATTAGCCTCCCACGCGTCCGCGTCACTCACGCAGCCGCTGCCCTGAAATTCGACGTAAAATGGGTGCACGACCGAAAGTTGTGCTAGAATGGTGATGGATCGGTGCTGAACGCACAATTTCTTCCGACGCGAACGCATGGCTCATGCGTCCGCGTCATATCCTTCTAATGGCCACTCACGCGATCGCGTGACCCACGCGATCGTGTCACCCAACATTTGGCAAAAATAAAAATTTGAACAGAGAGTTGTGCGAGCGCGAGGCTGCCCTCGCGCCAGTAGCATAACATGTGTCACGCGTCCGCGTGACCGACGCGTTCACGTCGTTTCACTTAATGCGCAATCGCGCGAACGCGTCCCTCATGCGTCCGCGTCGCTTGCGCCGTACAGCTTATCCTAATTTGCCACATATCTTATCTTTCTCCTCCCCCAATCCTACTTTTTCTTTTCCTTCCCTTTCTTTCTTTCCCCCCTTCTTCCTTCTTCCCTCATTCTCAATTTTTACTTTCTCTCTCTCTTCCCACCATTATCAAGATTTTTCTTTTCTTCTTCCTTCCTCACTTTTCTATTCTTCTTCTTTTATTTATGTTTTCTTCTTCCTTTCTCTTTCTTTTTACTTTCATTGCATATGTTTTATTTTTCTTTCCTTTTTATTGGTGTTGGAAATTTATTTGGTCATTGTGGATTGTTTCATAATTGTTTGGCAATTACATTTTTAAAGGGGTTGCTTGCATGTTCAATTTATTATTTTCGTTGGATTATTTACCATGCATGCTATGTGTTTGTGAAAAAGCCCATATGGCATTATGCACTTTTCTACATTATCCTATTCTACTATTCAATGCATTTTTTTCACAAATTCTCTTTACTATTTTATTAATTAAATTTAATTGCCAATACAAACGTGATAGTTTGTTACGAAGTGATGCTTGATCTATGCTACTCATACCCTTGCCGGCATGCCAATAATCAACTTGCATCTACTTACGCTATCATGTACTTGTTATATTCCCTTTATTGATCTTTTCACATGTTGTCATGACCATGTGTTTATTTCATTCATCTTTACCGTGCACTGATTATCACTCACTCATCTCTTTGGATTTAACTTACTTTCTCTTCCCTTTTTCAGAATGGCCACTAAGAAAGGCAAAGAGAAAGCTACCCCTAAACCCACCACAAGGAAAGGAACGAAGAGAGAATTAGTGGCAGAGCCTTCTTCAACTGCAGTCAAGCCCTCAACAAAATGAATTAAAAAGATTATCAAGGTTGATGAAAAGGAGAGAGCCTTCCCAGCAAAGGACACTGCACGATTTCCAAATCGCTATTGTGAGTAGATGTTCCCTATTCTGGCAGCTCGCAATTACAACAATGAACACCTTCTTATCCTTCCGCCTCGTATTGCTGAATTTGTTGAGCCACAAATTGCACAAAGACATTGGGGATTCTTACAGAGATAGCCACGACAGGTTAATCTTTCTTGGGTTGTTGAGTTCTACTCCAACTTCCACCTGCCGACTCTGCAGTCAGTTTATTTACACCAGAAGCAAGTCCCCATTACAAAAGAGGCCATTCAGCAAGCCTTAGATCTCCCCGCTGCTCCAGAAGGATTGGACGCTTTTCAGAAAGCCGCCATCAAATGCTAGGCATACACCTTTGATTGGGACACTGTTCTCAGAGTTATCGCTCAACCTGGCAGCAAATGGATCTTCAGATACCATCGTTCCCGTCCTAAGGGAATCTTGGCTTCCGCACTTACCTTAGAGGCTCACGTATGGGCACAGATTATGTCCCATTACGTCTTCCCGAGTACTCATGAGTCCTCCTTCATGGCAGACATGGCCGTTCTACTATGGTGCATCCTCACAGACCAGCCTCTTAATTTACCGAGATATATCTGGAATGCTATGGAACACGTGCAGATCGCAGGCAACCTACCTTTCCCCGCCTTGGTCTCTGATCTTATCTCAGCAGTTGGAGTATCCTACAAAGCTGGAGACACCAAAGCCATTCTTCCACGGGATGATCAGTATGTCCCTAGCGGGAGATATCTCAGGCCACAACTTGCCACTACCAGCCGGTCCACAGAGGATGCTGCAGCTCCTCCACCATCAATTAGTCAGCTGCTGCACCAAATACTGAAGCGATTGGACCAACAAGAAAAGAAAGCTAAGCTCCAAGAGCGCTGCAACCACCGCCGTTTCAAACACCTCAAGGAGCTACTTACAGGTAATGACAGACCCAATGACGATCCAGGCACTCCAGACTCCACTTCTTTCACCAGCACAGGGAGCCACGATGGTCCCGACTGTGGAGACACTGCCACCAGCCCACCACTGTTCCTGACAGATGGCACCGAGGACGGTGCAAATCCTTAAGTGTGGGGAGGTCGGTCAGTACCTGACTTCCGGAGGTAATTTTTTCTTCCCTAAACACCAATAAATTAGGATATTTAGTTAGTTTTTCTTTCTTTTGTAGAATAGGATAAATTACATGATAATAGATTAGTTGCATGCATGTTCTACTTGATTGAAAAGACAATAAGCTTCTTCTAAAACTCTATCTTTGGAACAAAATTTCACTAATTTTAATTAAAACTCTTATGTTAAATTTGCTTGAAGTTGTATTTGGATCATGAATTTTAAAGCTAAAGAACACACAACCTGTGAGAATTGAGCCTTTATGCATGGTTACATTATTTAACCATATTTATTTTATTCTTGTGTGTTTACTTCTCTATGACTGTAACCTATATTTTGTTCCATCTTATATGTGTAATGTTTAATATATTTAGATGCTGCATATGATTGAGGCCATTAATTGTTTAGCTCACTTATCCAAATTAAGCCTACCCTTTCGATTACCTTTGTTAGCCACTTTGAGCCTTTAAATCCCATTTGTTCTATAATCTACCACATTACTAGCCTTAAGCGGAAAAACAATTATATACCCCAATTTGAATCTTTGATTAGCTTGAGATAGAATTGTGTGTGCTAATTAAGTATGGGAAATTGTGGGAACAAAGGATATTAAGGGGATATGTCATGATAATATAATGGGAATTTGGACACCTACTCATGTGAAACTATAAGAATCAAAAAAATCTATGTGCAATGATAAGCTATGTTGATTTAGAAAAAAAAAATATATATATATATAATAATAATAATAAGGGGACAAAATTGCCCCAATGTTGAGTTAAGAATTCAAAGGTCAATGCATGTATGATAGAATTAAAATAAACAGTTGATACATGAGTATGGAATGTGAAAGAGAATCCTGGGTAGCTAGGTACGAACTCCATAGTTATACAAAATATATAGGTTATGTTAGAGTTTGAGTTAATTAAAAATTCATTTTATAAGCTCACTTAACCATATATGTATCCTTACCCTTACCTTGGCCCCATTACAACCCTGAAAAGACCTCATGATGTTGCATTGGTATATTAAATGTTGTTGATTGGTTAGGAGAAGAACAAAATTTAGGGAGCATGATTAGAGAAGGATAGAGTGATTACCCTATACACTGGAGAGATTAGAAGATACATACATCATCAGCGAGGGTTCAATGCTTAAAATTTTATGTTCCCTGCTTTCATGAGCTACTTTCTTGCATTTTTATCTGTTCTTAATGTATGAGAATTGAATTAATGGAGCTTGATTTGCAATTATTTTGAAGAGCTAATTTATTCTTGATCAAGTGGGCAAGAATCATATAGTTGCATTCACATGTATAGGTTGTATTGCATTGCATGAGTTTTACATGTTCCTACTCATTTATTTTATCTCCTTCAACTAAGCATGAGGACATGCTAATTTTTAAGTGTGGGGAGGTTGATAAACCACTATTTTATGGTTTACAATGTGTTTAATTGTGTGGTTTTATCATGGTCTTTACCCACTTATTCATATAATTAGCATGCATTTATATTTCCTTCCTAAAATTATTACATGATTGAAAACTTACTTCCTGGAGACCCTTTAATTAGGTATTTTAATCCCCCTTTATTCCATTCGATGCCATGATCTGTGTGTTAAGTGTTTCAGGCTTTATAGGGCATGAATGAATGAGAGATTGGGAAGGAAGCTTGCAAAAATGGAAGGAATACAAGAAATTAAGGAGATGACCAGCGAGAAGTGACGCGTACGCGACAGTGACACGACCGCGCGGAAGAGAGGAATTCGCAGTGACGCGGCCGCATGAGTGATGCGGACGCGCGGATTGGAAAAGCAGAAGCAACGCGGAGGCATGGACGACGCGCCTGCATGGAAAAGAAAAACGCCGAATGACATGTCCGCGTGAGTGACGCGTCCCCGTGACGTGCGCGATCTGCAGAATTTCAAAAGTCGCTGGCAGAGTTTCTGGGCTAGATTTCAACCAAGTTTTCGGCCCAAAATTACAGATAGAGTCAGGGAACATGCAGAAACGAGGGACACAATTCATTCTGCATAATTTTTTAGTTTTAGATCTGGATTTAATCCTCCCCTAGGTTTTTTCACTCACTGGAGCATTCATAATTAGCATTGGAAGATTTTGGCTTTAGCTTTTGAGAAGAGTCTACCTTCGGTACTAGTCATCTTATTTTGTTATTTACTTTTTTATATTTATTCTTCCATATTTTTAATCCCTCTAGAGTTGACTTTGGCTTATTTCTACAAGTTATTAATATAGACTATTTTTATTTTCAATTAATCCTTTCATTTTTGTTTATCATGTCTTCTTTTATTTTCACCATTAATTATGTGAATTTTATAATTATGATGAGTGAGTAGTTCTATTACTTGATTGGGGATGATTGAAAGGAACCCTTGAGTTGAACTACTCAAGAGAGAAATTATAATAGGGTTTATTGTTGAATCACCCTCTAATCATTAACTCTAGTCCTTCCCAATGGAGAGGATTAGGACTTATGACTAGAAACTGATTTCTAACTTGCTTGACTTTCCTTTGCCTAGTAAGGGTTAACTAAGCAGAGTAACTTCCAATTATTAATTAATATTGAGAGTATTTCAACAAGAATAGGGCTTCCAACTAATCTACCCCCAGTCAAGGCTTTTATTTAAAATAAATTAAATTCTCTAATTTAAAATTCTGTTTATCAACTCAACCATTTTTGAAAACACCCGATTGATGAAATAGCACATCTCTCTAGAACTCGTTGGGAGATGACCTGGGATTCATACTCCAAGTATTTTAATTTTCAATATTGTGACAACCCCTTTTTAAATTGATAAGCGGATTTTCTTTTGGTTAAGGACTGTACTTGAAACGTGTCCCTATTAATAAATTCTTAACTCGCAAATTTCCGCCACATCACTTCTGCAGGTGTTTTCTTCAAGTGGAGAGATCCACTTGCAGAGCTGTCCAATGAAATTTTGGACATCTCAAATAAACCAAGATAGAACACACCTATGATGGACCATTCTGAGAGCATCTCAGGAGGACATCTCCTGATCAACTGCTTGTATCTTTCCCAAGCTTCACAGAGGGATTCACCTTCTCTTTGTCTGAAGGTTTGAACTTCCACTCTAATCTTGCTCATCTTTTGAGGAGAAAAGAACTTAACCAGAAAAGCATTAACAAGCTTTTTCCCAAGAGTCAAGGCTCTCTCTAGGTTGGGCTTCCAACCATAGCTTACCTCTGTCCCATACTGTAAAGGAAAAGGGCATCAGCTTGTAGACTTCAGGATTAACTCCATTAGTCTTTACAGTGTCACAGATCTGTAAAAATTCTGCTAAGAACTAATGTGGATCTTCCATTGGAAGTCCATGGAATTTGCAGTTCTGCTGCAAAAGAGAGACTAATTGAGGCTTAAGCTCAAACTTGTTAGCTCCAATGGCAGGTACAGCAATGCTTCTGCCATAAAATTTAGAGGTAGGCATGGTGAAGTCACCGAGGAGCTTTCTAGCCTCCTCTTGAGGTTCGGCCATGTCTCCTTGTTCTTGTTCAAAACTTTTTGAAAGGTCTCTTTCCGGAGTGTTTTTCTTTAGCTTGTTGTAAACGCCTCCTCAGAGTTAAGAAGGGTTCTTTATCCCTGTTCTTGGTCATAAATAAGAAGAAAAGAAAAATGAAGAAAAGAAAGAGACTTCCAATCGGCAAGAACCTTCTCCTTAGTGTCAGAATAGAAGAATAAAGAAGAAGAAAGAAAATAAAAACAAAAATAGATAAAAGAAGTAGAAGAAGATTATCTTGAAAAGAGAAGACAGAAGTAAATAAAAGGAGATAGAAGAAGATGGAAAAGAATCACAAGAAAGTTTTCTATGCCAAATGGCAAGAAGCTCCAAGTGATATGTGAATAAGAAAGGAAAGAAGATAAAGAAGTTGAGGTAGAAGATTAGACAGGGATAGGAGAGTTTTGAGTAATAGAGATGTGAAAAGAAGAGTAGTATAAATAGAAAGAGTAGATAAGAATTAAAATATTTTTTGTTTTTATTTTATTAATTAATTGATTTTTCAAAAATTAAGTTAATTTAAAAAGATTTGAATTTTAATTGTTAAATTTTCAAAAATAGAGGAGGGAAGAGAAGAAGAAATTTTCGAAAATTAAGAGAGGTGAGAGTTAGTTAGGTGGTTTTTAAAAAGAAAAGAGAGAAAAAGAGTAGTTTTCGAAAGTTAAGAAGAGAAAAGAGTTAGTTAGGTGGTTTTGAAAAAGAAGAGAGAGGAGAAGATATTATTTTCAAAAATTAAGGAAGAGAAAAGTTAGTTAGGAAGTTTTGAAAAAATAAGTGAGAGAGGATGGAGATATTTTTTTTTTAAATTTTGAGAGGGAAAAGTTAGTTAGAGGGTTTTGAAAAATAAGAAAGAGAAGATAAGATATTAATTAAGAAAAGATTTTTAATAAAAAATAAAATAGAAGATAAGATAAGAAAAGATTTGAAATTGAAATTCAAAATTAGAAAAAGGTAAGATTAGATAAGATAAGAAATTAAAAAGATTTTAAAAATATTTTAAAAAGATAAGATTTTGAACTTTGATTTTGAAAAAGATATGGTTTTAAAAATTTTGAATTTTGAAAAAGATAAGATGAGTTTTTCAAATTTTGAAAAAGATATGAGAAAAAGATAAGATATTTTGAAAAGGATATGATTTTTATTTTTGAAAAAAAAAATTTGATTTTTGAAAACTTGACAACTAAGATATGATAAGATAAAATTTTGAAATCAAAATCTGAATTTTTATGTTATTTTTTGAAAATTAAGGTAAAAATTAAGTTAGAAAAGATATTTTTTATTTTTGAATTTTATGATGAAAGAGAAAAACATAAAAAAAGACACAAGACTTAAAATTACCTTGTTTTTCGAAAATTTTTGGAGGAAAACACCAAGGGACAACAAACTTAA
Source organism: Arachis stenosperma (assembly GCF_014773155.1). Classification (NCBI taxonomy): domain Eukaryota; kingdom Viridiplantae; phylum Streptophyta; class Magnoliopsida; order Fabales; family Fabaceae; genus Arachis; species Arachis stenosperma. The sequence continues at coordinate 64,301,368 of NC_080380.1, forward strand.
AACTTTTAAGATCAAGACACCTACAAGACTCAAGAACACTTTGAATACTCACAAGAACACCAAGAACAAAATTTAAAGACTCAAAGAATTTAAGAACATAAAAAGGATACCAAACTTAAAATTTTTAGAAAATCAAAACAAAATTTTCGAAAAACACAAGAAAATAAACGAGAAAACACCAAACTTAAAGACTTAACATAAGATTAAAAAAAAAATTATTTTTGAAAAATTTTTGAAAGAAGGACTCAAAGAATACGAAAAGTTTTAACTAAGAAGATAAATACAAGGACTCAAAGACAATTCTAAGGATGCCAAAAATAAACTATATGAAAAGAAAAAGTTATTGAAAAGTTTTAAAATTTTTTTGTAAGTGAAAAGCATGAACATCCAGGAATCAAACCAAGAACATGAATTAAACAAAGAAAAGAAAAATATTTTTGAAAAAAGCTTTTGAAATTTTCAAAAATTTGAGAAAGAAGAAAATAAAAATAAAAGACTTTAATCAAAGTTATACTCTTAGAAAAATCAAAGACTCAACAAGAACATAAATTGAACAAAGAAAAGAAAAATAATTTTTGAAAAAGTTTTTAAAATTTTTTCGAAAATTTTGAAGAAGAAAAGCAAAAATTAAAAGACTCAAACAAAAAAAAAATAAAAATTACTTGATCTAGGAAGCAAGACAATCTGGCAGTTTGTCCAAACTAAACAATCCCCGGCAACGGCGCCAAAAACATGGTACACTGGGTCGTCCAAGTAATAGCTGAGCGAGTCAGGGTCAATCCCACGAGTATTGTAGCTTGAAGCAAGTTATGGTCGTCTTGCAGGTCTTAGTCAGGCAGAATCAAAAGTTCGTTGATTGTATGTTGATTGATTAAATGTCATAAATGTTGAATGGGGTAAAACCAATTGTATTGAATAATAGGAATTATATATTGGGAATAGAGTTGAGAGTTGGAGTTGCTTTGCCTTTCTGAATTTACTCTAGTACTACTGCTCTCTTTGCTTGTGAGTGATTTCTTCAATGGTAGGATATATGTGATTGACACTAGTTTGAGCAGCTGCCTATTCTCCTCCAAATCTGAATCCCAGGTTTAGTGTGGATCCATCTCTACTTGAGGGTGAAATTCCTGCAGGCTATTCTCTTTAATGATCCTACCCAAAATACCACAGACAAGGTCGGATCTTCCGGATCAGAGAATGCTGCATCTTTGGGTTCTAGCCTCTTCCACAGAGACCCTAATCTTCCCGAAAATTGGCAAAACTGATGTCTCGAGAAGTCTCCAACGAACTCGTGTATTAGCCATCTGAGAGATGTATATTCAAGCTATTGGTCGTCCTTGTCCGGTGAAAGACGCATTCTGGCCTAAGTAGACGTGGGTGGTTGTCAGACACGTTCATCTTAATGTGATGAACAGAGCTAATTAATTAGTTCATCCTATTCATCACGATGAAGTATGAATATACATCTTAGAATTAATCAAACACGGATCGAAGAGAAACAGTACTTTTATTAATTTCTAGGACTCAACAGGGCTCCTCCCCTCAACCTAGGAGGTTTAAAAACTCATACTGAAAGAAAAATAAAATGTAAAACGAAAATATGGCAGACCTCCCTTAGTGAGAGGTGTAAAAGTTCTTTAAATACTAGGTTAATGACTAAGGATTACACAAAAAGGGTAAAACAGTCTATTTAGTGCTAAAATCCACTTCTAGGGTCCACTTACTGAGTGTTTGGGCTGAGCTTTGATGAGATCTACGTACTATGAGGCTCCTTGGGCTTAGAATGCCAGCTAGGGGGTCCTCTCTGTGCCTTTGGATGCTGGGCTCTGCTCTTTGGGCGCTGGACGCCTGGAAGGGGGAGGAAGCTGGCGTTGGACGCCAGTTTTGGGCCTTTTAATCCGAAGCAAAGTATGGACTATTATATATTGATGTAAAGATCTGGAAGTCTGCTTAAGAGCGCTCGATTTGGACCTCTGTAGCTCCAGAAAAGCTCTTCTGAGTGCAGGCACATCAGATCTGGACAGCATCTGCAGTGCTTTCTCTGTCTCTGAATCAGACTTCTACTCCAGCTCCTCAATTGCAGCCAGAAAATACCTGAAATTGTCCAAAAACACAAAAACTCATAGTAGAATCCAAAAATGTGATTTTAACACTAAAACTTATAAAAACTTAATAAAAACTAAATAAAAGCTACTAAAAACTATATGAAAATGATGTCAAAAAGTGTATAAAATATCCGCTCATCAATGAATCCTTGCTGAGGCTTCTATTGATCCTTCCATGAAAGGTTAGGATGATTTCTTCATGATGGGTTGTACGTGTTTCCATAGGGTTCTCCCATGTAATTCACCTCCTCCAGTAAAGGCTGATCTGGATCATAAGCTTCTCCTTCATAGAGGCTTTTTGAGTGCTGCTAGTTGCAAATTGCAACTTTTGATCCAGTCAAATGCTGAGAGATCATATTAACCAGTTGGGTCAAGATCTTGTTCTGAGCCAATATGGCATTCAGAGTATCAACTCCCAGGACTCCTTTCTTCTGAGCCACCCCATTGTTCACAGGGTTTCTCTCAAAAGTGTACATGAATTGGTTATTTGCAACCATTTCAATGAGTTCCTGTGTTTCTTTCGGCGTTTTCTTCAAGTGGAGTGTTCCACCTGTAGAATGGTCCACAGACATCTTAGATATCTCAGATAGGCCATCATAGAAGATTCTTAGGATAAACCATTCTCAAAGCATGTCAGGAGGACACCTCTTGATCAGTTGCTTGTATCTTTCCAAAGCTTCATAGAGGGATTCACCATCTTTTTATCTGAAGGTTTGAACTTCCACCCTGAGCTTGCTCATCTTTTGAGGTGGAAAGATCTTGGCCAAGAAATCATTGACTAACTTTTCCCAATAGTCCAGGCTTTCCTTTGGTTGAGAATCCAACCGTATCCTAGCTCTGTCTTTAATAGCAAAAGGAAAAAACATCAGTCTGTAGACCTCAGGATCCACTCCATTGATCTTAACAGTATCACAGATCTGCAAAAATTCAGATAGAAACTAATGTGGATCTTCCAGTGGAAGTCGATGAAATTTACAATTCTTTTGCAAGAGAGAAATTAACTAAGGCTTTAGCTCAAAGTTATTAGCTCTAATGGCGAGTATAGAGATACTTGGTGCACCACTATTTCGTGGTACATTTTGTGCGTAATCTAGAGGATTTCATCAACTTCCTACACACTTATCCAAAAAAATGCATGGTTTTGTGTTTCCTTCCCAATTTCACTTAGTGGTTGAAAACATGCTTTTTAGGCCCTAAATAAGCTATATTTTATCTGTTTGTTAAGTGATTTCAGAGCTTATAGAGGCAAGAATGGTCTAGAAAAGGGAAAGGAAGCATGCATAAGTGGAAGGAGCATAAAAGTGGAGCTTTGAAGCATTGGCACCGACGCGCACGCGCAGCCGATGCGCACGCGTGGGAGCTGGATCTTGGATTGGTGCGCAGAAAAGAACGCATATGCGTGGCTGGCCGGAATTCTCATCGGCGCGTATGCATGCTTGACACGTACGCGTGGATTGCAAAAACCCATCGACACGTACGCGTGGGATGAAAACGTGCCTGGGGATTTCAGAGGAGCTTCAAGCCTAGTTTTGAGCCGAATTTTGGAGGGAAAAGATCTAAAAGGACCAAGGGTTGAAGGAGATTCACACTTTTCACACATTTAGATATTTTGAGAGTTAGTTTTTGGAAGTTACACTTTTAGAGAGAGAAATTCTAACTTCTCTCTAGGTTTTTGGCTTTCTCAACTCCAATTGCACTTAGATCCTTTGGTATGATATGAATTTGATTCAATTTTACATTGCTCTCGATTGTAGATCTTCTTCTTCTACTCTCAATTTAGTAGAGATCTTATGGCTGATCCGGCTAGAAATTTGGACAGGGCTGTTAGTCTTCTGTTGAGCTGTTGTACCTCTTTGACGCAGGTCAGACTTTTCATGTGGAGTATAGCCTGGCATTTATCTGGGTTTCCTTCGACACCTCTTTGGGTGAGCATGAAGCCTAGAAATTTTTCAGCTTCTACCATGAAGGTGCATTTTGTGGGGTTAAGTCGCATACCATGCTTTCTTATGGTGTCGAACACTTTAGCGAGGTCGGATAACAACGATTCCTCACTTTGTGTTTTTACCAGCATCTCGTCTATAGAGACCTCCATTAGCTTTCTGATGTGGTCGGCGAAGATTTTGTTCATCAGTCTTTGGTAGGTAGCTCCTACATTCTTGAGTCCGAAGGGCATAACTATATAGCAATAGTTTGCCTTTGGGGTTAGGAACGAAGTCTTCTTTTGGTCGGGTGGGTACATTGGGATTTGGTTGTATCCTGAATAGGCATCCATGAAGGAGAGGTACTTGTATCCGGAAGAGTCGTCCACTAGAGTGTCTATATTCAGGAGTGGGTAGGGATCTTTTGGATAGGCCTTATTGAGATCGGTGTAGTCGGTACACATTCTCCACTTGCCATTTGACATCTTCACCAAGACAACGTTGGCTAGCCATAATGGGTACTTGACCTCCCTTATGAACCCTGCCTCCAGTAAGGCTTGCACCTGCTCTTCTACAGCTTGGGACCTTTCTGGACCAAGCTTCCTGTGCTTTTGTTGCACGGGCAGAGATTCAGGGTATACCGCTGATGAGCGAATATTTTATACGCTTTTTGGGGGTAATTTCTTGTAGTTTTTAGTATGTTTTAGTTAGTTTTTAGCATATTTTTATTAGTTTTTAGGCAAAAATCATATTTTTGGACATTACTATGAGTTTGTGTGTTTTTCTATGATTTCAGGAATTTTTTGGCTGAAATTGAGGGAGCTGAGCAAAAATCTGACCTAGGCTGAAAAATGAGTGGAGATGCTGTTGGATTCTGACCTCCCTGCACTTGGAATGGATTTTTAGGAGCTACAAGAGTTCAATTGGCGCGCTCTCAATTGGGTTCGAAAGTAGACATCCAGGGCTTTCCAGCAATATATAATAGTTCATACTTTGCGCGAAGATAAATGACGTAAACTGGCGTTTAACGCCAGTTCCATGTTGCATTCTGGCGTTCAGCGCCAGAAACAGGTTGTAAGTTGGAGTTAAACGCCAAAAACAGGTTACAACCAAGCGTTTAACTCCAGAAACAGCTCAGACATGTGAGAAGCTCAAGTATCAGCCCCAGCACATACCAAGTGGGCCCCAAAAGTGGATTTCTGCACCATCTTTCTTAGTTTACTCATTTTCTATAAACCTAGGTTATTAGTTTAGTATTTAAACAACTTTTAGAGACTTATTTTGTATCTCATGATATTTTTAGATCTGAACTTTGTACTTTTGACGGCATGAGTCTCTAAACTCCATTGTTGGGGGTGAGGAGCTCTGCAGTGTCTCGATGAATTAATTCAATTATTTTTGTTTTCTCTTTAAACACGCTTGTTCCTATCTTAGATGTTTATTCGCGCTTCAATATGAAGAAGGTGATGATCCATGACACTCGTCATCATTCTCAACCCATGAATATGTGCCTGACAACCACCTCCGTTCTACATTAGACTGAATGAGTATCTCCTAGATTCTTTAATCAAAATCTTCGTGGTATAAGCTAGAATCCATTGGTAGCATTCTTGAGAATCCGGAAGGTCTAAACCTTGTCTGTGGTATTCCAAGTAGGATTCAAGGATTGGATGACTGTGAAGAGCTTCAAACTCGTGAGTGTTGTGCGTAGTGACAGATGCAAAAGGATCAATGGATCCTATTCCGATATGATCGAGAACCGACAGATGATTAGCCGTGCTGTGACAGAGCATTTGGACCATATTCACTGAGAGGATGGGAAGTAGCCATTGACAACGGTGACGCCCTACATACAGCTTGCCATGGAAGGAGCCTTGCATGTTTGAAAGTGAGAAAGCATTATGTTACAGGAATTTAGAAGACAAAGCATCTCCAAAACTCCAACATATTCTCCATTATTGAGTAACAACTACTTATTTTATGCCCTTTCACTTTTTCAATTGGAATTAAAGAACCATATTGGTATCCTGACTAAGAATAATAAGATAACCATAGCTTGCTTCAAGCCAACAATCTCCGTGGGATTCGACCCTTATTCACGTAAGGTATTACTTGGACGACCCAGTGCACTTGCTGGTTAGTTGTGCGGAATTACATATTGTGAGAATAATTTTCGTGCACCATGTTTTTGGCGCCATTGTCGGTGATTGTTTGAGTTTGAACATCTAACGGTTTATTTTGTTACTTAGATTAGGAAAAATTTGTCTTTTTTTGGTTTAGAGTCACTAGAATTGCATCTTTTATTATTCCTTTTTAAAAAAAAATTCTTCAAAAATATTATTTTTCGTCATTAATTATTAGTTTTTTTCTTTGAGTCCAGTTTCTTGATTTAAGTTTGGTGTCAATTGCATGCTTTTTGTGTTCCTTCAATTTTTCAAAAAAAATAGTTTTTCTCCATTTAGTTCATGCATTTTTTGAATGTCTTTATTTTCTTGGGAATAATTACCCTTTGAGTTTTCTTTTTAAAATCTTTTTCAAAAATAATTTTTCTTTGATTAAAACTTGTGCCAAACTTTAACTTTTTCTTGTTAATTTTTCTTTAGCTTTCAAAAATTTATTGTGGTTTTCTAAAAATTTTAAGTTTGGTGTTCTTTCTTTTGTTCTTGGTGTTCTTGTGAGTCTTCAAAGTGTTCTTGAGTCTTCTTTGTGTTTTGATCTTAAAATTTTTAAGTTTGGTGTTCATTGGTGTTTTCCCTCCAAAATTTTCGAAAGCAAGGAGCATTAGATCTAAAAATTTTATGTCATGTATCTTTTGTGTGTTTTTCTCTTTCATCATAAAATTCAAAAATAAAAAAATTATCTTTTCTAACTATTTTTAAGCAAATTTTTCGAAATTTTCTATAAAAATTTAGATTTCAATTTCGAAAATTTTCAAAATCTTATCCTTTTAAGATTTTTCAAAAAAATCCCATATTTTTCAAAAATATCCTAACCACTTTTTCTCTCCTCGTTTTTTTTCGAAAATTTTTAAAATATTTTTTTAAATTTTATTTTTATTTTTTTAGTTTTTATTTTATTTTATTTTATTATTTCGAAAATTACTTTTCTATAATAAAATAAATAAAATAAATCCACATCATCTCCATTATGGATCTAAGTGGAAATGAACAGTCCAGAAGGACTCTGGGGTCATATGCTAACCCCACTACTGCTTCATATGGGAGTAGCATCTGTATACCCTCCATCGGAGTTAGTAGTTTTGAGTTGAATCCTCAGCTTATTATCTTGGTGCAGCAAAGTTGCCAGTATTCCGGTCTTCTACAGGAAGAACCTTCAGAGTTTCTGGCCCAATTTTTACAAATTGCTGACACAGTACATGATAAGGAAGTAGATTAGGATGTCTACAAATTGGTGTTGAACGCCCAATAGAAGCACAGTTCTGGCATTCAGATGCCAGAAACAGGTAAGAAGTTGGCGTCTAACCCCACTCCAGCTTCCACCCCTGGCATTCAAACACCAGTGGGAGATCAGATACATACAAGTGCTGATAGCAACCCCTCTAAAAAGGCTTCTCAATCCACATCTGTAGGTAATAAACCTACAGCAACTAAGGTTGAGGAATACGATGTCAAAATGCCTTATCCTCAGAAACTCCACCAAGCAGAACAGGGTAAGCAATTTGCCCGCTTTGCAGACTATCTCAGGACTCTTGAAATAAAGATTCCGTTTGCAGAGGCACTTGAGCAAATACCCTCTTATGTAAGTTCATGAAAGAGATCTTAAGTCATAAGAAGGATTAGAGAGAAACTGAAAAGGTTTACCTCACTGAATAATGCAGTGCAGTCATTCTGAAAAAGCTTACCAGAAAAGCTTAAAGATCCCGGAAGCTTTATGATACCATGCACATTAGAAGGTACTTGTACCAAGCAAGCTCTATGTGATCTCAGGGCAAGTATCAACCTAATACCTACATCTACTATCAAAAATCTTGGTTTGACTGAAGAAGTCAAACCAACCCGGATATGTCTCCAACTTACTGATGGCTCCATTAAATACCCATCAGGCGTGATTGAAGACATGATTGTCAAGGTTGGGCCATTTGCCTTTCCCACTGACTTTGTGATGCTGGAAATGGAAGAGCACAAGAGTGCAACTCTCATTCTAGGAAGACCTTTCCTAGCAACTGGACGAACTCTCATTGACGTCCAAAAAGGGGAAGTGACCCTAAGAGTCAATGAGGACAAGTTTAAGTTGAATGTTGTCAAAGCCATGAAATTTTTAGATCTAAACTTTGTACTTTTGACGGCATAAGTCTCTAAACTCCATTGTTGGGGGTGAGGAGATCTGCAGCATCTCGATGAATTAATGCAATTATTTCTGTTTTCTCTTCAAACACGCTTGTTCCTATCTTAAATGTTCATTTGCGCTTCAATATGAAGAAGGTTGATGAGCGGATAATTTATACGCTTTTTGGCACTATTTTTAGTATGTTTTTAGTACATTTTAGTTAGTTTTTAGTATGTTTTTATGAGTTTTTATTTAAAATTCACTTTTCTGGGCTTTACTATGAGTTTGTGTGTTTTTCTGTGATTTCAGGTAATTTCTGGCTGAAATTGAGGGACCTGAGCAAAAATCTGATTCAGAGGCTGAAAAAAGACTGCAGATGCTGTTGGATTCTGACCTCCCTGCACTCGAAGTGTATTTTCTGGAGCTACAGAGACTCAATTGGCGCGCTCTCAATTGCGTTGGAAAGTAGACATCCTGGGCTTTTCAGCAATATATAATAGTCCATACTTTGCCCAATAATTGATGGCTCAAACCGGCGTTGCATATCAGCTTCAGAATTTCCGGCGTTTAACGCCGGAACTGGCACAAAAGTTGGAGTTAAACGCCCAAACTGGCACAAAAGCTGGCGTTTAACTCCAGGAAAAGTCTCTACACATGAAAGCTTCAATGCTCCGCCCAAGCACACACCAAGTGGACCCTGGAAGTGGATTTTTACGTCATTTACTCATTTTGGTATATCCTAGGTTACTAGTTCACTATAAATAGGATCTTTTGACATTGTATCTGGACCTCATGATACTTTACACGTTTCATATTGTACCTTCTACAGCATGAGTCTCTAAACCCCATGGTTGGGGGTGAGGAGCTCTGTTGTTTCTTAATGGATTAATGCAATTACTACTGTTTTTTCATTCAAACACGCTTGTTTCCATTCTAAGATATCACTTGCTCCTCAACTTCATGAATGTGATGATCCGTGACACTCATCATCATTCTCACCTATGAACGTGTGACTGACAACCACCTCCGTTCCACTTTAGATTAAGTGGATATCTCTTGGATTCTTTAGCCAGAATCTTCGCGGTATAAGCTAGAATATATTGGCGGCCATTCTTGAGGATCTGGAGGCTCTAAACCTTGTCTGTGGTATTCTGAGTAGGATTCAGGGATTGAATGACTGTGACGAGCTTCAAACTCGCGATTGTGGGGCGTTAGTGACAGACGCAAAAGAATCACTGGATTCTATTCCAACATGATCGAGAACCGACAGATGAATAGCCATGCTGTGACAGAGCGCGTTGAACATTTTCACTGAGAGGATGGGAGGTAGCCATTGACAACAGTGAAACCCTACATACAGCTTGCCATGGAAGGAGCCTTACGTGCATGAAGAAGAAGACAGTAGGAAAGCAGAGATTCAGAAGATAGAGCATCTCCAAAACCTCAACCTGTTCTCCATTACTGCAAAACAAGTATTTATTTCATGTTCTTCTACTTTTCACAATTAAATCTGAGAATTATTGATATCCTGACTAAGAGTTACAAGATAACCATAGCTTGCTTCAAGCCGACAATTTCCGTGGGATCGACCCTTACTCACGTAAGGTATTACTTGGACGACCCAGTGCACTTGCTAGTTAGTTGTGCGGAATTGCAAAAGTATGATTGCAATTTCGTGCACCAAGTTTTTGGCGCCGTTGCCGGGGATTGTTCGAGTTCGGACAACTGACGGTTTATCTTGTTGCTTTGATTAGGAATATTTTATTTTTGTTGGTTTAGAGTCTTTTATTTGAGTTTAGTTTCATATTTTAAGTTTGGTGTCAATTGCATGCTTTTGTTTTCTTTTAATTTTTCGAATTTGCATGTTCTTAGTCCTTTCTTGATCTTTAAAAATTCTAAGTTTGGTGTCTTCCTTGTGTTTTCCTTTAGGTTTTCGAAAATTTGTGTGTGATTTTCTAAAAATTTCTAAGTTTGGTGTCTTCTTTGTGTTTTCCTTTAAATCTTCAAAATTTTGCACTAATTTTCAAAATCATATCTTTTTTAGTCAAGTCAAAATTCTAACTTCAAAAATTGATCTTTTCAAATCTTTTTAATTTCTTCAATCATATCTTTTCAATCATATCTTTTTAATTGCTAATTTCAAAATCTTTTTAATTAATTAATTAATTTAGTTTTCAATTTGCTTTGATTTTATTTTCTTTCAATTTTCGAAATTTTATTTTATTTTCTTTTCCATTTATTTTAGTTTATTATTTTCGGTCACTTTTAATTAAATAAAAAATAATAATAATAATCTACTTGCAATCCATATCATCTCCCTTTCTCCATCATGGACCTAAGTGGAATTGAGCAGTCCAGAAGGACTCTGGGATCATATACTAACCCCATTACAGCTGCATATGGGAGTAGCATCTGTATACCTCCCATTAAAGCAAGCAGCTTTGAGCTAAATCCTCAACTCATTATCATGGTGCAGTAAAATTGCCAGTATTTCGGTCTTTCACAGGAAGAACCTACTGAGTTTCTGGCACAGTTCTTACAAATTACTGACACAGTACGTGATAAAGAAGTGGATCAGGATGTCTACAGATTATTACTGTTTTCATTTGCTGTAAAAAATCAAGCTAAGAGGTGGTTGAATAACCAACCCACAGCAAGTATAAAAACATGTAGACAGTTATCAAACAAATTCCTGAATCAATTTTACCCTCCAAAAAGGATGACATAGCTGAGGCTGGACATCCAAGGCTTTAAACAAGAGGATAATGAATCCCTTTATAATGCCTGGGAGAGGTACGGAGGTATGCTAAGGAAATGCCCCTCTGAAATATTTTCAGAGTGGGTACAGTTAGACAACTTCTACTATGGGTTTACAGAAAAAGCTCAGATGTCTTTAGACCACTCAGCTGGTGGATCTATACACATGAGAAAGACGATTGAAGAGGCTCAAGAACTCATAGATACTGTTGCTAGAAATCAACATTTGTACTCTAGTAGTGAGCCCTCTACAAAAGAAGAAGCCATGGCAGTAACTACTGATCCTAATCCTCAAGAACAGGTTGTTGAGCTTAATCAGCAATTACTCCTGATGACAAAACAGTTAGCACAATTTAAAGAGATGCTCCAAGAAACTAAAATTGCTAACAAGAATATAAAATCACAATTGAATCAGACAAAACAGCAGTTATCTAAATAGATAACAGAAGAATGCCAAGCAGTTCAACTAAGGAGTGGGAAGACATTAAATAACACTGCTCAAAGTAGCAAAAAGCCAAGAAAGGAACAACTGACAGAGGATAACCAAACCACTACCTAAAATCCCTCTGAGGACAGTAAGAGCCTAGAGGGAAATACTCCTGGCGTTCAAACGCCAGAAAAGGGGAAAAAGTTGGCGTTAAACGCCCATTCATTGCCCAGTTCTGGCGTTCAAGAGCCAGAAAAGGGTGGAAAGCTGGCGTTAAATGCCCATCCTGCACCCAATCCTGGCATTCAAACGCCAATGAGGAATCAAACACCTAAGAGTGCTGATAGTAACCCCTCTAAGAAGGCTTCTCCAACCACCTCTGTAGGGAATAAACCTGCAGCAACTAACGTTGAAGAATATAGAGCCAAGATGCCTTATCCTCAGAAACTCTGCCAAGCAGAACAGGATAAACAATTTGCCTGCTTTGCAGACTATCTAAGGACTCTTGAAATAAAGATTCCATTTGCAGAGGCACTTGAGCAAATACCTTCTTATGCTAAGTTCATGAAAGAGATCTTAAGTCATAAGAAGGATTGGAGAGAAATCGAAAAAGTGTTTCTCACTGAAGAATGCAGTGCAGTCATTCTGAAAAGCTTACCAGAGAAGCTTCAAGATCCAGGAAGCTTTATGATACCATGCACATTAGAAGGTACTTGTACCAAGCAAGCTCTATGTGATCTCAGGGCAAGTATCAACCTAATACCTACATCTACTATTAGAAAGCTTGGTTTGACTGAAGATGTCAAACCAACCCGGATATGTCTCCAACTTGTTGATGGCTCCATTAAATACCCATCAGGCGTGATTGAAGACATGATTGTCAAGGTTGGGCCATTTGCCTTTCCAACTGACTTTGTAGTGCTGGAAATGGAGGAGCACAAGAGTGAAACTCTCATCCTAGGAAGACTCTACCTAGCAACTGGACGAACTCTCATTGATGTACAAAAAGGGGAAGTGACCCTGAGAAACAATGAGGATGAGTTCAAGTTGAATGCTATCAAAGCTATGCAGCATCCAGACACATCAAATGACTGCATGAGCGCTGATATTATTGACTCTTTAGTGGAAGAGATCAATATGACTGAGAGTCTTGAATCTGAGCTTGAGGATATCTTTAAAGATGTTCAGCCTAACCTGGAGGAACCAGAGGAAATAAAAGAACCTCTGAAAATTCCTTAGGAAGAGGATAAACCTCCTAGACCCGAGCTCAAGCCACTACCACCATCCTTGAAGTATGTATTTCTGGGAGAAGGTGACACTTTTCCAGTGATCATGAGCTCTACTTTAAACTCACAGGAAGAGGAAGCACTAATTCAAGTGCTAAGGACACATAAGACAGCTCTTGGTTGGTCCATAAGTGATCTTAAGGGCATTAGCCCAGCAAGATGCATGCACAAGATCCTATTGGAAGATAATGCCAAGCCAGTGGTTCAACCACAGAGGCGGCTAAATCCAGCCATGAAGGAGGTGGTGCAGAAAGAGGTCACTAAGTTACTAGAGGCTGGGATTATTTATCCTATTTCTGATAGCCCCTGGGTGAGCCCTGTCCAAGTTATCCCCAAAAAGGAAGGCATGACAGTGGTTCATAATGAAAAGAATGAACTGGTTCCCACAAGAACAGTTACAGGGTGGCGTATGTGTATTGACTACAGAAGGCTCAACACAGCCACCAGAAAGGATCATTTTCCTTTACCACTCATAGACCAAATGCTAGAAAGACTAGCGGGTCATGATTATTATTGCTTTTTGGATGGCTATTCAGGTTACAACCAAATTGTAGTAGATCCTCAGGACCAAGAGAAAACAGCATTCACTTGCCCTTCTGGCGTGTTTGCCTACAGAAGAATGCCTTTTGGTCTGTGTAATGCACCTGCAACTTTTCAGAGATGCATGCTATCCATCTTCTCTGATATGGTAGATGATGAGCGGATAATTTATACGCTTTTTGGCATTGTTTTTAGGTAGTTTTCAGTAAGTTTAAGCTACTTTTAGGGATGTTTTCATTAGTTTTTATGTTAAATTCACATTTCTGGACTTCACTATGAGTTTGTGTGTTTTTCTGTGATTTTAGGTAATTTCTGGCTGAAATTGAGGGACTTGAGCAAAACTCTGAAAAAGGCTGACAAAAGGACTGCTGATGCTGTTGGAATTTGACCTCCCTGCACTCGAAATGGATTTTCTAGAGCTACAGAACTCCAATTGGCGCGCTCTTAACGGCGTTGGAAAGTAGACATCCAGAGCTTTCCAGAAATATATAATAGTTCATACTTTATTTGGAAATTGATGACGTAACTTGGCGTTGAACGCCAAGTACATGCTGCTGTCTGGAGTTAAACGCCAGAAAAACGTCATGATCCGGAGTTGAACGCCCAAAACACGTTATAACTTGGAGTTCAACTCCAAGAGAAGCCTCAGCTCGTGGATAGATCAAGCTCGGCCCAAGCATACATCAAGTGGGCCCCGGAAGTGGATTTATGCATCAATTACTTACTCATGTAAACCCTAGTAGCTAGTTTATTATAAATAGGACTTTTTACTAGTGTATTAGACATCTTGGGACGATTAGTTCTCAGATCATGGGGGCTGGCCATTCAGCCATGCCTGAACATTTCACTTATGTATTTTCAACGGTGGAGTTTCTGCACACCATAGATTAAGGGTGTGAAGCTCTGCTGTACCTCAAGTTTCAATACAATCACTATTACTTTCTATTCAATTCTCTTTTATTCTTATTCCAAGATATACGTTGCACAACACTTTGATGAATGTGATGATCCGTGACACTCATCATCATTCTCACCTATGAACGCGCGTGATTGACAACCACTTCCGTTCTACTCTAGGCCGGGCGCATATCTCTTAGATTCCCCAACAGAATCTTCGTGGTATAAGCTAGATAGATGGCGGCATTCATGAGGATCCAGAAAGTCTAACCTTGTCTGTGGTATTCCGAGTAGGATCTTGGGAATCCGAAAAGTCTAACCTTGTCTGTGGTATTCCGAGTAGGATTCCGGTATTGAATGACTGTGACGAGCTTCAAACTCCTGAAGGCTGGGAGTTAGTGACAGACGCAAAAGAATCAATGGATTCTATTCCAACCTGATTGAGAACCGACAGATGATTAGCCGTGCTGTGACAGAGCATTTGGACCATTTTCACTGAGAGGATGGGATGTAGCTATGAACAAGGGTGATGCCTCCAGACGATTAGCCGTGCAGTGACCGCGCATAGGACCATTTTCCCGAGAGGATTGAAAGTAGCCATTGATGATGGTGATGCCCTACATACAGCTTTCCATGGAAAGAAATAAGGAGGATTGGAAGAGTGAGTAGTGAAGTAGAGTTTCAAGAGGAGCACAGCATCTCCATACGCCTATCTGAAATTCCCACTATTGATTTACATAAGTATTTCTATCTTATTTTATTTTCTGTTTAATTATTACTTTCGAAAACCCATAAACCAATTTAATCTGCCTAACTGAGATTTACAAGGTAACCATAGCTTGCTTCATACCAACAATCTCTGTGGGATCGACCCTTACTCACGTAAGGTTTATTACTTGGACGACCCAGTACACTTGCTGGTTAAGTTGAACGGAGTTGTGAATTCAAATAGAGCCAATTATTAAATTTCATACAAGTACAAAGAGCATGGATCACAATTTCGTCCACCAAGTTTTTGGCGCCGTTGTCGGGGATTGTTCGAGTATGGACAACTGACGGTTCATCTTGTTGCTCAGATTAGGTAATTTTCTTTTCAAAAATCTTTTTTTCACAATTTTTCTTTTATTTTTCGTTTTTCCAAACTTTGTTTTCGAAAAAAAATTAATAAAAATACAAAAAAAATCATAAAATCATAAAAAAACCAAAAATATTGTGTTTCTTGTTTGAGTCTTGAGTCAATTTTTAAGTTTGGTGTCAATTGCATGCTTTAAAAAATTTTTTCTTGCATTTTTCGAAAATTCATGCATTCATAGTGTTCTTCATGATCTTCAAGTTGCTCTTGATAAATCCTCTGGTTTGATCTTGATGATTTCTTGTTTTGTGTTGTTTGTTGTTTTTCTTATGCATTTTTCGTTGGTTAGAGTCCATGCATTAAAGATTTCTAAGTTTGGTGTCTTGCATGTTTTCTTTGCATCAAAAATTTTTCAAAATTATGTTCTTGATGTTCATCATGATCTTCAAAGTATTCTTAGTGTTCATCTTGACATTCATAGTGTTCTTGCATGCATCATGAGTTTTGATTCATAATTTTCATGTTGTGAGTCATTTTTGTTATTTTTCTCTCTCATCATTAAAAATTCAAAAAAATCAAAAAAATATCTTTTCCTTATTTTTCTCATAATTTTCGAAAATTTGAATTGACTTAGTCAAAAAAATTTTCAAAATTAGTTGTTTCCTACAAGTCAAGTCAAATTTTCAATTTTAAAAAATCTTATCTTTTCAAAATCTTTTTCAAAAATCATATCTTTTCCATTTTTTTTTCTTTCTATTTTCGAAAATTTAAAAATTATTTTTTTCAAAATCTTCTTTTCTTATCTTTATATCATATTTTCAAAAATATGCTACCAATTAATGTGATTGATTCAAAAATTTGAAGTTTGTTACTTTCTTGTTAAAAAAGGTTCAATCTTTAAATTCTAGAATCTTATCTTGTAGTTTCTTGTTAGTTAAGTCTTTTTAAAAAAATTAAATCTTTTTCAAAATATCTTTTTCTTAAAATTTTTATCTATCTTTTTATCTTATCCTTTTTAAAATTTTATCTTTTTCAAAATTTGATTTTAAAATATCTTATCTAAACTTCTTATCTTCTTATCTTTTTAAAATTTGATTTTAAAATCTTTTTCAACTAACTAATTAACTTATTGTTTGTTTCTTATCTTTTTCAAAACCACCTAACTACTTTTCCCTCTCTAATTTTCAAAAGTATCTCACCTCTTTTTCAAAAAAAAAAAAATTCTTTTTGTTCTAAATTTTAATTTTAATCTTATTTTTATCTTTAATTTTCGAAAAATTACTAACCCTTTTTGAAAATTATTTTCGAAATTTCCCATCTCTTTTCTTATTCTATTTAATTATTTATTTACTAACACTTCTCTTCAACTCTCTTCATCTAAAAATCCGAATTCTTCTTCACTCTTCTCCCCTCTCTTTTTCTACTAACACAAAGGAATCTTTATACTGTGACATAGAGGATTCCTCTCTCTTTTCTTGTTTTCTTCTCTTTCATATGAGCAGGAACAGGAAAAAAGGCACTCTTGTTGAAATTGATCCTGAACCTGAAAGGACTCTGAAGAGAAAATTAAGAGAAACTAAATTACAACAATCCAGAAACAACCTTTCAGAAATTTTCGAACAAGAGAAGGAGATGGCAGCCGAAAATAATAATAATGCAAGGAGAATGCTTGGTGACTTCACAAAGCCAACATCCAAATTTGATGGAAGGAGCATCTCCATTCCTACCATTGGAGCCAATAATTTTGAGCTTAAGCCTCAACTAGTTGCTTTAATGCAACAAAACTGCAAGTTTTATGGACTTCCATCTGAAGATCCTTATCAGTTTTTAACTGAGTTCTTGCAAATCTGTGAGACTGTAAAGACGAATAGAGTTGATCCTGAAGTCTACAGACTCATGCTTTTCCCTTTTGCTGTAAGAGACAGAGCTAGAATATGGTTGGATTCACAACCCAAGGATAGCCTGGACTCCTGGGATAAGCTGGTCACTGCCTTATTGGATAAATTCTTTCGTCCTCAAAAGCTGAGCAAGCTGAGAGTGGATGTTCAAACCTTCAAACAAAAAGACGGTGAATCCCTCTATGAAGCTTGGGAAAGATTCAAGCAGCTGACCAAAAGATGTCCATCTGACATGTTTTCAGAATGGACCATATTAGATATATTCTATTATGGTCTATCTGAATTTTCGAAAATGTCATTGGACCATTCTGCAGGTGGATCTATTCACCTGAAGAAAATGCCTAAAGAGGCTCAAGAACTCATTGACATGGTTGCAAACAACCAATTCATGTACACTTCTGAGAGGAATTCCGTGAATAATGGGATACCTCAGAAGAAAGGAGTTCTTGAAATTGATGCTCTAAATACCATATTGGCTCAGAACAAAGTGTTGACTCAACAAGTCAACATGATCTCTCAAAATTTGAATGGATGGCAACATGCATCCAACAGTACTAGAGAGGCAGCTTCTGAAGAAGCTTATGATTCTGAGAACCCTGCCATGGCAGAGGTTAATTACATGGGTGAACCTTATGGAAACACCTATAACTCGTCATGGAGAAATCATCCAAATTTCTCATGGAAGGATCAACAAAAGCCTCAACAAGGCTTTAACAATGGTGGACGCAATAGGCTGAGCAATAGCAAGCCATATCCATCATCTTCTCAGCAACATACAGAGAATTCTGAACAAAACACTTCTAATTTGGCCAATCTAGTCTCTGATCTGTCAAAGGCCACTTTCAGTTTCATGAATGAAATAAGATCCTCCATCAGAAATCTGGAGGCACAAGTGGGCCAGTTGAGTAAGAAAATCATTGAAACTCTTCCCAGTATTCTCCCAAGCAATACAGAAGAGAATCCAAAAGGAGAGTGCAAGGCCATTGATTTAATCAATATGGCCGAATGTACAAGGGAGGAGGAGGACGAAAATTCCTGTGGGGAAGACCTCCTGGGACGTCCCTCAAGCAAGAAGGAGTTTCCTATTAAGGATCCAAAGGAATCTGAGGCTCATATAGAGACCATAGAGATTCCATTAAATCTCCTTCTGCCATTCATGAGCTCTGAAGACTATTCTTCCTCAGATGAAGATGAGGATGTGACTGGAGAGTAAGTTGCTCAATATTTAGGAGCTATCATGAAGCTGAATGCCAAGATATTTGGTAATGAGACTGGGGAAAGTGAGCCTCCCTTACTCATTAGTGAACTGGACACCTGGATTCAGCAAACTCTAACTCAAAAGAAACAAGATCCTGGCAAGTTCTTAATACCTTGTACCATAGGCACCATGACCTTTGAAAAAGCTCTGTGTGATCTGGGGTCAGGGATAAATCTTATGCCACTCTCTGTAATGGAGAAGCTGGGGATCATTGAGGTACAACCTGCCTTGTTCTCATTACAATTGGCAGACAAGTCATTGAGACAAGCTTATGGAATAGTAGAGGTCGTGTTAGTAAAGATTAAAGGCCTTTACATCCCTGCTGATTTCATAATCTTAGACACTAGGAAGGAAGAGGATGATTGCATCATCCTTGGAAGACCTTTCCTAGCCACAGCAGGAGCTGTGATAGATGTCAACAGAGGTGAATTAGTCCTTCAATTGAATGGGGACTACCTTGTGTTTAAGGCACATGGCCATCCCTCTGTGACAAAAGAAAGTAAGCATGAAGAGCTTCTCTTAATTCAGAGTCAGGAAGAGCCCCCACAGTCAAACTCTAAGTTTGGTGCTGGGAGGCCACAACCAAACTCTAAGTTTGGTGTCAAGACCCCATATCCAAACTCTAAGTTTGGTGTTGGGACTATACAACATTGACCTGATCACCTTTGTGGCTCCATGAGAGCCACTGTCAAGCTATTGACATTAAAGAAGCGCTTGTTGGGAGGCAACCCAATTTTATTTATCTAATTTTTATTTTATTCTATATTATTGTTATTTTGTGTTTTATTAGGTATATGATCATGAGGAGTCACGAAAAAGATCAGAAAAATTAAAAACAGAGTCAAAAATAGCAGAAAAAAATTCGCACCCTGGAGGAAGCACAGGCTGGCGTTCAACGCCAGTGAGATGCATCTGGCTGGCGTTCAACGCCAGAACAGAGCACCATTCTGGCGCTGAACGCCAGAAACAAGCAACATTCTGGCGCTGAATGCCAGGAATGTGCCTAAAGAAGAAAAACTGGCGCTGAACGCTAGTAACAAGCATGAAACTGGTGTTCAACGCCAGAAACATGCTTTACATGGGCGTTAAACGGCCAGAATGTGAACCACACGGCGTTTAAACGCCAGAATGGTGTGCAAAGGCATTTGACATGCCTATTTGGTGCAGGGATGGAATACCTTGACACCTCAGGATCTGTGGATCCCACAGGATCACCTCAAGATCTGTGGACCCCACAGGATCCCCACCTACCATATTCCCACCTTACCTCCTAATCCTATTTTTGTGATTTGTATTCCCCATGTCACACTTCCCAACACTCTTCACTAATCACCTCAATTCCTCTTCCCCATAAACCCCCTTCACCACTCACATCCATCCACTCTTCCCCATAAACCCCACCTACCTTCAAAAATTCAAAACCAATTTTCCCACCCATTCCCACCCTAAATGGCCGAACATTCACCCCCCCTCTCCCTATATATACCCTTCCATTCTACTTCATTTTCACACAACACAACCCCCTCTTCTCCCACTAGGCCGAACCAACACCTCCCCTTCTCCTCTCTATTCACTTCTTCTTCTTCTATTCTTTCTTCTCTTGCTCGAGGACGAGCAATATTTTAAGTTTGGTCTGGTAAAAGCATAAGCTTTCTGTTTTTCCATTACCATCAATGGCACCTAAGGCCGGAGAATCCTCTAGAAAAGGAAAAGGGAAGACAAAAACTTCCACCTCCGAGTCATGGGAGATGGAAAGATTCATCTCCAAGAGCCATCAAGACCACTTCTATGATGTCGTGGCAAAGAAGAAGGTGATCCCTGAGGTCCCTTTCAAGCTCAAGAAAAATGAGTATCTGGAGATCCGACATGAAATCCGAAGAAGAGGTTGGGAAGTCCTAACCAACCCCATGCAACAAGTCAGAATCTTAATGGTTCAAGAGTTCTATGCCAATGCATGGATCACTAGGAACCATGATCAAAGTATGAACCCGAGTCCAAAGAATTATCTCACAATGGTTCAGGGGAAATACTTAGATTTTAGTCCGGAAAATGTGAGGTTGGCATTCCACTTGCCCATGATGCAAGGAGATGAATGCCCCTACACTAGAAGGGTCAACTTTAATCAAAGGTTGGACCAAGTCCTAATGGACATATGTGTGGAAGGAGCTCAATGGAAGAGAGACTCCAAAGGCAAGTCTGTCCAACTAAGAAGACTGGACCTCAAGCCTGTGGCTAGAGGATGGTTGGAGTTCATTCAACGCTCCATCATTCCTACTAGCAACCGATCTGAAGTTACTGTGGATCGGGCCATCATGATTCATGGCATCATGATTGGAGAGGAAGTAGAAGTTCATGAGGTCATCTCCAATGAAATCTACAAAATAACCGACAAACCCTCACCCATGGCACGGCTAGCTTTTCCTCACCTTATTTGCCATCTATGTTACTCAGCTGGAGTTATCATAGAAGGAGACATCTCCATTGAAGAGGACAAGCCCATCACCAAGAAGAGGATGGAGCAAGCAAGAGAGGCCCTTCACGGTTCTCAAGAGATGCATGAGGAAGCTCATCATCAAGAAATCCCTGAGATGCCTCAAGGGATGCACTTTCCTCCCAACAACTATTGGGAACAACTCAACACTTCCTTAGAAGATTTGAGCCACAATGTTGAACAATTTAGGGTGGAACATCATGAGCACTCTATCATTCTCCATGAAATAAAAGAAGATCAAAGAGCAATGAGGGAGGAGCAACAAAGGTAAGGAAGGGACATAGAAGAGCTTAAGAACATCCTTGGTCCTTCAAGAAGAAGACGCCACTAAAGGTGGATTCATTCCTTGTTCTTTATTTCTTTCTGTTTTCGGTTTTTAATGTTGTGTTTATCTATGTTTTGTGTCTTTACTTCATGATCATTAGTATGTAACCATGTCTTAAAGCTATGAATAAATTCCATTAATCCTTCACCTCTCTTAAATGAAATATGCTTTAATTCAAAAGAACAAGAAGTACATGAATTTCGAAAATTATCCTTGAATTTAGTTTAATTATTTTGATGTGGTGACAATACTTTTGTTTTCTGAATGAATGCTTGAACAGTGCATATGTCTTTTGATCTTGTTGTCTATGAATGTTAAAATTGTTGGCTCTTGAAAGAATGATGAACAAAGAGAAATGTTATTGATGATCTGAAAAATCATGAAATTGATTCTTGAAGCAAGAAAAAGCAGTGAATAGCAAAAGCTTGCGAAAAAAAAAAGTGGCGAAAAAAAATAGAAAGAAAAAGAAAAAGCAAGCAGAAAAAGCCCATAGCCCTTAAAACCAAAAGGCAAGGGATCCAAGGCTTTGAGCATCAATGGATAGGAGGACCCAAGGAAATAAAATCCAGGCCTAAGCGGCTAAATCAAGCTGTCCCTAACCATGTGCTTGTGTCATGAAGGTCCAAGTGAAAAGCTTGAGACTGAGTGGTTAAAGTCGTGATCCAAAGCAAAAGAGTGTGCTTAAGAGCTCTGGACACCACTAAGTGGGGACTCTAGCAAAGCTGAGTCACAATCTGAAAAGGTTCACCCAGTTATGTGTCTGTGGCATTTATGTATCCGGTGGTAATACTGGAAAACAAAATGCTTAGGGCCATGGCCAAGACTCATAAAAGTAGCTGTGTTCAAGAATCAACATGCTTAACTAAGAGAATCAATAACACTATCTAAACTTCTAAGTTCCTAGAGAAGCCAATCATTCTAAGCTTCAAAGGAAAAAGTGAGATGCCAAAACTGTTCAGAGGCAAAAAGCTACAAGTCCCGCTCATCTAATTAGAACTAATATTCATTGATATTTTGGAATTTATAGTATGTTCTCTTCTTTTTATTCTAATTGATTTTCAGTTGCTTGGGGACAACCAACAATTTAAGTTTGGTGTTGTGATGAGCGGATAATTTATATGCTTTTTGGCATTGTTTTTAGGTAGTTTTCAGTAAGTTTAAGCTAATTTTAGGGATGTTTTCATTAGTTTTTATGTTAAATTCACATTTCTGGACTTTACTATGAGTTTGTGTGTTTTTCTGTGATTTTAGGTAATTTCTGGCTGAAATTGAGGGACTTGAGCAAAACTCTGAAAAAGGCTGACAAAAGGACTGCTGATGCTGTTGGAATCTGACCTCCCTGCACTCGAAATGGATTTTCTGGATCTACAGAACTTCAATTGGCGTGCTCTCAACGGCGTTGGAAAGTAGACATCCAGAGCTTTCCAGCAATATATAATAGTCCATACTTTATTCGGAAATTGACGACGTAACTTGGCGTTGAACGCCAAGTACATGCTGCTGTCTGGAGTTAAACGCCAGAAAAACGTCATGATCCGAAGTTGAACGCCCAAAACACGTTATAACTTGGAGTTTAACTCCAAGAGAAGCCTCAGCTCGTGGATAGATCAAGCTCAGCCCAAGCATACACCAAGTGGGCCCCGGAAGTGGATTTATGCATCAATTACTTACTCATGTAAACCCTCGTAGCTAGTTTATTATAAATAGGACTTTTTACTAGTGTATTAGACATCATGGGACGATTAGTTCTCAGATCATGGGGGCTGGCCATTCGGCCATGCCTGAACATTTCACTTATGTATTTTCAACGGTGGAGTTTCTGCACACCATAGATTAAGGGTGTGGAGCTCTGCTGTACCTCAAGTTTCAATACAATCACTATTACTTTCTATTCAATTCTCTTTTATTCTTATTCCAAGATATACGTTGCACAACACTTTGATGAATGTGATGATCCGTGACACTAATCATTCTCACCTATGAACGCGCGTGATTGACAACCACTTCCGTTCTACTCTAGGCCGGGCGCATATCTCTTAGATTCCCCAACAGAATCTTCGTGGTATAAGCTAGATAGATGGCGGCATTCATGAGGATCCAGAAAGTCTAACCTTGTCTGTGGTATTCCGAGTAGGATCTTGGGAATCCGGAAAGTCTAACCTTGTCTGTGGTATTCCGAGTAGGATTCCGGTATTGAATGACTGTGACTAGCTTCAAACTCCTGAAGGCTGGGCGTTAGTGACAGACGCAAAAGAATCAATGGATTCTATTCCAACCTGATTAAGAACCGACAGATGATTAGCCGTGCTGTGACAGAGCATTTGGACCATTTTCACTGAGAGGATGGGATGTAGCTATCAACAAGGGTGATGCCTCCAGACGATTAGCCGTGCAGTGACAGCACATAGGACCATTTTCCCGAGAGGATTGAAAGTAGCCATTGATGATGGTGATGCCCTACATACAGCTTTCCATGGAAAGAAATAAGGAGGATTGGAAGAGTGAGTAGTGAAGTAGAGTTTCAAGAGGAGCACAGCATCTCCATACGCCTATCTGAAATTCCCACTATTGATTTACATAAGTATTTCTATCTTATTTTATTTTCTATTTATTTATTACTTTCGAAAACCCATAAACCAATTTAATCTGCCTAACTGAGATTTACAAGGTAACCATAGCTTGCTTCATACCAACAATCTCTGTGGGATCGACCCTTACTCACGTAAGGTTTATTACTTGGACGACCCAGTACACTTGCTGGTTAAGTTGAACGGAGTTGTGAATTCAAATAGAGCCAATTATTAAATTTCATACAAGTACAAAGAGCATGGATCACAATTTCGTCCACCAAGTTTTTGGCGCCGTTGCCGGGGATTGTTCGAGTATGGACAACTGACGGTTCATCTTGTTGCTCAGATTAGATAATTTTCTTTTCAAAAATCTTTTTTTCAAAATTTTTCTTTTATTTTTCATTTTTCCAAACTTTGTTTTCGAAAAAAAATTAATAAAAATACAAAAAAAATCATAAAATCATAAAAAAACCAAAAATATTGTGTTTCTTGTTTGAGTCTTGAGTCAATTTTTAAGTTTGGTGTCAATTGCATGCTTTAAAAAAATTTTTCTTGCATTTTTCGAAAATTCATGCATTCATAGTGTTCTTCATGATCTTCAAGTTGTTCTTGATAAATCCTCTTGTTTGATCTTGATGATTTCTTGTTTTGTGTTGTTTGTTGTTTTTCTTATGCATTTTTCGTTGGTTAGAGTCCATGCATTAAAGATTTCTATGTTTGGTATCTTGCATGTTTTCTTTGCATCAAAAATTTTTCAAATTTATGTTCTTGATGTTCATCATGATCTTCAAAGTGTTCTTGGTGTTCATCTTGACATTCATAGTGTTCTTGCATGCATCATGAGTTTTGATTCATAATTTTCATGTTGTGAGTCATTTTTGTTGTTTTTCTCTCTCATCATTAAAAATTCAAAAAAATAAAAAAATATCTTTTCCTTATTTTTCTCATAATTTTCGAAAATTTGAATTGACTTAGTCAAAAAAATTTTCAAAATTAGTTGTTTCCTACAAGTCAAGTCAAATTTTCAATTTTAAAAAATCTTATCTTTTCAAAATCTTTTTCAAAAATCATATCTTTTCCAAAATAGATACCATTCTGAACGTTTAACGCCAGAAAGGTAGGGGACAAAGATTTTGTTTTCCACTTCAAATTTTTTCAAACTTTCTTATTTTGATCCATCATTTTCTGCATAAAGACATTACAAACTTTCATCATTCACCTTCAAATTTCAAAAATTAAACAATTATCTAATCATTCTTCAAATCTCTTTCAAATCCTTTCCAAATCTTCTTCAAAAAAATCAAATATCTTCTCAAATTCTTTCCATATCTTCTCAAATCTCCTTCAAAATTTTTGAAATCTCTCCCCCTCCCTTATAAATACACATTCGGCCATCCCCCTCTCCCCACCATTCGAATTTGCTCTCCTCCTCTCTCTCCTATTTCCTTTCTTTTGCTTGAGGGCAAGCAAACCTCTAAGTTTGGTGTGCTTTTCCGTGATCACTAAGCCAAGATTTATCAAGATCATGGCTCCTAGGGGAAAACAAACCAATTCAAAAGGCAAGAAAGAGAATAATCCAAAGAATCTTTGGAATCAAGAGAAGTTCTTAACCAAAGAACATGCAGACCATTACCACAAAATAATGGGTCTGAGGTCAGTGATCCCGGAAGTCAGATTCGATCTGAAAGAAGATGAATATCCGGAGATCCAAGAGCAAATTTGAAACAGAGGATGGGAAGTTCTAACCAACCCTGAGACAAAGGTTGGAAGAAACATGGTTCAGGAATTCTACTCAAATATGTGGCTGACAGATAAGTAGAGAATGACTGGAACTACTTTTCATACCTACAGAACCATGGTTAGAGTGAGAATTATTTACTTCCATCTGGACAAAATAAGAGAGGTCTTCAAATTGCCTCAACTACAAGATGATCCTGAATCCTTTAATAGGAGAATAGTGAGAGTAGATAAGGGGTTGGATCAAGTTCTAGAGGACATATGCCTCCCTGGAACCAAGTGGACAACCAATTCAAAAGGTGTCCCAAACCAATTCAAGAGGGGAGATCTCAAACCAATTGCAAGAGGTTGGCTAGACTTCATTGGGCGTTCTATATTGCCCACTAGCAACGGTTCTGAGGTCACGGTCAAGAGAGCAGTGATGATTCATTGCATTATGCTAGAAAAAGAAGTGGAGATTCATCATCTGATTGCTTGTGAGATTTACACAATTGCAAACAAGAACTCCACTGAAGCCAAACTGGCTTACCCAAGCTTAATCTCTTTGCTATGTAAAGATGCTGGGGTGAGGATGGGAGTAGATAAATTCATCCCAATTGAACATCCAATCACCAAGAAGTCAATGGAAGGACAAATGCAAGATAACTCTATCAAAAGGAAGGCGCAGAAATTCCTCCCTGAACTTCCTGAAATTGACTACTGGGCCAGCCTAAAAGCATCTGTTGCCAAGCTGCAAGAAACTATGGAACAAATTAAGGAAGAACAGCAGAATCAAAACTGCATGCTCTGCAAATTGCTGAAGGAACAAGAGAAGCAGGGGCGTGAGCTACAGGAGCTGAAGCGCCAGAAACTCTCCCTTGAAGGGTCAAATACCCCACAAGTTGAGGGAGCATCCACTTCTCAAAATCAAGGTTGTTGAGTCCTAACTCTGCGATAACCTCTATCATTAGGAGTCTATTTTAGAGTCATTTAAATTTTTGTTTTCTATTACTATTAGTCTTATCTTATATTTATTTTTGAGTCTTGTTCTTAATTCATGATTAATAAAATTTAAGGTTCATGTCTTAAAGCTATGAAAGTCCTATGAATCCATCACCTCTCTTAAATGAGAAATGCTTTAATCACAAAAGAGCGTGCTTAAGAACCCTGGATACCTCTAATTGGGGACTCTAGCAAAGATGAGTCACAATCTGAAAAGGTTTACCCAGTTATGTGTCTGTGGCATGTATGTATCCGGTGGTAATACTGGAAGACAGAGTGCTTTGGGCCACAGCCAAGACTTATAAAGTAGCTGTGTTCAAGAATCATCATACTTAACTAGGAGAATCAATAACACTATCTGAATTCTGAGTTCCTATAGATCCCAATCATTCTAAACTGCAAAGGATAAAGTGAGATGTCAAAACTATTCAGAGGCAAAAAGTTACTAGTCCCGCTCATCTAATTGGAGCTAAGTTTCATTGATATTTTGGAGTCTATAGTATGTTCTCTTCTTTTTATCCTATTTGATTTTCAGTTGCTTGGGGACAAGCAACAATTTAAGTTTGGTGTTGTGATGAGCAGATAATTTATACGCTTTTTGGCACTGTTTTTAGTATGTTTTTAGTACATTTTAGTTAGTTTTTAGTATGTTTTTATGAGTTTTTATTTAAAATTCACTTTTCTGGGCTTTATTATGAGTTTGTGTGTTTTTCTGTGATTTCAGGTAATTTCTGGCTGAAATTGAGGGACCTGAGCAAAAATCTGATTCAGAGGCTGAAAAAAGACTGCAGATGTTGTTGGATTCTGACCTCCCTGCACTCGAAGTGGATTTTCTGGAGCTACAGAAGCTCAATTGGCGCGCTCTCAATTGCGTTGCAAATCAGCTTCGGAATTCCCGACGTTTACCGCTGGAACTGGCACAAAAGTTGGAGTTAAACGCCCAAACTGGCACAAAAACTGGCGTTTAACTCCAGGAAAAGTCTCTACACTTGAAAGCTTCAATGCTCAGCCCACGCACACACCAAGTGGACCCCGGAAGTAGATTTTTACGTCATTTACTCATTTCTGTATATCCTAGGTTACTAGTTCACTATAAATAGGATCTTTTGACATTTTATCTGGACCTCATGACACTTTACACGTTTCATATTGTACCTTCTACGGCATGAGTTTCTAAACCCCATGGTTGGGGGTGAGGAGCTCTGCTGTGTCTTGATGGATTAATGCAATTACTACTGTTTTTCATTCAAACACGCTTGTTTCCATTCTAAGATATCACTTGCTCCTCAACTTGATGAATGTGATGATCCGTGACACTCATCATCATTCTCACCTATGAACGTGTGCCTGACAACCACCTCCGTTCTACTTTAGATTGAGTGGATATCTCTTGGATTCTTTAGCCAGAATCTTCGTGGTATAAGCTAGAATATATTGGCGGCCATTCTTGAGGATCCGGAAGGTCTAAACCTTGTCTGCGGTATTCTGAGTAGGATTCAGGGATTTAATGACTGTGACGAGCTTCAAACTCGCGATTGTGGGGCGTTAGTGACAGACGCAAAAGAATCACTAGATTCTATTCTGACATGATCGAGAACCGCCGTGCTGTGACAGAGCGCGTTGAACATTTTCACTGGGAGGATGGGAGGTAGCCATTGACAACGGTGAAACCCTACATAAAGCTTGCCATGGAAGGAGCCTTGCGTGCATGAAGAAGAAGACAGTAGGAAAGCAGAGATTCAGAAGATAGAGCATCTCCAAAACCTCAACTTGTTCTCCATTACTACAAAACAAGTATTTATTTCATGTTCTTCTACTTTTCACAATTAAACCTGAGAATTATTGATATCTTGACTAAGAGTTACAAGATAACCATAGCTTGCTTCAAGCCGACAATCTCCGTGGGATCGACCCTTACTCACGTAAGGTATTACTTGGACGACCCAGTGCACTTGCTGGTTAGTTGTGCGGAATTGCAAAAGTGTGATTGCAATTTCGTGCACCAAAGGTGATGATCCATGACACTCATCATCATTCTTAACCCGTGAATGTGTTCCTAACAACCACCTCCGTTCTACATTAGACTGAATGAGTATCTCTTAGATTCCTTAATCAGAATCTTCGTGGTATAAGCTAGAATCCATTGGCAACATTATTGAGAATCTGGAAGGTCTAAACCTTGTCTGTGGTATTCCAAGTAGGATTAAAGGATTGGATGACTGTGAAGAGCTTCAAACTCGCGAGTGTTGGGCATAGTGACAGACGCAAAAGGATCAATGGATCCTATTCCGACATGATCGAGAACCGACAGATGATTAGCCGTGCTGTGACAGAGCATTTGGACCATTTTCAATGAGAGGATGGGAAGTAGCCATTGACAACGGTGACACCCTACATACAGCTTGCCATGGAAGGAGCCTTGCATGTTTGAAAGTGAGAAAGCATTATGTTATAGGAATTCAAAAGACAAAGCATCTCCAAAACTCCAACATATTCTCCATTATTGAGTAACAATTACTTATTTTATGCCCTTTCACTTTTTCAATTGGAATTAAAGAACCCTATTGGTATCCTGACTAAGAATAATAAGATAATCATAGCTTGCTTCAAGCCAACAATCTTCGTGGGATTCGACCCTTACTCACGTAAGGTATTACTTGGATGACCCAGTGTACTTGCTGGTTAGTTGTGTGGAATTACATATTGTGAAAGTAATTTTTGTGCACCAACCGCCAGTTTGTGGCACATTAATTTGGGATCTATACCGGGTATGTCTGCGGCCTTTCATGCAAAGAAATCGGCATTATCCTTTAGGAACTGTATCAATGGTTCATTTAAGTCTCCCTTTAATGTTTCCCCTATATTTGTTATTTTATCCTGGGCGTCCTCGATCTTGACTTCTTTGGTTTCACCCTCAAGTTGTGGACGAAGTTCTTCGCGAACTCGAACTCCTCCGAGTTCAATGGTGTTGATTTACTCTCCTTTGGGGGTTGCCTTTAATGTTCAGACTTTCATTGTAACAGCATCACGCAAGCTTTTGGTCTCCTTTTATCGTGGTGATCCCTTCTGGAGTTGGGAACTTCATGCACAGATGTGAAGTGGAGACTACTGCGGCGAGCTGATTCAGCGTTGTCCGACCTATAAGGGCGATATAAGTCAAGCTCACGTTGACTATGATGTAGTCTATGTTCAATGTCCTTGACCGAGTTCCTCTTCCAAAGGTTGTATGTAGTGAGATGTATCCTAGTAGTTGAATTGGGGTGTCTCCGAGTCCGAACAAGCTATTCGGATATGCTCTAAGCTCCTTTTCTTGTAGGCCGAATTTGTCGAAGGCGGGTTTAAGCATGATATCTGTGGAGCTCCCTTGGTCTACCAACGTTCGGTGGAGATTAGCATTGGCGAGTATGATAGTAATGACCATGGGGTCATCATGCCCCGGGATGATGCCTGTGGTTTCTTCTTGAGTGAAGGTAATAGCGGGGAGGTCGGGTGCGGGGAGGTCGGGTTAGCTGTCCCATTATCCGACATTATATACCTCTTTAAGGTATCTTTTGCAAGATGATTTAGGGATCCCTCCTCCTGTGAATCCTCCATTTATCATATGAACATGTCTCTCAGGGGTGTGAGGTGGACGTTCAACTCGTCCGACCTCTTCATCCCTTCATCTCTTTCTCGGTTCATCCGCTTTATTGGCTAAGAACCGATCTAGTCGCCCTTCTCGTGCCAACTTCTCTATGACATTTTTTAGGTCGAAGCACTTGTTGGTAGAGTGTTCATAGATTCGGTGGTATTTGCAACACTCTGTTCTACTTCCTCCTCTTTTGTGTTTTATCCGGAGAGGCGGTAGGATCTTCTCAGTGTTGCATATTTGATAAACCCCGTTTTGATGGTTTATCTTGTATTGATTTTAAAAGATTTTAATACCTTTTACCCACATTTATTCAATGAATTAGCATAGTTTTGTGATTGTCTCCTTATTTGTGCTTAGATGTGAAAACATGCTTTTTAGACCTTAAAGTAGCTAAATTCAATTCACCATTGATTCCACTAGATGCCTTGATATGTTTGTTAGTGATTTCAGATTGAAAAGGCTAGGAATGGATCAAAGGAGTGAAGAGGAAAGCATGCAAAGTGGAGAAATCATGAAAAGTCAAAGAAGTTGAACTCGCCCATGGACGCGCGCGTGCACCTGGCGCTTGCGCGCACCTGCAAATCACCCCATGGACGCGTACGCGTGCTGTGCGCATACGCGTCGGTGCTGGTTTATGATTTTTTAATGAAAACGTGACCAACGAATTCTCAAGGGTTGTCGGGCCCAATCCCAACCAACTTGGGCGCCTAAACTGCTATTTAAAGCCAAGGATTGAAGAGCAAAGGGGGATTCCAATCATTCACACTCATTAGGATTAGTTTAGAAGTAGTTTCTAGAGAGAAAAGCTCTCTCTTCTCTCTAGGATTAGGATTAGGATTAGGTTTAGTTCTTAGATCTAGGTTTTAATCTTTACTTTCTTCTACTTCTACCTTTCAATTCTTTGTTGTTACATTCATCTTCCTCTATTCCTTTGTTGTAATTTCCTTTATATTGTTCTTATACTTTGTTGTAGATCTACTATTGTTCCTTCCATTTTCTTTCAATTCAATAAGAGGTAATTCATAATAATTGCTCTTCTTTGCTTTTCCATTGTTGATCTCTTGCCTTTGTAGTTAGATCTCTCTTTAATTCTTGCAATTTATGTTGTTTACTTTTATTGCCTTTTATGTGTTTGTTGAAATGCCTCTTCTAGATATAGTATAGATTTTGTTCCTCTTGGCCTAGGTAGAGTAATTAGTGACACTTGAGTTATCTAATTCCTTTGTTGATTGGTAATTGGAGAGATTGCTAATTGGTTTGGAGTGCACTAAAGCTAGTGTTTCCTTGGGAGTTGGCTAGGACTTGTGGCTCAAGTCAATTCATTCACTTGACTTTCCTTTATTTAGTAAGGGTTAACTAAGTGGTGGCAATGAACAATTCTCATCACAATTGAGAAGGATAACTAGGATAGGACTTCTAGTTCTCACACCTTACCAAGAGCCTTTTATAGTTGTTAGTTTATTTTCTTTGCCATTTATATTTCTTGTCTAAAATCTCAAAAACCCCAAAATAACTCACAACCAATAACAAGGCACTTTATTGTAATTCCTAGGGAGAACGACCCGAGGTTCCAATACTTTGGTTTATAAATTTAGGGGTTTGTTTTAGTGACAAACAACTTTTTGTATGAGAAGATTATTGTTTGGTTTAGGAACTATACTTGCAACGAGAATTCATTTGTGAAATTCTAAACCATCAAAAATCCAATCATCAATATTTCTCGGTAGACGTCCACAAGAGACACCCGAAGAGGGGTGTAGTTGTGGTATTTTTTAGGTTTCTCAGTGCGTTGGTCTTCTTTCTTCCTGGATTCTTTATCCTTGTCCCGAGGTGGGTAGGAAAATCCAGCTTTTGAGCTATCTCCCAATCGAGAGTTCTCCTCCATGTTGATGTATTTCTCCGCCCTTTATTGAATCTCATTTAGAGTTGTTGGGTGTTTTTTGGATATTGAGTGGCTAAAAGGTCCTTCTCGCAGGCTGTTGATGATATCCATGATGGCTGATTCTGTTGGCAGACTTTGTATTTTTTCAGACATGCCTTGATGAATCTTTCCATGTAGTTGCGGAGGCTTTCCCGATCTCCTTGCTTAATCCCTAACAGGCTAGGGGCATGCTTGGTTTTGTCTTTCTGGATGGAGAACTAGCTAGGAACTTCTTGGGGAGGTCATCAAAGCTTGCTATTGACCTTGGCGGCAAACTGTCGAACCACTTTATTGCCGTCTTGGTCAGAGTAGTTGGGAAAGCTTTGCATCGAATGGTGTCCGAGGCATCTGTGAGATACATCCTGCTTCTGAAATTGCTGAGATGATGGCTAGGATCAGATGTACCATCGTATGTGCTCATGTCAGGAGCTTTAAAGTCCTTTGGGACTTTAGCTTTCATGATTTCTTTGGTGAATGGATCTTGGTCCTTGTGGGAGCTATCTTCGTGATTGGATCGAACGGTTTTAGCTTTAAGGTCGGCCTCGAGCTTCAGGAACTTGTCCTCTAGCTCTCGGTGTCGTCTTGTTTCCCACCGGAGGTCTCTATCGGCTTCCTGCTGATGCTTAGCCTCTTTTTCGAGCTGTTTGGGAGGATCCTGATGGGCTTGTTGAGCATCTAGAATTTCTGCATTCGGAGACTGCTTGTCTCCGTTAGGTTGAGGTGTGTCTCTTGACGTGGAATCTGTATTTTTAAGCGGCATTCTTTCTTCCAAACTAGAGTTGTGATCGTTGTCGAGGTTGTTCGCCATGGTGATGGGATGACTTCCAGGTCCCCGGCAACGGCGCCAATGTTCTGAGGTTTACCTAAAACTGAAGGTCGATCTCGAATGAGATCTACTGTTGTGGTTGGAGCTGTTGTGTCTGACTTGTTGGACTTGGCAGTACTGCTGATCCTTCATCAGCGGAGGGTGGTGGTACCTGCAAGAGACTCCGATGCTTAAGTTAGCACATGCTTTAGGCAAGATTTTGTGTAGAATCAGAGTATGAGTTATACCTTGGTGTTCTAGTGTATTTATAGTATTGTGGAGTGACCTTCCTTGGAGATAAGTTAGTTATCTTATCTTATCTTTGGTGGGTTCCCTTATCTTTGGCCAGCCGCCGTTAGGTGGGCTATGATCTTCTGCTTTAGGTCTACTTGGGCCCTTATAGCAATTTGGCTGAGCTCTTTGGGAAGAGGTCGGTGTCGACCATCTTTTGTTAGAGGTCAGTCATTTTTGTGAGCTCGCCTAGCTCGACCCTTGGTTTGAACACCTTGCTTGGATAAAAGACAAATGTTGTGAAATAGAGAAAGACTAAAGGTCTATTTCAATAGAAGATAGAATAAGGTTATGTGGTGGTGTGTGCTTGTTCTTTAGTTGATTTATGAATAAGGCTAGAGGTTGGCATGACTTTGAGATATGAACTTGAGTTACATTTTATGAGACTTGACAAATGAAAGAGGTCCATAATAAAAGAAAAAAAATGCAAGAGAAAGAAACAAAAAGAAATAAACAAGGCTGGACACCAGTGGCTTGAAACTTTAGATATATGCATGTGATGCTCTTATACAAAGATAAGCTTGGATAACTAGGTTCTAAGGGGTGCTTCATCACCTAGCAACTTGGATTAACTAACCTGGGATTGCCAACCGAAAGTCCACCATCAAGAGCTACTTTGAGATAAAGCTTTTAATGACCCAAAGAGGTGCTGGGCACCAATGTCCAAAGAATAAAACAAGCTAAATTCCTGTTATGTGTATGTGCTAAGGAGAGGCTTGAGCAAGTAAGTCCTTAGGAGTGTCTCAATACCTAGCATCTTGACCCAACTACGGCGGGACTGCTGGCTAAAAGCTTACTTTAAAAAGCTGCCTTAACACATAGCATTTAGCCTCAGCAAGCAATAAGTCTCAATCAAAAGAAAGAGAGCAAGAAAAGCTCAAACTAAGGACCAACAATAACAAGTCTCATAGGGTCCAAACAAAGTAAGGATCCAAAGGAGTGTCACTACCTTAGCCACAAAGAAAAATCACTAAGATATCATGCATGAAAACCCCATTAACCCACATTGAATGTCTTCAATAAGGGCTTATACCTCTCTTTGTTTTTATGCATTCTCCTTATGTTTTACTGCTTGCTTGGGGACAAGCAAGATTTAAGTTTGGTGTCATAATGCCTAGGCATCTTAGGCTAGTTTTATAAGCCTTTTTCATTAGTTCTCATTTGTTTTCATGCATTTCTTAAGCAATAAGTAAGCATTTGGATGAGAATTGTACACATGCCTTGATTCAATCAAACATTGTTAATTATGTACATCTTTGTGAGATTTATGCAAGATTTACTTGATGCTATGAATGATGCAAAATCTTATGATTATGGCAGGACTTTGATGCATTTGTTTGGTTGATGATAGGTGAGGAGAAGCAGAGGAAGGGCAAGGAAGAAGCAGAGAAGGCAACGTTGGTGGCTAAAGTTGGCTCATCAACGTTGCCTCAAACGTTGCTAAGAGGAGGAGGAAGCAACATTGGTGGCCAAAGTTGGCTCACCAACGTTGCCTCAAACGTTGATAGAGGAGAACAAAGCAACGTTGGTGGCCAAAGTTGGCTCACCAACGTTGCTGGCAACATTCCAAGGGTTAATGTGCAATGTTGGTGGCCAAAGATGGCTCACCAACGTTGCTGGCAACGTTACAAGAAAGGGTGTCCAACGTTAGTAGGAACATTAGTGAACAAACGTTACCACCAACGTCTTCGATAAAATCTCAATTTGAAGTTGGAAAATTTTGTTGTGACGCATACGCGTCGATGACGCGAACGCGTGAAAGTGGAATTTTAGCCAGTCTCGCGAATGCATGGGCGACGCACACGCGCAAAAGGCAATTTGACGCGTACGCGTGGGCAACGTGCACGCGTAACCAGATGAACGTTGGTGCACCAACGTTGAGTCAAACGTTAGTGGCAACGTCTAGAGGGAATTTTGCATGCAACGTTTGAGCCACCATTTGTACACAAACGTTGGTCAACCAATGCTAGCACCAAATCCAATTCAAATTGGCACCCATGCAAGTATGAACGTTAGTTTGCCAACGTCCTTGTCAACGTCACTAAAAGCCACTCCTAACTTACTTCAATTAAGGCCAAGGCCCACATCCAAGTACTTGAAGACCCATTTTGAAGATGAGAAGAAGAGTATAAATATGAAGACTTTTGAAGTTAGAGAGGGGGCTCTGAAGGCTAGAGGATTAGAAACTCTAGAACTCTCTTGGAAGATTAAAGACTCCAGAGAGCTTAGTATAGGAATCTTAGTTTAGGTACACTTTTCTTCTATGCAATTTTTACATTTCAGCTTGTATTGAGTTTAATTTCTCTTGTGCAATTTAAGTTTCACACAGTTCTTCTTCTTCACAATTTTTCATTTCCGTTCGTAATGCGTTCAAGTTACTTTCATGCAATTTCAATTTCATACACTTTTACTTCTCTGTACTTTTACGTTTGAGTTTACAATTGAGCTTGATCTACTTTCATGCAATTTAAATTTCCTGCAAGTGTTTTTAGAGCGATGATCAACTAAACCCCAATCACTAGGGGGAGGAGCTCTATTGTAATTCACATGATTGAATGAAATTCCTCTTCTTTTCAATACGCTTGTTGTGGCTAAGAGATAACTTCTATTTTCATTTCGATCAATTCACTCCGGAAGGAGGTTTTTGGATCCATGAATTTTCATGTGAGCCTTGGAAGGGGAATCATGGAAATTAGAATTGGAGTTCTATTTCTCACAATTCTCTTGACCAACACTATTCGGGAGGAATTAAGATCTTGAGAATTTGTGTGGCATATGGATAAGAGAATGCACTTAACCTCTTCTCATGACAATTAGATCAAGGAATTGGCAAGATAGATTGTGATTAGAGAAATTGGGTTGCCAAGGAATTGGGATCCAATCGATTACAATTCGCCAAAGATCTACTCATATGATTGAGAAGGAAGTTGAGACCCATTTGATTCATGATGAATTATGATATCTTCAATCCCTAATGAATCTTTCTCTCTGTTATTTCTTACTTTGATTGCCTTGAGTTTCATTTAATTGCTTTGAATTCACTGCTTCTTTTAATTTTCCAGCACCCAATCCCCATTTACATTTCATGCAATTTGCTTTTCATGCAATTTAAGTTTCTTGCTATTTATGTTTCCGCAATTTACATTCTGCCATTTACTTTCAGCACTTTAGAATTCTTGCAATTTACATTCTGTTATTTGCTTGATCCAACAATCCCTGTGAAATCGATCTCACTCTTGTGAGTTTTACTACTTGATGCCACCCAATATACTTGCCGGTAGTTTGTGCGGATGCGTTTTCCATCATCAAGTTTTTCATCTTTGCCAAAAGGATTTATAAGTTAAACTGCGTTAGATAATAGATATAAATCTTAAGTTTTTGTTCTCTCCTGAATTTGGAACTCTCGAGATATTAATGAGGTAATTTAGAGGCTGTTATTATAAGTATGAAATTCAGTGTGGAACGTGGATCTTTTGATTTGTGAAGTTGGAAGTTTGAAGCATTGAATTTAAGTGTGTTTGTTTTTTCGTTTTTTTTTTTTAAGTTAGAACATTGGTTTGTGGAAGAAGTTTTTTATGGTAACTAGCTAACGGCAAAGACATTAACCTTCTTGGGCATCAGTTTGCTAACCTAACTTCTTTTGGATCTGTTATGGTCACCTTGGGATGGGTTATCGGGCTTCCCAAATGTGATTTGATTTATATTTTGTTTCTGGATTTTAGATCTCCCTTTTCATTTTTGGTTTACTTGGGATTCAACAACTATATCCTTCAGTAGAGTAGAATTATCATTCTTAAGCCTTATATCTTATTGTTTTACTCATTTTTGGTTTCATTGTTAACAACAAATAAATTAACAATTTTTGAATTTTATTTACAATTTTATTTAAGGAACAAAAATAATTCTTTTGTGGGTGTTTTAAGGTTTTAATTATAATTTTAAAAGTAAAATTAAAACTAAAAAAAATACACGTTTTAAAAGCACAGTAAAATGCAGAAATTAAAAGAGAAAGAAAGATAAAGAAGAACAAATAAAAATAAATAATTTTGATTAAAAATAGAAAATAGAGTACACATTTGAGTTTAGATTTAAGAAGAATTACTTAAAATTTCCAGTTTTATTTTGTGATGCCAGGAAGGCTGAAAGTGTTTTTGGATTTTCAAGTGTTTCCAAAAAAAATTGATCTGATTACAATGTTTACCCAAAATTCTGTTTATAAACTAATCTAATGTAAATTGACAGTTACTCCTATAATATCTTCATGTTGAGCGAAAACTGAAGCTCACGGATACCGACAAGTGCACTAGATCGTTTAAGTAATACCACAGTGAATGGATATCGTTTCCATGAGGATTAAAGGGTTGAGCACGCAAATATTGAGTTAAATGACTAATTAGATCAATAAAGATTGAAATTGATGAATGTTAAAACTTGCTGAAAACTTGAAAGACTTGAATATTGGATTGCTTGAGAGCAGTGAATGTGTAATTGATTGAAAAGAATATATGATGGAGAAGTCAAGGATTTTTGGAGATGTTTAAGTCCTTAGAAAAACCAAACTTTCTTTTCCTATTCTAAGGAAAGCAAATCTTTTCACAACGAATCTTAATTAACCGAATTTCAATGTCTTAACTCCTTAGTTTCTCTTCAATTAACCAACCGCCAATGTCTTGGTCTATCGATTAATCAAAGAGGTTAAGTGCTAAATCTGATTTAATTCTTCATAAGATTCAAAAGTAGTCTTTAAGTCGGATTATATGTCACATATCCAAGTTAGTCCTGTCCAATTGAATCTTATGAGAAAATATAATTTTTGAAAATTGTCCTAATCCGAATTATATGTCACGTATTCAAAACTAGGGTAATTGACAAATCATTTATTGTGTCACACACGTTAAAAATCACTATGTCTAGTCGATTCAAAAAATCATATGAAAGAGTTTTCAAGCATAGTTCAGATATTAGTTATGTCGAAACAATAAACAAATTCAAAACGGAATTAGTATGCTTGTCAACACTACAAATCCTTTAGGGATGAAGAACGAAACACTCAATCATAAAGCAGATCGATCAATGCAATACTTTAAAATAGAAGAAAATTTAGATTAATAATTCATATAAACATAAACTGAGCTCCTACTGCTTTGACAGAGAAATTAGTTACTCATGGAGGAATTGAAAAATAAAGCAAAAGAAAATAATAAGAAGAAGAGAGACACGTGAGGGATCTGAAGATCCTTTCCTGGGGTGTCCTCCCTTGTGAACAATCACTACAACAAATATGGGATTTAGCAACATCAAAATTTGCAACGCCTTAAAATTGTTCTCTTAGATAGTTTTAGACAATGGTTTTTTGTAGTGTTACGGTTGAATTCAATTTTTCATTATTTTATAGCAAAAAATTAAAATTGTTCTCTTTGACTATTTTAAAGAACGCTTTTATAACCGTTACCATGATTAGTTTTTAAGCAACGATTTTTTATTATTTTTTAAATAATTGTACAAAAAAACGCATAAAAACAGTTGCTAAAATGCTACACTTTAAAACCGTTCTGTTAGATAATTTTAGACAACAGTTTTTACAGTGTTATTGCTGAAATTCAATTTTTCATCACATTATACCAACAAAATAAAACCGTTCTTTTTGATTATTTTAAAAAATGATTTTATAACCATTACAACAATTGTTTATCAAATAATAATTTTTTAATATTATTTAAATAATTATTACAAATTAAAAGATACATATAAAAATAATTATAAATACTCATATAAATTTAAACAATTTTTTTATAAATACTAAATTTATAAAATAGTAAAAAATTATTGTTATAATTATATAACAAATATTATTTTTCAAAAATATAAAATAAAAATAAATTTATAATAAATATTATATATTTTTTTATAAATATATAATGTAACAATCCGTATTTTTGAAAAAAATAATCTAACTTTTCTTAATGCTAAGTTATTTTCAGTTAAAGAATTGTATTTTTTTTTTTCCAAAAAAAAATGTTATAGATTAAAAGCAAAGTTTGCTATATATGGAGAGTGATCAATAGTGTTTGACTGTTTGATATATCATGTATGTATGTAGACGCGAAAAAGAGCGAGTAGCAAAGTGTTGGCTACGTGCGCATCAACGTGTTCATTTGTGAACCAAACTCTTAGGCCCCATCGATTCCTTCATTCGCAATGGTTTTGGTTTTTGGATATATGATGAGATTCCGACATTAGAAAACACGCTTACATACACTTTTCAGTTTTCCCCTTCTTTTTCTTTTCTTCGGTTCATTCGTTGCTAATGCTCTTTCAGAAACACTAATAGACATGTCTCTTCCAAGAGCCACAACAGTAGGCAATAATAGTCCAAATAACAGCACTCTTCAACAGCAACTGATGAACAATGAAGGAAGAATAGCAACAGCACCAACTTCTTCTTCTTCTTGGAATAGGGTTACCAACAACAATAACATCAGAAACTCTGTTAATCCCATACCTCCACAAAAGAGAAGCAAACTTGGTAAGTTACGTTATATATCAATCATATTAGGTATATATCAAAATTAAATACTAAAATTAACTACTAGTATAAAATATATATTTAAATATAAAATATACATTAAAAAATAAAATTATACATAAATTTATATATAAATACATGATAGTTAATTTATTAGTGGTTAATTTCTGGTATATATATACTATTTTTTATTATATATAGTTATATTATACATGTATGTGTTTTGTTTATTATTATTATTATTATTATTATTATTATTATTATTATTATTATTATTATTAAAATTTGACTAATTTGGGTGAAAACATTGTGAATATACATATCTGCTATGTTGTTTTATTTGAAAATTTTGGTTTTGGTCACAGTTTTTCTGTTGAAACATTATGAGGGATTACTCCAATCAAAGATGTGACGAAGTAATCATAATGTAAACGCATCCGCCCTGAACTACCTAACAATGTATTACTTCCTAGCTTAGTTTCAATTATTTTTAAACCAACCTGTACATGACTATATATATATATATATAACAAAGAAAGGGTATTGTACTGCATTCGGTGAGAAACACACATTCATTGGAGTTGAACCCAGCCATAACTACTTATTGATAAACTCTTTTTTACACATCTCTATTAAGTTTAATTAGGATCTTGTATTCCAGTCGAATTAGTCTTCTTATTGGCCTTGGTTAAAAATAAAAGACATGTTAATTGAAATTAAGTATACCTTCTAACAATAATAATATAACACAATAGGGAAAAGAATATAACTTTTTGCTATGGCATGTTGATAAAGTATAATCACATAATTCTCTAGAATTCATATCTGAATACATTAGCTTCTTCATTGCTTATCCGCCAGAAGATAGCGACGAAGATCTGTTCACAGTTCCTGATGTGGAAACCATGCTGAGTGTGCATTCTACAGCGACAAATACAAATAGTGGTAACGTTGATCAAAGCAACGCAATAGACTCTCAGCTTCAAGCTGCCGTTGCTGGGAAACGCCGCCGTGGAAGAAACCCTGTAGACAAGGAATATAGACGCCTCAAGAGGTACACATCCCAAATCATACAATGTTATTACCTCATTTGAATATTTATTAAAAAGATATAAAATACGGATAGTTATTAGTTGCCTTCACGCGTTCGTATGTGGGACACATTTTGGATATAACACTCATAGATATTTGTTTCGGTCTAGTCCAACCAGAGACTCAGGTCCGACTATAGACCACCGACCCATCGGGTTACTCAACCCAGATCGAGAGGTGACCTGCGTGTCGCCTCACACCTTGCGGAGAAGACTTAGACAGCTAACAGAAGCTTCCAAGCATATGGACCCAAGTGAAAGGACCCACCCGGTTTCAGAGGTATGTCACCATTCTACCCTAATTGGCTGCCTTTTCGTATGAACGCTAACTTTAGCATCGAAGTGTCTTTGTAGGTGGCCTTACCCGCTAACCAACCGAAGATTCAGACGAATGTTTGTCTTTCTCGAAGTTTGCACCGCAAGCTAGACCCCCCATCACACCCAGTTGCTCCAATCTCGACTCCACCCGAACCGCCTTTCACCCGAGTAACTGAACATTAGCGCTGTTTGTGGAGAACTGGCGTCAACATGGAGCTTTTCCCTCGTAGAGAGGAGATACGTGAAGAAGGGGGAGCCTGCTTGAGAAGCAGGGTAAGCTCCGCAACATCTTCTCAAGTATTTTCGAGACGGCTGTCCCGTCAGGATGACCCCCTCTCGATCTCCCGAGAGACGCCAGTTTGGTGGCATAGGTGATGACAACTCGAAGATTATGCAAAAACTTCGGTATCGAGCGCAAAACTTGGAGAGGGATCTGGCCGCGAGTGACCGTTACTATCCCGAGCACAGCAAAGGCTCCCGCTCAAACCTGTCTTGTACCCGGTCACCGACTAAGGGACCAGAGGACCATAGGAGCCCAGGAGGGTCAACGAGCACAGACGAACCGATGGCTGGCCTCACACCTACACCCATGCCAGATCGGAAGGCCATGGGGAAACAAGAAGAGATAAAGGGAAGAAGCGGCGGGATCCCATTATTATAGGCGCAACCTCTTTTCATCCCTTGATTCTCAAGGTCCGGCTACCAAAAAATTTTGACAAGCCTACGGACATGAGATATGATAGAACAAAAGACCCCCAGGAACGTTTGACAGTCTTTGAGGCCATAATAAACCTGGAGGGTGGTGATGCTGTCAGGTGCCATGCTTTTCCATAAACCTTTCCCACAAGTCTATTACGGCCTTTGCAGATATCTCTCAGAGGTTCTTAGCGCAATTCACCACACGGATATCCAAGGCCATGCACCCAATCAACTAGTTAAGTGTGACGCAATGTGCTGTCGAGCCGACGAGGAAGTTCCTCGATCATTTCAAGATGAATTCCTAGAGAATTATGGCTCGACGAACTTGGTGGCGAGTCTATGCCTAACAAATGGCCTATTGAATGAGGACCTCAGGAAACATCTCACTACCAAGCCCGTTTGGACTGCGCAAGAAATCCAAAATGTGAAGGAGTATATCAACAATGAAGAAGTTAGTCAAGTTGTCGCCGCCAATAAGCGGCAGCCACCCAACCTGCCAGCTCGTCAAGCCGGTTACACAAAAAATCCAAAGCATGTGCCAAAGGAGAGAACGTTCGGGAAGCCACTCAAACTGTTTCCCCGAGTAAGCAAGTTTACTAACTATACTCCTCTCAGAACCTATTGTGGAAATCTATTAGCAAATTGCGGACAAAGATATACTGTCCAAATCTCGGCAGCTCAAGGATAGAACGGGTGGAAACAAAAGTGTGTATTGTGACTACCACAAGGTTTTTGGACACAAGACCCAAGAATGTTTCAATTTGAAGGATGCTTTGGAGCAGGCCATTCAAAAAGGTAAACTGACTGAGTTCTCACAATTTATATGAGAACCGAGAAGAAGAGAACGTGAACGGTCCGAGGAGGACCGCAGCCGAGCTGTGAAGCCAAGGCAGTGGGCTCCCGATAATGGGAAAAATGCTCCAATTGTGGTCATCAATGTTGTAGTCGGAAGGGATGCACCACCCAAGTCAAAATCAGCATCAAAAAAGGATGCAAAGGTTCTGGCAGTGACATCGGGAAGCCCTAACACTCAATCCAGAGTGCTCCCCAAAATTTCTTTCGGCTTGAAAGATCACTGGTGCAACAACCTCTCCTAAGACCGGCCAATGGTGATTACGACGAGAATCGGGATGGGACTCATCAAGCAAATCCTGGTGGACACCGGAGCGGACTCGAATATCATTCTTAGAAATGTGTTTGATGCCCTAGGGCTCAAAGAAGGAGATCTCCGATGGATTGGTCACACTTTCGATCTGTGTTGGATTCGGGGAGAATAGGAAACCAGCGATGGCAGAGTTCGTGGTCCTAAGGGACTCCACAACATACAATGTGATCTTAGAGAGGAGGACTATCAACGAGGTGTCAGCTGTTATTTGCACGAAACTTCTCACAATGAAGTTCGTAACGAATAGAGGAGTTGTAGCATCTATCAGAAGATACCTAAAAATGGCAGTCACGTGTGACAATGCCAGTCTCTCATTAAGGAAGAAGTCAAAGGAAGCAGTTGGGGTGTTCCTAGAAGAGTTGGATGCAAGGGTTGACGACAAGCTGAGGCTGGAGTCTCAGGGCGACCTGGAGAAGTTCTGGGTGGAAGACGCGGTGGATAAGTGTACCTTTGTAAACTGGAACCTCCCCCAAGAGTTAAAGAAACCTCGCATCGAGGCTATCAGAACAAATAGTGATTTATTCACCTGGACCCCCGCTGACATGCCAGGGGTGGACCTCGATTTCATGTCACATCGTTTGGCTATGAAATAAGACACCAAACCAGTAACACAACGATGAAGAAAGATATCACCAGAAAGGGCTAACAAAGTGGTTAGGCAAACGGCCAACTTGTTAGAAGCCAATTTCATAAGAGAGTTAAAGTACTTAACACGGCTCTCGAACGCGGTCCTTGTCAAGAAAGCCAATGGGAAAGGAGAATGTGCGTCGATTATTCGGATCTTAATAAGGCATGCCCAAAAGATTCATTTCCGTTTACTAACATCGATGCCCTAGTAGATGTGGTTGCAGGGTACCGGTTTCTGAACTTCATTGACGCGTACTCAAGGTACAATAAGATCCTGATACACCTCCCTAACGAGGAAAAAATGGCATTCATAACACCAACGGGGAACTACTGCTACAAGGTCATTCAGTTTGGACTAAAGAATGCGGGAGTCACATATCAAAGGTTAATGAGCAAAGTCTCAAGGAGCAAAGTCACATATTGGTAAAGACAGCCGAACCATGCAACCTGGTTGCTGACTTAGAAGTTGTCTTCGGGTTGCTTCGGAAGCACAATATGAGGTTTAACCCTCTTAAATGCGTGTTTGCAATGGAGGCAGGAAAGTTTTTGGACTTTATGATCACGGAAAGAGAGGTTGAAGCCAACCCAGACAAATGCGAAG
Organism: Arachis stenosperma; assembly: GCF_014773155.1. Taxonomy (NCBI): domain Eukaryota; kingdom Viridiplantae; phylum Streptophyta; class Magnoliopsida; order Fabales; family Fabaceae; genus Arachis; species Arachis stenosperma. Next base: position 64,345,593 of record NC_080380.1, read on the forward strand.
CCATCATTCGGATGACAACCCAGGGTGTGTCAAGGACGTACAAAGCCATCATTCGGATGACAACCCAGGGTTTGTCTCATTTCCTCGGGGTCTCAGCAGTAAAGGCCCTCCCTTTTTTCAATTTAATAAAAAAGGGAATAGCCTTTAAATGGACCCCGGCTTGCGAGGAAGCCTTCAACCACTTCAGAGGATCCTATTGGAACCACCAATACTCGAGAAGTCGAAAGAAGGAGAGACTCTATTCCTTTATTTAACCGTGACAGAGGAGACCATAGTGGCCATTTTGATTCGGAAAGAAGACGAACTCCAACAACCAGTATACTTCATTAGCAATGTGCTCCAAGGGGCGGAGCTGATGTACACTAAGTTGGAAAAATTAGTCTATGCTTTATTAATCTCTTCCCGGAGGTTAAGACAATATTTTCAAGGGCACCCGATCACACTGAGGACTGACCAAGCCATTTGACAGATCTTGAAAAAATTTGACCTAGCGGGTCGTGTGATGACTTGGACAATAGAGTTATCTCAGTATGACATCCAATACAAGCCTCGACATGCAATCAATGTTCAAGTAATGAAGATTTCTTGGTAGAGGTGATTGGGGATTCCTCTAGAAACCCGGGCATATGGTGGAAGCTCCATATTGATGGAGCCTCCAACCAAGCGTTCGGGGGGAGCCGGGATCATTCTAGAAAGCTTGGAAAGTATGACCTATGAGCAATCAATCAAATTCGAGTTTTCAGTCTCAAACAACCAGCCTAACCAGGGACTCGGGGCTTGGACGATCGTCTCTCTCTCTCGCGCCCCGGTCCAGATTTCCCCTCACACTCAGTTCGTTGCTCCAACCTCGACTCCATCCGAACTGCCATTCACCTGAGCAACTGAACAATATTTATCTGATACACAAGTTTTTTTTGTATCTAATTGTATTTTAATTAAAAATATTTTTTTTTCAAACACACTTGAACACACCTAAATATTGTCACGTATTAGCGTGTCTAGTTTTATTCTTAACATCATGTATTCTTGAAATAAATTTAGAAATAATATACATTATTTATTAACAAATATTTTTAATAATTTATATGGTTAAAGAATATTAAAAAAGTTAAAATTAATTTATATTTTAATATTAATAAATTATTAAAATAATATTATAATTTATTTAAAAATTACTTTATATATATATATTTATTTATTTATTGTGCTTTCATATCTTATAAAAATTTAAAATTTGTGTGTTTGTATGTTTCTATGTTCATGTGAGTGTCCATGTACCATAGTTAGAAGTGAGGGTGTTAGTGGTATGGGTTTTTGAAAGGAAAATCAATTTGATCAATGTGTTTAATTTATTGCAATTTAGATTAGATGGATTTGATTTATTTTCAAAACCAATCCAATCCTATTCATAGTATTCTGGTTTGGATTGGACTAATTTATTCGAATTTTTTTAATATTAACATTTTAAGGTTTTTATTAAAAAATAAAAATAATTTTAGGTCGGTAAAATAAATAAATAAATAAATTTAATATTATATTTATAAAATACTCAATAAATAATAATAATACATGAATAAAATAAAAATATATAATAAATTAAATCTATTATATATAAAATAAAATAATATTATATCATCTTTTGTTATTTAGATAGGATTAATTTAATTTTGAGAAGTGGATTTAAAATTCGATTTAATCTATGCGGTTTGTTAGTAATGAAATGCAATTTGATTCAAATGAGTATAATTTTAATCAAATTTTAGTTTGAATTCGATTAGATGTACGATTTTGTTTGAATCGATTTGAATTTGAACACTCTTTTTAAAAAAAAAGTCCTTTATTATAATGGATTTTTTTAAGGTGAGTTTGCAAAAAAAAAAAATATTATTTTTAGAAACTATTTTATTTAGTTATTTGTAAAAAAAAAAAATCGAAAGTTGCTTTTTTTTAATATTTATTAATATATAACATTTAATGCAAGTCTATGGAATACGATATTTTCATTAAGAAAAAAAAAAAGAAACTGATTTGTTTGTATCTAAAATAATATTTTGGTACATAAATTGACTTGCTCAAGGCCAATCCTTATATTAAAATCATTAATTACTTGATAATTCTTTTGTGCATATTTACATGGACTAAGAATAAAAATTTTTGTACCTCTAGCGTAAATTTGCACAAATCATGTGAAATAACTTAGGAATTTTTATTTAATATTACAATAAACTTTCCAAGTTAAGTTACGAGTAAATATTTTAAATTACAAGTACGACCATGTTGTTTGACATGATTTTTAGTATTTTTTAGTTTACAATTATGTTAGATATATACTAAAATTAATTTTTAAAATTATAGAATATATATTAAAATATAAAATATATATTAAAAATAAATTAAAATATATAAATATATTTATATATAAATATATTTATATATAAATATATGATAATTGATTTTGATGTACCCTTAATAATCTCGTCGACCTGAGTTACATGGCCTCAAACGGCCTCCCTGGTGTGAAGGGGCAAACTCACACACACACACCATGGTATAGAAAAGTCATTCGAGCAAATTATTGTAAATTAAAGTTAATCATTTAATTGATAATACTACTTAAAACGGTTCTAAATATCGGGCCAAAGCTTTAATATTCTTGCGCACGACTCCTGTACAAATTTGAACCAAACATTGATCCAAACATTCTATATAAACTTGCATGAGAGATATTATGCTGATAGAATTATCAAATGAGCTGTAGAATTTTCTGTTTTATGTTAGATTTGTTATATTTGGCCGAAGTCCGAAGAGGTAGTTAGGAAAAGTGGGCCCATATAACGCTTTTTTTGTGGTGGAATATGAATCTAGAATCGAAATGTAGAGAGCATACATGACAAAATGACAACAACAACAAAATATGAGGTTCAAATTAAGGGTAAATTTATTTGCACATTTTCATGCAAATATATAAATATATAATTTTCTTATTAGTTAGTTAGATCATTCTTTAGAGTAGCAATGCATATAAACAAATTAATCAACGTAACATTATTTAATGTACCAACTTCAATAATTCTCAGTTAAAATTGTTATTATTAGATGTACGTGAAATATTGTGTCAAATATTTGTCCGAATAATGCAACCATCTTCCATCATATATATCCCACTAATCCACTATGGCACTATCATAGTTGAAGACACTATTGAAGGCACTTTGTATAGATTGCATATAAACCCATGTGCAATTATCGAAAATATTTATGGCTCCAATATTTATTTCATGACTTTTTGGCATTATAAACAGATTATTGAGGAACAGGGTTTCTGCCCAACAAGCACGCGAAAGAAAAAAGGTTTATGTGAATGACTTGGAATCAAGAGCTAAAGACTTGGAAGATAAGAATTCCAACATGGAAGAGCGTATCTCCACCTTAATCAATGAGAACACCATGCTCCGCAAGGTAACTGATTAATACCTATCAGCCTATCACTTTTTCCTTCCGTCAATATCATTCTTTTATGATTAATTAAGGAGTTGGTCTAAAAATCAGTTTTGGTCTTACTTTAATAATTTATTTCCACCTGTAAAAATTAGTTCGCAATTCACTAAACATACGTAGTTTCTTAAGTGTAAAATAACTGTCGATTTTTATAACAAATTTAGATCAAAAAGAATTTTTGCGAAAAGCCAAAAACTGAAATTTCAAATTTTTATAATGTATTTATTGAAAAAATTAAATATAATTATATTTCTAGTATATAAATGACGTTAATAAATGTCTTTATTAGCACTTCTTAACGCGATAAATTTAGAAAAGTACTAAAAAATTTATTTGTTTCAAAATGAGACTGGTTGGAGTAATTCACCAATATAAGATGTGTGCATTGTCTCTTGATAGCTGGAACTGTTTATTAGTGTAGTATTATACACTTTTTTCTTTTTCAACTCATTTACCTTTCACCGCCAACCAACCACCCCCTTTTGTAATCATACACATCAAACTCACCCAAACCAAAAAATTTGAAAACTTTTAGTAATCCTTTTAAAAGAGCTATAATTTTTTTTCATAAAAAAAAACATACAAGAGGCTTACAATGAAGTGCCATCTAAATAGGAACCACCATCCAGAAGTGAAAAACAAAGAAGAAATAAAGAAAAATAAAAAAATGAAAAAAAGAGAAATCATTTGACATTGCAGATGCAACACTGACTTTCTTTTCTTCTTTTCTAATTTTTGTGAATTTTATGTTTCTGTTCCTTAAATACAACAAGAAGGTTTTCTTTGGTTTGTTAGTTTCATCTTCTGAATTCTTTGATTTCCTGAAAAAATAAATTGGCATGGTACATGGGTATCTGAATTATGTGAATTTCGTTTAGATTAATTTCTATTTTTTTAACTCTTCTTTCACTATTTGCAAGTTCTGTTTTTTCTTTTTTTCGTTTAATTTTATTAATCCTTTTGGTATATTGCAAGATGCTAAAACTTGCTTCGTCTCAGAATCTCGTAATGTGCGAGAAGTCTGCGTTAGGTCGTTAAGTGTGAGAAGCTATGTTAACCAAGGTTTTGAAAATCGAATCGGTCATTGAACAGCTCTGGTTACTGATTTACTAGTTCATAGGTTTAACCGGTTCGATTGTAGTTGAACCGAAAAAATCGTTTTATAATAAAATAATAAATAAAATATAAATAAACACATGAAAATATAATTATAGTCTAATGTAAGCTTTAAAATATCATTCAAAGAAAATGCTTTTCTGAATCTCTTTCAATAAACCTTTACCCACTCAAAAGAATCTTAAGTTGTTATATGAGTGCTGAGATAGCTGAATCTAGGAAATTGGCTGCACCTTAGATGGCAGTTTTGCAGGTTTTTTCACTTCAGAAACCAGGGACAGCTGCAAATCAGGTTCAAATATTAGCTAAATATATATCAAAGAAAGTATGGATCATATTAACATTGGAGAAATGAAATACAATTTGTAAGTACCTTGCTAAGTAAATCTGTAGGTGGTTCATAATTAAGTCTCTTGTCATTTGGTTCCTATAAAGACAAAAGAAAGAAAGAGGGGATAGGAATTCAAATAAGAAACATACACAGAATGATTCATTCACATCTCAAATACAAGCATAAGATTAGTACATTACCAGTGGATATACTTTGATATTTCGGAAGACACCTCTTTCACCTTTGTTCGATCGTTGCTAATAAAAGCACCATACCCAGTTATAATCAATCACTTTACTTTACTTTACTAACAAATAAAACATGAAAAATTGGACCTATTCAAAAATCAGTTTTACAAACCGCATCCTTAGGCTCTCCTCAGAGTTTGTTAGTCATTCCATGTTTCTCCTGCCTTGAGCCATTGCTAAAGTTTGTCCTAGAAGAGTAATATAACCAGATAACAGATTATAATTGCTCACTTAAATGCAAAGATAATGAACAAGTCTAGAATATGAAATTGACGAAGAAGAGGAATCAGATTTCAATTTGAATTTCAACCACAACAACAATAAGAAGAATCAAACAGAAATTGCTGATCAAACACGAATTCAAAATTCAAATCCAGAAATTCAATAAAAAATAACTCTAAATCCAGAAAATCAAGTACGCTTAGAGACAATTACAAAGAAAGTAGAATTATAAATCAAGTACGCTTATGAATCAAGTACGCTTAAACAAAGTTCACAGTTCAGTTCACACTTCACAGAGCTTCACAGCCTTCACACTTCACAGTTCAGTATCACTATATCAGATTATCAGTATATCAAACTTCAAAGACTTCAGTTCACAGAGCTTCATAGATTCAAACAATTATTAAGTCATACTCATTAGGGAGACAGAAACATGCAACAGTTATTCAATCAAACAATCATTGTAATGAGGGACAGAGACAAGGAGCAGAGTGACCAAGACGCCTTCAGTTCACAGTTCAAAAAATTACCTGGAAGCTCGAAGATGCCTTCAACAGAGCATGAAAGAGGGAGACAGACTGACAGAGACTTCAACTATTATTATTACAAAGAACAAAAATTATACCTAGGGTTAGAAGCTGGAAGCCTGAAAAAATACAGAGCTGGCAGTGGTTCTGATTTTCGAGCCCACTGCGTGACGAAAAGTGGTTGCGTGAAGCCGTGAACAGAGTGACTGACGTTAGCTTCACGGACTGTGCAGCGGCAGCGGTAGCTGACAGAAGTTGCGCCAGAAGCTCCAACTACTGCATTGCTGCACTGCTGCTTCACGTTCTGCACTTCTGCTTCTGCGTGCTGGAGAGGAGAGGCTGAGGGGGTGCTTGCAAATGTTAGGAATTAGGGTTCATAAGTCACAACCAAGCTTCAACGCACCGTTTTTGAATTTTTATTTTTGTCCCATTTCAAAAACTGGCCGGTTCACGGGTCGGTTCGACCAAATCACATTTTTATTTTTACCCTTTCAACGGTCTAATGTCGGTTTTTGAATTTGGCGATTTTTGCTCCTAATTGAGCTCTTTTTTTCTGAAATGAGAGTGATGCCTTTATATAGGCTTTTTACAAAATGAAAATAAAATTGAAATGAAAAATAAATTAAATGAAAATCCTAATTCTAGCTTGTTCTTGTGCCTTTGAGTGATGATGTGGGATTTGCTTGCTTTGGATTTGAGGAGAAATGGGTTTGGTTGGCCTTGATTCAATTTGGTAAGGAATTGAATTAAATTGAATTTTGGTTGATTTTGGCCCATATGTTGCTCCCAGGAGGCTGCCTTGCTCTTGTGGAGGGCAGAGCAGGGAAGTTGTGTGAGGAAGCATGTTGCGTGCCAAGTGTGGGAGAGGCATTCAGGATGCTGCCCTGCCCTTGCGAAGGGTAGGGCAATGTTGTCATGGTGCGACCTTGCCTCCCTGCCCGTGCGTCAATGTGCGCAACAAGTCCCTGGCCATGTCATGCGCTCATGCTTGTGTGTGCCAAGGAGAGTTCCCAAGTTTAAACCTTTGTGAAAGCATTTGGGGGAGCAATTTTTCTTGATTTTTCATGAAGAGAGCATGACATTGCCCTGCTCTCCAAGAGGGCAGAGCAGAATAATGAGCGCTACTTTGCTTTGGAGTGAGGCTCCAGCTTCGAACCTTGGTGAAAGCACTTTGGTTTATTTTCGCTTATTTTTTGCCCTTAAGGATGCCTTTCACTCATGCCTCAATTGTACGCCAAATATGGATTGCCATATATCGTTGGAAAGCTCTGAATGTCAGCTTTCCAACGCAACTGGAAGCACATCAATTGGACGTCTGTAGCTCAAGTTATAGCCCTTTGAAGTAGGCATGGTCATGTTGTGAGCAAGGTAATGTGCGTGCTGGTTGTTTCCTCCTTTAATTTGGTCATGGGCCACACTTTTAAAACCGTGGCCTAAGGCTCCAAAGTGTGCCCCAACTTCAAAGTGTTCCCCAAAGCTCTTTTTTTTATCCTTTTTAGCTTATTTTGTGCTTCTTTGCTTCTTTTTCTTCTTATTTCCTACAAGATTTATAAAATTAAAAGATCAAGAAAATATATCATTTAAGCACAAAAGCATTCAATATTTAAGCACAAATCATCAATTTCTTGTATGAAAAAGCATAGAAAAATAGGTATATGATGACATGTCATCAGGTACGAGTTGAGAGATGGATCGGGAACTTGCGGGTCGAGGCGGATTGGAGGATTGTTTGACTGGAGCAAGGAGGGGTGGTACCTGCAAAGACACTTCGACGCTCAAGTCAGAATGGATCTAAGAGATAGAAGGTGTGAGGAAGTGATCAATACCTAGAGGGATATGGGCCCTCTATTTATAGGTGATGATAGCTATCTTATCTTATGCACTTTGGCTAAGATAGGGGAGACGTTTGAATTCGAAAGTTAGTTAGGAGTTCTAGCGGGCCGGTTTCGGGCCTTTTAGAAGGGTAAAGCAGGTCAGACCCGGGTAATCGGGTTCGGGGATCACTCCGGGTGTAGGATCCGTGGGTTGGATCCGTAACAGTTGCCCCCGCAGTGGGAGAGCGAGCGAGGTCAGTCAGCCGCTGGGAGATGCGGTTTTGATCGTTTGTGGCCTTTTCTCGGGTCGTCGTTAGGCGCTGTTGAGGAGAGGCCGGTGAGCCGGCTTTGGTTTCTGTGGCTAGGCCAAAGTTTCACTTAGCCATTTTGGTGTTGATGTGACTCTTCCGTGTTCTTGCGCCTGTTGCGTGTTTCGAGGCGTACTTTATTATTTCTTCCGAGGGCATTTATTATGAGGGAGCATTTTTTGGGTGGCCTTGCTTTATTGCCCCTATGCCCTCTCTTATTTTTCAGGGTCTTTTGTGTCTTTTTGTCTTTTTTGAAACCGTTTTGGTTTTCCTTTTTATTTCCCTCGGTTGTTTCATTTCTCTTTTTTCTGAGAATCTCTTTCTCTCCCTTGTGTTCTGGTGTTTCCTCTTGGTTGGATTTCTACTTCGCTTTCCTACTGCAGTATTTTTTCTTGTTTTCTGCATTGTCAGGTTGGTATCCTCCTGTTTCATCTTTTTCCATTTGATGGTATCTTGTTGTTCAGTTTTTTGCCATGCATTGTTACTGCTGTCTGTGTTGTTGTACTCTGTTTTTGGGTGATGGTGGTATTTTACATTTTGGAGGGGTTGAGCACCGCCGTGTTTGATAGTGGGTAGTGGGTTTTTGGTTGCCTTTTTCTACTTCTACGTAGGGTTAGTAGGCTGATCGTGGTGCTCCTCCCTATTTTAGGTATGCATCGGCAGAGGAGTGAGGGTGTGGGTACTCCGATAGCCCCTTCTAGGGGCATCCCTGCTCGCTATGCTTGGGTGACTAGCGATGTGTGGGGTGTTCCGTCACGGATGACGGAGGCCGATCTCCAAAGGCTCCGTGATCAAGGGGTGGTGTGTGGTGGCGGTGATATGAAGCGGCAATATGAGCTTGTCCTCCCTGATGAGGACGAGCGGGTTTGTTATCTGAACCTTAATTCGCCATCTGTGCTAGACTGGATGTGGATTTACGAATCGATGTTTACTCAACTTCGTGTGCGCCTCCCCTTTTCGCCGTTTGTTCAGGAGTTGCTGAGTCGGTGTTCCGTGGCACCTTCGCAGCTTCATCCGAACTATTGGGTGGCTGTTCGGTCCTTTGAGCTTGTGTGTCAATATCTCGATCTTCCGGTTTCTGTGCCTGTTTTCCTTTTTCTTTTCTTATGTACTCTTCCGACTAAGGAAGGGAAGCATAAGAAAGGATATATGTCATTCCGGGCTCAGCCTCATCGTCGTATATTTGGTTTGTTTGAGGATTCTTTCCACGGTTTTAAGAGAGGATACTTTAAAGTGCGCCCGTTCAGGGGCATCGTCCTTTTTGGTTAACGTTAGAAGGCGAGCGTCGGTTTCCGACTTACTGGAATTTTGGTGTCGGGCCGTCGGTTTTGACCAAAGTCACGTATGATGGTTTGTCTCCGGAGGATAAGGACATCGCTAGTGTTCTTTGGCATTTGTTTGGGGATCGTCCGTTGAATCCTCGGGACGTCATGGGGGATCCTGTGGCTTGTCGGACATATATTGGTGTGTTTTTATCATTTTGTTTTTCCTTGTGTCTGCTTTCCGGTTTTGTAAGTTGTATTTTTTCCTTTGGTTTCTTTCAGTTGAGATGGCTGGTGGTTTGACTTCTCTGGCGAGGTTGAAGGCTGTGATGGACCGGGAGGAGGGGACGTTGGCCTCTCTTGCTACCCCTGCCTCGAATCCTGCTGCGGGTTCTCAAGCTGCTTCTCAGGAAGTGATCTCGGGTGGGGTTAGGGTTGGTACCCAGGCTTCTCTTGGTCTCGTGAATTCGCTTGAGGAGGAGGTCGTTGTGCTTTCGGCTGCTGAGGCTTCTCGAAAGAGAAAGAGGCCTGAGGAGCCCAGTAGCGAGAACTTGGAGGAGGAGGGTGTTGTTCCTACTGTAATGGATCGGCGTTTCGATGCTTCGGGTTTTATAGATCAGCACTTGATGCCTGGCACTGAACCATTTTTTGATTATTGTGATGTTTCTTTTCAAGCTAAGTCGGTTTATCGCACCCTTCTTCGATCTGCTGTGATTGTTTGGAAGGCTGAGCCCGTGATGGCTCAGGTCGGTTTGTTGGATAAGAAGCTTCGTCTTTTCCAGGCCGATGTGGTAAAGTTGAAGGAGCAGCTTGAGGTTGTTAAGGTGGCGAGGGAAAAGGCGGTGAAGTCTTTCGAGGAAGCCGGGGCGGAGATCCTCCGTCTTTCTGAGGTTAAGACTTCGCTTCTTTCTCAGCTTGGTGTGGAGCGGCAGCGAGCTTCCGATGCGAGTTCTCAGGTCGCCGTGCTTCATGGCGAGGTGGAGGTTTTGAAGGTCAAGGTTGCTGCTCTGAAGAAGGAGAAGGTGGTGTTGTTGGCTGACGTGAAGGGTGCGATTATGGCTATCGAGGAAACGATCAGGGCTCAGGCTTTGGTGTTGGCCCCGGGTGTGGACGTGTCCGTGATGGGGGCTTTCAAGACCGTCCGAGATGGCCGAATCGTTGACCTTGAGTAGTTATATTATAACTTATTGTTTTAGTTTGTTTAGACTTGGTTTTATTTTGGATATTTGGTTGGCCGTGGGCCGTGTATTCGGTATGTTTTGAACTTTGGTTTGTGCCGTTGTGGCCGCTTATATTTTACTTTTCTTTGATGACTTGTGTGGCCGTTCGGGCTTTTCGATTTTATTCTGAGCCATTATATGTTTAAGCCGTTGTGACTTTAGGACCTTTGGTAGGCCGTTAGTGTTTTGGGGATATCCATTTGTTAGGCCCCGAGAGTGATCAGTTCTCGGTGTTGCAGCCGTGTCTCTATTCCGTTTTGGAAAAGAAAAAAAAAGGGGAAAAAACCCAATGGAATTTTATTGGGCCTCGTTAAAACCTTCCGTTTCAAGCGGGAAAGAGTACCTGTGATTAATACTTTAAAAGAAAAAAAAAGGAAAAACAAATGTAGTATGGTAGAGAAGGGAAATGAGTAAAATCTAAAAAACATTAGAAGACAAGGGATGACCTCGGGAGGTCGGTCTAAGTGTAGTAGCGTCGTAAGTTGGCGGCGTTCCATATTCTCGGAATTTCGTCGTCGTTGAGTCGTTCGAGTTTGTATGCTCCCTTTCTGATTGTGGCTTTGATTCTGTATGGTCCTTCCCAATTGGGGGTGAGTTTTCCTTCTCCTGGGGTCAGGGTTTCGATGTCGTTTCGCCGTAAGACGAGGTCGTCGGGTGCAAATTCTCTTCGGATGACGCCGTGGTTGTATCTTAGGCTGATTCTTTGTTTTAGGTCTAGTTCTCTGACGTGGGCTATGCTTCTTTCTTCGTCGATGAGGTCTCGTTCTGCTTCCTCATCGTTACCTCCGACCGTTCTTCTTGGGCTTGGGCCTCGTATTTCCACCGGGATGACGGCTTCTGCGCCGTATGTTAATCGGAAAGGGGTTTTGCCCGTGGTTGTTTCGGGGGTTGTTCTATATGACCATAAGACTGATCCGAGTTCGTCGGCCCATAGTCTCTTGTCCTCGTCGAGCCGCTTCTTGAGCTCTTTGACGATTATTTTATTTGGGAATTCTACCTGCCCGTTTGTTTGCGGGTATTCTACTGAGCTGAAATGGTGGGATATACGTAGTCCTTCTAGGAATTCTCTGAATTTTTTGTCGGCAAATTGGGTTCCATTGTCCGAGATAACGATCTCGGGGATCCCGAATTGGGTGATGATCTATCGCTAGAGGAATTTTCGGCATTGGGTTGCCGTGATGGAGGCCAGGGGTTCGGCCTCGATCCACTTAGTCTAATAATCTATGGCGACGATGAGATATCGGAGTTGACCGGGTGCTGTAGGAAAAGGTCTGACAAGGTCGATTCCCCAGGTGCCGAATGGACGCTCTGCCGATATGATGCTGAGCTGGTGCGGGGCGGCCTGGTAGATGTTGGCGTGCGTTTGGCATTTATCGCAGTTTTTTACTAATTGCATGGAGTCCCGGATAACCGTGGGCCAGAAATAGCCGGCTTAGATGGCTTTCTGGGTGAGGGTTTTACCTCCGATGTGGTGGCTGCAACAACCTTCAAGGATTTCATGGAGTATGTACTCCGTGTCCCCGGGTTCGACGCATTTGAGAAGGGGTTGCGAGAGTCTGCGTTTGTATAGTTGTCCTGCGATGACCGTGTAATTGGCAGCTTCCCTTTTTGTCCGTTTTTCTTCCTTGGGGTCTTTTGGCAGTGTTCTGTTGAGGAGGTATTGTAGGATAGGGTAGGTCCATGACTCTTGGCTAGAGTTTTTCAGGTAAGTATTAGTCGTGGTTGATATTGATGGCGACTTAACGACTTCCTGTATTAGCGATTTATTGCCGTGTCCTGGTTTGGTGCTGGCTAGTTTAGAGAGGAGGTCTGCCCTGGCATTTCGTTCTCTAGGAACATGCTGTATGGTTACGCGATTAAATTCTTCTTTTAGCTCGTTTACCTTGGCGAGGTATTGTTGGAGTAGGGGATCCCGTGTTTGGTAATCTCCGTTGATCTGGGAGCTGACTACCTGGGAGTCAATATTTACTTCCAGGACTTTTGCTCCGACTTCTTTGGCTAAGGCTAGGCCTGCTAGGAGGGCCTCGTATTCTGCTTGATTACTTGAAACTGGGAACTCGTATCATACTGACTGTTCGATTATGAGTTCGTTTTGACTTTCAAGTATGACTCCTACGCCTCCGGAGGTGAGGTTTGAGGAGCCGTCGACGTGTAGTTTCCATGATTCGGGGGTGGGGTTTCCCGGCGTCATTTCGGCGATGAAATCGGTCATGGCTTGTGCTTTGATTGCATTTCGGGGTTCGAACTTGATTTGGAACTGGGATAGCTCGACAGACCATGCTAGCATTCTTCCCGCTAGGTCGGGTTTTTGTAATACCTGTTTGACTGCTTGGTCGGTTCGAACTGTCACGGGATGGGCTTGAAAATATTGTCGCAAGCACCGGGAGGCCGTGAGGAGTGCGAAAGCGAGTTTTTATAGACGTGAGTAGCGGGTCTCTGCGTCTTATAGGACCTTGCTTATGATATATATGGGTTTTTGTTCTTTCTGCTTGTTTTCGCGGATGAGTGCTGCTGTGAGTGCCTCTTCCGTTATGGAGAGGTATAAGTAGAGGGTCTCCCCTGTTTGGGGTTTGGCGAGAACTGGTGGTTCTGCTAGGACTTTTTTCAAGTGTTGGAAGGCTTCTTCGCATTCTGTTTCTCATTTGAAAGGGGCTCCTTTCTTCATCAGTTTGAAGAAGGGGATTGCTTTTTGTGCCGATGCTCCGAGGAAGCGGGATAGTGCTGTGAGCCGGCCGGTGAGCTTTTGGATGTCGTTGAGGTTTTTTGGGCTTGTCATGTCGAGGATGGCGCGACATTTCTCTGGGTTAGCTTCGACTCCGCGTTGCGTGATCATGAAGCTGAGGAACTTTCCTGCCTCCATTCCAAAGGTGCATTTCGTCGGGTTGAGTCGCATTCGATGCTTTCATAGGGTGTTCATTATGAGCCTGAGGTCACTGATGAGTTGTTTGCCGGATTCGGTTTGGCGAGCATGTCTTCTATGTAGACTTCTAATTTGGTTCCGGACAGATTTTGGAATATCTTATTGACGAGCCTTTGGTAGGTTGCTCCGACGTTCTTTAGGCCGAAAGGCATGACTGTGTAGCAGTATGTCCCGTCGGGGGGTGATAAACGCTGTTTTTTCCCCGTCGATGTTGGGTAGGGGGAAGGAGTCTTTTGGACAAGCTTTGTTAAGGTCCATATAGTCGACGCACATTCGCCATTTCCCGTTGGACTTCTTTACTAGTACAACATTTGCCAACCACGTCGTGTATGGTAGTTCCCTGATGAAATTTGCCTTGAGTAGGGCCTTTACTTGTCTCATGACCTTGGCTGCCCGGTCCTGGAACATTTTTCGTCTTCTTTGTGCCATGGGTTTGGCTTTGGGATCTACGGCTAGCCGGTGGGACATTAGGTCGGGGTCTATTCTGGGCATTTCGGCTGGTGTGAAAGCGAACAGGTCTCTGTTTTGTTTCAAGAATTGAGAAAGGTCTTCTTTAAGGTCGTATGGTAGGTTCCTGTTGATGAAAGTATATTCGTCTTTGGTTTGCCCTATTTGTAGTTTTTCCATGTCGCCTTCTGGTTCTAGCCTGGGCTGGCCGTCTTGTCGGGCGTCCAAGTCGGCTAGGAATATCCCAGCCGCGTCGCGAGACTTCATTCGTAAAGCTAGGCTGGTGTTGTCGCATTCTGCTACGAGCTCGCGGTCTCCGTGGATAGTTGGGATGGAGCCGTCTTCCGCTATGTAGGAGGTATTTGGTAAAAATAATGGCAGAGAAGTCATTGATTGTTTTCCTTCCGAGGATGACGTTGTAGGCAGTGGAATCTTTTAGGACCACAAATTCAGAAAGAATTGTCTTCCTTTGATTACCTGTCCCTATGGTGAGGGGTAGGGTGATGGAACCGTCCAATTAGAGGAAGTTGTCCCCAAGTCATGTGAGGCCATTGCGGTGTGTTTGGAGATTTTCATTGCGAAGCCCGAGCTTGTCGAATGCTCCTCGGAAGAGGATGTTGGAGTCTACACCGGTGTCCACCAGTATCCTCCGAACTAGTCCCGTCTCGATCCTTGCCGAGATGACGAAAGGTGCATCTTCGGCCGAGGTGCCGTGTTGGCAGTCCTCGGGTAGGAAGTTTATCGTTTTGTTGGCGGTGGTAAATGGGGCTTGATCTCTGATGGCCAAGACTTTTAGGTCCTTTTTTAGTGTCGATTTTGATTTGCCTGATATGTCTTTGCCTGTGATAACATTTACTATTATGGTCGGGTCATCTTCTAAACTTTCCTTGGGAGGTTGTTTTTGTGTTTTCGGGTTGCGTCCTTCTCTTTCAGGTGACCTGTCCCTTTCTGTGCGTTTTGGTTCTCTGATAATTTTGGCGAACTCTGGGAGCTTTCCGTCTCTTATGGCTTGTTCGAGGGCGTCTTTGAGGTCAAAACAATCTTGTGTCCTGTGCCCGTAACCTCGGTGGTAGTCACAGTAGAGGGTTTTGTTGTGGCCTGTTCTTTCTTTGAGTTGCCGGGCTTTTGGGATGATGCCTCGATCTGCTATCTGGTGGTATATCTTGGTGATGGGGCCATTAGGGGTGTGTAATTAGAGAATTTGCTGATCCTGGGTGGTCGGTTTGTGTTTGTTGGTTTGGGGTGTTCCCTTAGGCCTTCTCTGGGTGGATTATGCTAAGGAGTCGGGTTGCCATGTTTGGTGTTGTTGTGTTGCCGTTTGTTGGCGGCGACGACCTGGCTGACCTCCTCGTCGTTTACATAATCTTTGCCGACGTTTTGGATCTCGTGCATGGACCATACTGGTTTGGTGGTAAGGTGTTTGCGGAAGTCTTCGTTCATGAGTCCGTTTGTGAGGCAGAGGCTTGCAACCGAGTCTGTGAGCCAGTCGATTGTTAGGCATTCGTCGTTGAATCAGTCGAGATACTTTCTTGTGGATTCGTCGTGTCTTTGCGTGACTCCTTATAGGCTGATTGGGTGTTTGGCCTTGGTGATTCTGGTGGTGAATTGGGCCATGAACCTCCGTGATATGTCGCGAAAGCCGGTTATGGATTCGTTGGGGAGGGCATTGAACCATTTGATTGCTGGTCCAGACAGGGTCACCGGGAAGGCTCTGCATCGGACGGTGTCGGTGGCGCCTTCTAGGTTCATTCTGGCTTCGAATGTTGTTAAGTGTTCCTGGGGGTCTTTGGCTCCATCGTATTTCATGTCCGTGGGTTTATCAAATCCTTTGGGGAGCTTTGCTTTCAAAATTCTCTCTGTGAAGCGGGTAGCTCCCATTATCACATGGTCGTTTCTTGCGTGTTTGGTTTCTCAGTATCGTCGGTCGTCGTCCGTGTGAGCGGAATCGCGAGATATGCTGCGGTCGTATCTTTTTCTGTATCTTCGTTCTGGAGATCTGTTACGTGAGGTGCTTCTATCATGCCTCTTGGCGTGTCGCCGTTCTGGCGACCTGCCGTGGCGGGACCTGGATCTAGAGGTTGCGTGACTTCCGTGTTCGGTGTTGTGCCTTTCTTTGTTGGTAATCCGACCTTCGAGTTCCTGTACTCTGTGACAGAGTTCTTGGATTATTTGTGCTGACTTATCTTCCGGATTCTCGAGATTCCAAATCTTGGCGGGGTTGTTTTCTTTGTTATGGACGGTGCTTGCTATCCTCCCTTGGAGTATGGCCTCTTGATGTTCCGGAGTAGGGTTCCGTGTTCGGGAGTTATCTTGGTGGCTTATGGAATGCTCTTCATGTTCATCCGCCATTCCGACTTCACCGGCGTAAGTTCCCCATAGACGGCGCCAATGTACTGGATATCTCCGGTACGGGTTGAGAGATGGATCGGAAACTTGCGGGTCGAGGCGGATTGGAGGATTGTTTGACTGGAGCAACGGGGGGTGGTACCTGCAAAGACACTCCGACGCTCAAGTTAGAATGGATCTAAGAGGTAGAAGGTGTGAGGAAGTGATCAATACCTGGAGGGATCTGGGCCCTCTATTTATAGGTGATGGTAGCTATCTTATCTTATCCTCTTTGGCTAAGATAGGGGAGACATTTGAATTTGAATGTTGGTTAGGAGTTCTAGCGGGCTGGTTTCGGGCCTTCTAGAAGGGTAAAGTAGGTCGGACCCGGGTAATCGGGTTCGGGAATCACTCCCGGCGTAGGATCCGTGGGTCGAATTCGTAACACAACTCTATAACATTGAAGTAAATAGCAATGGAGATGTAGAAGACGACATAGTAGTGCAACGTGGCGAATCAAAGGTCGGTGACAAAAACAATGGTGCCTACCTAGCTATGATGGTATCTAGTTCCCATGCTAAGGTCAAGCAGGGGACAAGATAACTCAATT
The DNA here is from genome assembly GCF_014773155.1 of Arachis stenosperma. Classification (NCBI taxonomy): domain Eukaryota; kingdom Viridiplantae; phylum Streptophyta; class Magnoliopsida; order Fabales; family Fabaceae; genus Arachis; species Arachis stenosperma. The sequence continues at coordinate 64,362,441 of NC_080380.1, forward strand.
TCTTGGGAGAGGAGTTTACTTTTCTTACACTATAGAAAAAAAATATTAATTACCATAGGATATGTCTGCAGATTACAATAAAAAATATCCCACAGAAAAAGCCTTGATAGAAAAATGTTATCAGCTGATTTTTATATCCGATGCAAAAGTTTTAAATGTTACAAGTGATTTTTTTTATCACAAACAAATATTTTTATTTGACAAATTATTTAAATGTTAACTCTAAATTTGACCATAGTATGTGACAAAATCTCCATTTTTAAATAAATAATAATAATTACCATCGGATTATCTCACACTAAATCTGATGATAAATAATAAATTTTATTTTTTAAACTAATTTCTATTTAGATATATTATATATTTATATTTAAAATTTTTTAATATAATGCATTATTATTAAACACACGACAAAATAAATAGTATTTTATATCAAAAACAATAAAATTTTAATAATACAAACCAAGGAGTATGAAATCAATAAAGTGTCGAATGATAAGTGTACTAAGAAAACAAATGAGGCTAAAGTCGACATAGTCATCTGCATCGTCCTTAGGCCCATCCCCTTCCTTTTGCAGGGTAGGATATATTGGTGCTGATGATGAACCCCCCTCATGCGGAGTTGCTAACTACACAAGCTAGGTGATAGTAGATGGTGACATCTTCTATCATCTTGCAAATTTTCTCTCGGTCCCTCAAGATTTGGCATGGGCTACCACAAAGATCTATCTAACCTCATTGACCATCGACTCATGTTCATCCAGGCAAGCAAGTAAGATACGACTCCTATCCTTAACTTCATATAAGTGGCAACCTTAATCATCCAATCTTGCGTAGGGTTGTGAATTTGCTTCATATATAACTCTGCGACAATCTCTTGAGAAGGTGGAAGTGCATTTGTGGCTATGGTGGACGCTTCCAAAGGACCCCATGGAAGAGTGCTGACAAAGAAGGAAAACTTTTCGTGAATGCAGTTTTTGTATGACTCTCCAAGAGTATGCAGCCAAACTGCATTCAGATCCACTTGCATAGTATAACACTTTAGCACTCAAAGCTTTATGCTTAAATCATAAATTAGAGGTGATGGTGAGGTATTACGATATCTAAAAGAAAAATACATATATAGGTAGATTTAAAAAGAAGTTTAACTAGGAGTCTTGACAAAAATTTGAACAAAACAGAAATAAAAAGTCGCTTCACACTCGAACGGTTAAGAATAAAACGCGTAGATAATAGTGAAACAGAAGGAACATAATACATATGGTATAAGAGTTTCAAAAGAAATACATATTAACAAGTTCCAGACTCGACTTGCGAAGCAAAGACCAGCCAACAATATTTACATATATATAAACTAGCTAGGTACACCATAAAAAGTCCCCAAAACGTAGATCTTCGCTTTCAGAGAGTCTCCAGCATGTTCAGTGAGGCGCCTCATGTCTTGTATCTGAAAAACAAAAGAATACGTATGAAATGAGAATCGAGAGTTCTCAGTATAGTAATAGTACTTAAATAATTAAGATATAAGGCCCTGGAAAGCTCAAATTATAGTAATTACATCAAAGGATTCTCGTCTAACTCTTCGTTTTTTGTTCTCTGCAAACCTCCCAATCATCAAGTGGAACAACCCTCAGCGTCACCTTTACCAGCATGAGGGATCCCTCATAAACAAATTTACAAGACAAACAAAGAAAACACATATATGGATAGTAGATACAGTAAATATATCAAGTAGCAGCTAATCACAGTTAGACAGGTAAGCAAACTAATACAAATGCACACTCAAACAAAACATACAAGTACACATGATGCATGTCTGTCCTTTGGCTAATAATATCATCAGTCAGTTGACATGTCCGGTAGCAAACCCTGGACAGTCCTTGCGTGTACGCATCTCCAATAGTCTATGCATATATATAATCATTCATTTATCGTCTCATTGGAGAAATCCGGGGAGTTAAAGTGCCAAGACACATCTTGCGACAGAGGGTATCGAGTCTCAAACTAGAGTAAGTGGGGGCAAACCAATCCATCTACCTAAGAAAACTCGTGTCTCAGATAATTTAAATGCATATGCCATCTGGATCTTTAAATCATAATTCATCAATAACATCATCACCCTTATTCATATCTCATACAATCATAATTCATCATTATCATCACTATCCTTATTCATATCTAATATAACTTTACCCATGCCTCATTAATTCAATTATTCACTTCACAAATCTTTCTCAATGTCGGCCTAACTCCCTCAATAAGTTTGCTCTCTTTCCCAAGCTTAACACTAGCTATCAGACCTTAAACAGGAGTTACAGAGGTTTGAAAAGTTAGAGGAATGGTTGAAAAATTAAAAAATACAACTTTGGCAAAACAGGCTGGTCATGCGTACGCATGCCACCCACGTACACAAAAATTCGAAAATTTACATTACCGCATACGCGAGACATGAGCTCATGAGGCAGGGAGCAATCCTCACGTCACGTGGCACTACCACATACGCAAGATTGCGGATTTCACAATGCCGCGTACATGAGACCGTGTCCGCATACGCGAGATTTCTAAGTAGAGGCCAATACCCGCGTTGCGTGACACTGTTGCATATGAAAGCATGTCAAATTTGCCAAAAAGCTGTTAAGTTCAAAAAATAATTTTTTCACACTGGTTCAGAATTCAAAGTCCACAAACTTACCGACAAGTGCACCGGATCGTATCAAGTAATACCTCAGGTGAGTGAGGGTTGATCCCACGAGGATTGATAGACCGAGCAACGATAGTTGACTGATTCACTTAGTCAGGCAGGCAGAAAATGGTGTTTTAAGGTTCAAAAGCATTAAACAGTAATTCATAGAGTAAGAATAAAGCAAACAGTGAAATTTGTGTGAAAAGATAGTTAAGATTTAAGAGTTATTTATTCTTCCGAATTAATATTTCTTACCAACTATTTCAATTATGTAAGATTCATTTCATGGCAAACTGTAATTAACTAAACCCTAATTCCTTAGTGATTTAGTCTTCTCTAACCTAATCAACCACCAATTCCCTAGTCACTTAATATAGATTAGAGGGTTAGGTTCAGTTTGAGTTTATTAGCCACAAAAATCCTAATTACCCAAATATACGGGGATTATATGTCACGTATCCCATTAAGTCTAAGCAATTAGTAGTCAAGGAGGAGTTTACTTTCAAACTAGTATTCAAGTGAGATAATGTTTCCAAGAATCAACAAGAGTTCATATAGAATAAGAGTGATTTTCCAATACACTCAAATTCATAGGACGAAGAACGAAAGTAATTCTTGAAATTAAATCAATACATTAATTAAAATAGAGTGACAATAGTATCAATCCATAGAATAAACTACGCTCCTAACCTTAACCAAGGAGGTTTAGTTGCACATGACTCAGAGAGAAAAACTTGGGTTCCAAGGTGTGTAAAAACTAGAATGAGGTTGAAGAGAAAAGAGACAAGAGATGATGAGAGCCAGAAGAGCTAAATCTTTTTTCTTTTATATCTAACCTGATTTGATTTCAAAATAAAATAGAATAATCACTACTAAAGCCCAAAAGATTGTGTTTGGGAATAAAAATAACTAAAACGAAATAAAATAAGATAAATATGACCCAAATCTAACTAATGAAGCCCTTTCCTTAAAGTTGGATCCGCACTGCTGGCGCTAAATGCTAGAATCGCCATTTAGTGCTCCTGGAGATAGTAAGCTTCTAGTTGTTGCTATCTTCCTGGTACTAAACGCTAGGTTCGGTGTTTAACGCCCCTCGAGGCAGTGGCTTGGGCGCTGGTTACGAGGAACCTAGCACTAAACTCTGAGTTGTGGCATTTAGCGCCATGATGTCAGAAGAGAAGTATAGACTATTATATATATTGGAAAGCTCTGGAAGTTGGCTTTCTAATTCTGCTGTAACTACGTCAATTGGACCTCTATAGCTCAAGTTATGCTCGATGGAGTGCGAAGAGGTCAGGGTTGACAGTATCCAGTTTCTTTCTTTTTCATCTGCACGAACTCTGTCAAACTCACCCGAATCTTTCTTGAAATTAAAAAAATCATGCGCCTGAAAGTAGCATCAAAATAGGCTTCAAACACTAAAATCTAAATAAAACTGAATAAATTCACATCTAAAATAATAAGAAAATATAGAAAAGATGTTCAAGCATCACACACCAAACTTCAAATGCGTATAATTTTTTCGTAAAAAAACATTTTTAGTCTATTCTTTAGATGTTATAAACTTCACAGACCCAATTTTTATTCAAGACAAGTTTTACAATATTTGGGGGTCCAGAAGCCATGTTATGGCCCGTCAAAGTTGGTCAAAAATAGGTTTTTACCAAAAGTTATAAATCCTATAGTTTTCCAAAACTCTCAATACAAACCAAACCAATCACAACCAAAATCAATCCCAATCATTCACATACATCATCAAATATTTGTCTACTACTTATCAATCACCCAGACACCAAAGTTATTAAACATCCATTATATCAAGTCATCATTATACTCATGATACATCAAAAATATACACATTTAATACACCAAATCCAATAATTCAGAGCATTCAAGTTTAACTTATGGCAATTAGCCTAAGTTTTCATGCAACGTTATATATTAACTACAAGAAATGGAAACCATACCTTGACCGATTTCTCCCTAAGCTCAAAACACCTCAAAACCCTCCTCTTCATAAGCTTTCAAGCTAACACAAGTTTTCAGCCACAAGAGTTCCAATCCAAGCACACCACTTCACCAATTTGACTTCAATTCACATGGATTCAATCTAATTTCATATAATTTCATACAAAACTACCAATTTCAATACCTAAACTTCATAAAATTAAAGAATTCAAAGGGATAAGAGTTCCTCACCTTTACTCATTGAGCACTTCGATGAAACCCATCTATATCTTACACTAGAGTACACCTAAACTATCAAAAGCATAAACTTACTAAATACCCAAGAACCAAAATCATGAAAATGAAAGAAGTGGAGAATTGGGTGAGAAATTCGAGTTTCTTACCACTTTGTTCATATAGATTTAAAGAGCCCGACGAGGTGAATGCGTGGCCGCAAACGGTACAGCGATCAGAGCTCCGAATTGAGAATTATGATTGATAGAAGACTAAATTAAAAAATGGAAGTTAGGGTTCTTTCTCAAATCTCTCTCTCAGCATGTTTCATTGTGAATAAAGGGGAAGAGTGGCTGATTGGGTTTAAATGTGTTGGGTCTTGGGTCCAGTACGGGCCTAGTTCAATCAATTTAGCTCGTTGCCCAACTTTGGGCCAAAATATTTAAAATTAATGTTTTAATTTGTATTTTAAATATTTTTACTTTTTCAAATCATAAAATTTATTTCCTAATATTTTTGGTTCATAATTAATTTATTAGTTTATTATTTATTATTTTATTGAATTTTACACATAAAATTTTTGAATGTTGCCTTCCTCAACACTCTGCTAGGATTGCTGGGTTGTGGTCTCCATGTTTTGTATAAATTTGTCATAGGTAATAAAAATATATTTTTGTCATCAGATTGAAATAAATAATATTTGAAATATTTTTTTAAAAAATTGAGTCTTATATACAAACGATAAGACTTTTCATTCACTCATAGAGCCTTGTTCTCCTTTCTGATCTAGAGATGTCTGAAGACTTCAAAGTTAGTTGACTTATATTTTAATTCCTTTGTTTGCACATAGTCCAAAAAACTTAGAAAAATAAAAATTGGTTTAATTAAATAATACAACACTAACTTTCTTTTGGTTGATGCAATGGTTGTTAAGCCCCCTACAGTGCAAATAGCCTCCCTTGGTAGACATCATGTTCATGTTCATAGTTTGGAGGTGGTTGAATTTTGAATCACTGCCTAGTGGCATCTTAACTCCTACTTTAAATCAGAGTGCAACCACATTGTGGGCTCTTCTTTCCCATTATGGATATCCGAAAGCATTTGTTGAAATGATCGACCACAATAATAGTCAAATGCCTTCCTTATGTATAGTTGGTGTATATAATCCCATTTGAAGTCCCGTACATATTAAGTAAAATTACAATAATTAAATTGCTATTAAGTTTAATTTAACTCTCCACTTTTCAAACCATTTATCAAATGACATTACCCGAGTCGCTGCATTATATAGAAGGGAACTAGATATGAGAAAAGCTGTCATTGTTTGTATACATATAAAACTTATTAATGGCAGTGATATGAGGTGATATATTGTGTACATATACAAATTATTACCCAATAGCTGTGCTCGAGCTTTATAGCTGAACCATGGTGTCTTCGTTTGTTATAGATGCCTTTGACATGTCTGTAGGTAGGGGGAGGCATTAACTAGTCTATGGAAGAGGTAGGTGGAGTAGGAGATGTCCACTCCGTGTAAGCATAAGGGGAGAGGAGAAGAGGACCAATATAGTTCGAGTTAGGAATAATGAGAAATGGTTGCGAAAAAGGTGCCGATGATGTGGTTGGTTAAGGAGGAATTAAGGTAAATGGTGTTGGGGAGGCAGTTGTTGGAGTATCAGGGATAATCATCACCCTACACCTACCTAGTCCTCGAGCACTACCTAGATTGCTACCAACCATTATTTTTATATGAATAAATAAGCATTTTATTATCAAGTTAACATGACATAAATAATATACATAAGGATAAACATATGCAGTGAATCGAAATTATTATTAGTTAAAGAGTAAAGTATCATTTTTGTCTCCAACATTTGGGATAAGTCCTATTTGTATCCATAACATTTAAATCCTCCTATTTGTATCCCTAACGTTTGTAAAAGTGATTCAATGTTATCCTGCCGTCAATTACACATATGAGCTTTAGTTTGAGTTTTGAAAATCTCTTCTTCATTTTAAAATACAAATGTCTATGATAGAATCGATAATCCACTTCGAAAAACATATCATCAAAAGTTGAAACTAATTCCTGCAACATTTATATAATTCACTTTTCTATGAATATAATTGAACCTAAACACAAATAGTGGGTACAATATAAAAATTGAATACATCCAACTGAGACCTAATTGAGAATGAATACATTCAAGTGAGAATAATTAAAAAATACAATCTAATTTGTTAGTATAATTGATAGTAGGATAACATTAAATTACTTTTATAAATGTTAGGGATACAAATAAGACGATTTAAACATTAGGAACACAAATAGGACTATCCCAAATGTTTGGGGCAAAAATGATACTTTACTCTTTAGTTAAATTTTAATATTATAAAACATGAGCTAGTATCTTAATTCGAAATATAGAGACCATCTTTAGTATTTTTAAAGCAAACTTCATTGTCCAATTCATCTTCATCATCTATCCCTTTCAAAACGTCTATTACTCACATGAAATTATCGATTAAAAGATCAACTTCATCATTTGCTAAAGAGAAACTTACATTGGTCGGAGGATTAGTTTCAACAATTATCTTGTAAGGAATTGGCTCAACAACTTGGTAAGCACTTGAGTTTTGTCCATTACATTCAACTCGACATCGTGGCTTAGTATTAACTATAACCATCTAATTTGATTTGAAAATTCTTGGGTAATACAATTAGTAGTGTACTTGACATGCACTTTGGGGTAGGATGAATGGATTATTTTGATTACTACTATTTATCTCAATAATGTCGTAGTCTTTATGTTTTTGTATTTTATTTTTTATATGTTTGGATCAAATCATTTATATTTAAAAAAAATTGCATACAGTCTAAAAAATACTCTAATTAAATTATGGCATGCAACACCCTATTCCAATTGTTCGTTGATTAGAACGTAATTTATATCCATTGGATCGCTCATGACTTTGCTCACTGGACCTATTTGAGTGTGACTAGTTCAACGTTGGATGTGTTATTAAGGTTATCAAACATAATTCTTGAGCCACATTGAAAATTAAACAAGGGTCATATCAGGATTTTTCTCATGGAATATCCTAAAATTAAAAACCATTTTCAAATTGTATTATATGCTGAGAATGATAAAACCATTTTCAAATTACATTACTTGCATGATAGTATGAAACCTTATCATAAGTTAAGTAGAACGTATAGCTGCATAGCAATTTTTTCCTTCTCATCTAGCCAATAAACATTACTCGCCCCTAAATACCATTGTCAAAAAATATTGGCACATTGGGTTAAATTGAGGATGATTCTCCATGTCATCATTCCTACTAAACGATAAATTGAAACTATTGCGTCACAAAGTGAAAACAACAGAAACATTAATAAAATCGTAAGTTTAAATTTATTTTACAAAATTTTAGTAGAACTTTTCCTTAAATTAAAAGCATCAACTAAAGAATATCCTCATTTTTTTGGGGCAAACAATTTGAGAAACATGAATCAGAATCATGATTACACAAAAATTCTTTATGAAATTTCGACAAGATTTTCCTTTAAATTACAAACAATCCACCAAACAACATTATTTTTGATAGAATAAATAATTTAAAAGTCATGAGTTAACAAGCAATCATACCATCCTAAGAATTTTGTTGCATTCTCTTTATTACTCCGTAATTTGCAATAAACAATGGCTGAAAATGGTTAACTAGTTATTCTGCAATTTCATGGCTTACAAATCTCTCCTATTAAAAATAAGTTTAACCTAAAGTTAATGTTTCTTAAACTTAAATAATTAAGTGATAGAGAACCAGCCTCAGCTCCAAGCAACAACAAAACTACACAATTCAAGTCCTACACGAAACAAAATGCAATTGACAAAAGAGAAATGATCACAATCCTAAAATTTAACTATATTTATTATTTATAATGAAAGATATTTAAAACCAAACAAAGTGGCATTATATTTAACTTTAGAAATAACAGAATATTTTGTTATATATATTTTGTATAGTGAAAGATATTTAAAAAAGAAAATTTGTACACCATATCCTTCCTAATCTGCATTATATATGTAATAGAAATAATAGATAATAGACTGATGGATTAATAGACACACTACCTATAATTCATTTTTTTAGTAAAAATGTATAGGAATAACAAATGGAAATAGTAAAAATAGTAAATAAGTTATAGTATAATTTGAACTAGAGATTTTCTTAATTAGTTTAAAATTTAAAAAATAATAGAAACTATTTATGAAAAAAAGTTATACACCAAATTTCTTTATCATACTGAAGTATATTGAATGTTGCTAAATTTACTGGCAGGTTCTGATGAATACGAGGCCTAAAGTTGATGAGAATGTTAAAGCATAGTCAAAGACGATTCAATAATAAAATATAAATGCTAAGCAGACTAAGATAGAGATGGCTAGCAGAGGAAAGCATTCAATAGTGTGTAAATATCATTGTTCCTTGTACACACAAGAAATATAAATCTCTACCTTCCCCTTCTACTCAAGTCTTTGCCCTATATGTATATTTATATTGACAAAGTTTTAATTATTTTGAGACAAATTAAGCATAGAGAGAAATGACAGACGTTTATTTGAATCCGCATTTTACACATCTGACAATATAATTACCTGTTGATCAAAGATTTTGAGTTTCTGATTTATTTCTAGTATAAATTCATACTCATAACCATAGAAATTAAATTCATATAAATGTGAATGCAACATTTTTTATCTATGGCTACTTATAAAAAGAATCATGTGTTACATGTATATATAGGACTACATATTCAAAACATAACGCTCTAATATGGTTCTCAACTTTTTATACGATAATATATTATTTAACTCCTAAAATTGTTTAATAATAAAGGTCAACTAAGTTTTTACATTATAAATAAATTCGTATTTTTTTGTCTTGACTAGTTTAGTGGTTTAGTGACACATTAATAATGCTCTAATTCTACTATTTTGACATATTGATACCTTGACATCTTTAGTAGTTTTTTAGCATTTCTTTAGTAGTTTTTCTTAGGTTAATTTCGATTTTGTTCGCTAATCTATCTTATTTGGAGTTGTTTTAGAGTGTTGTGTATCCAGGGTGATTTTTAAGAAAACTTAGATGATGAGAAGAAAAGCCAAAATTAGTCAGGAAAGGTGGGCGCAAAGCTCTTGCACGCTAGCACCCAGCCCTCAAGAGGAGAGAAAGGGTAGGTGCCCAGCGCCCAAGAAGAGAGAAAGGGTGGGTGCCCAGCGCCCATGACCAGCGCCTAGCTCCCAAGATTTCTTCATGTCCAGAGCCCCAGCGCCAAGCGACCAACCTTGATGCCCAATGCCTCAAAATAGAACAAAACAATAACTTTCCAATGCCAAGCGCCCAACCTTGGCACCAAGAATCCATGATCAGGAGAAATCCAAAAAGCCTAGGCGCCTAGCACCACAAGCTAGCGCCCAGCTCCCATAAAGAATTAAAGAGGGATGCCAGTGCCCAACATTTGGTGCCAGTGGCCATGCAAAATCAAGGCCCAGTATTCTGTCAAATGGACATGACTCGGCCCACACGCTCTAAGAATTTAAGATTTGATTAAACTTAGTTTAAATTTAAGATATTGTTAGGTTTATCTTATCCTTCTAGAAAAGATAAGACTAGGATTAGTTTAAATTTAAAATTTAGGTTAGGATCTAGATTATAAATAAGCTTGGGACGATCCATCCATCATCCACCATTCATTAGCATATTTCACATTTTTTTCTATTTTTGTTGAGTTTCAAAAAAATAATAACAATAATTGATGATGAGTAACGTTATAATCGTGGGCTGAAAGCCCAAAATGTAAGAATCGCGATTAATTAACCACTTAATTAAAATAAATTAATTGTCCAAAATAGGTTCAAAAATTTAGAATATTAATTAGAAAATTTAAATATGATATTTGGACTCAGTAGATTTTTCTGAGTTGAAAAATGTAATTTTCAGCAGAAAAATGTGTAAAAATGCGTACCGGTAAATTAGCTGGCAGTACCGGCTTAAGTCTGTCTAGTACGGCGTGAGAGTAATAAAAATGTTAGAAAAACTTATGAAAATAACTAAAGTTGAAAACCGGGCGCCAAAGTTGGGCCAAATGGCCAAAAACTCTAACTGGTGAGTTGAGAGAAGAGAGGAGAGGGTTTTACTATTCACATTCATCTTCTTTCGCTTATAATTGAGCTACGGAGCTCCGATTGACGAGCCGTTTGTAGCTACGTGAAGCTCTTGTTGAGCCCATTAATTTTATCTAACCAAAGTGGTAAGAATATCAAAAATTCCTGTCCAGTTTTTCCGCCCTTGTGAAATTTGAATTTTAGGTTTTAGTTTTGAGTGAAATTTTGTGTTTTGATTGTTTAGGTGCTAACAATTAGTGAGGAATTGTTGGATTCACCCCCAATTTCTGTGAATAGGGTAAGGTTTCTCAAGACCCTTGTAGTTTGGTATATTGTGAGTATTAGGTTTTGATTTTATAAAATATATGATGTTAGTTTGAGTATTAGTGCTTGTTGGAGTTGCCTTGGATATTTGGAAGCATTTGGATTGGAATTGGTGGCTTGATTTTGGTTGAAAGATTTTTTGTACTCAAATTTCGGTATTCTGCATATTTGGAATTGGCCAATGTATGGTGTTGGTTTCCTTTATGTAATACGTAATATTTCTGGACACTTAGACTAGTGGACCATAGGATTGGATTAAAATTTATTGTTGATAATTGTGATGTATGATGATTTTGATGATTGTGATGATAATGGTGAATGTTGATATTGAGATAGGATAAGTGATGTTTATGAGTAGTGAGATTATGTTAAAGTTGTTGATGTTGGAACCTTGATGTAGAAATTGTGGAAATTATTGGGTTTATGTGGATGAATTGATTGAGGTAGATGTTGAATCGATTGAGTTGGAATAGAAAGGTAAAGTATAGTATTTGGTAGGGTTGTATGGTGAAATTGAATAGGCTTTGAATTGGTTTGGTTGTGAATTTTGAAGGTTTGAGGACCTAGTGAACTTTTAGTAAAAACTAGTTTTTGGTGAATTTCGACGGATCATATCTTGAGCTAAGGTTTTTGAAATTTATTAAATTTTGTATCAAAGTAAAGATAATTTAAAGAGGTTTAAAACAATATATATTTTGTGGAAATTGAAAATTTTTAGAAGAAGATATGATCGTTGGAAGTTAGTGTCAAAAATCTAAAATTCTGTGATGTTGCAGAATTTGTGATTTTGGTATGTGTGCCCACGCACACTGCTATGCGTGTGCTCTAAACAGGGGCCACATTTTTACTTGTGCGTACGCACACCATTGTGTGCACGTACACCCTGTAAAATTGTGAAAACGTGCGTACACACTCTGGTGCGCACGCATACATAGGGATATGCCTACTGTTGAGAGTGTTTGCACATTATGTGGGCACACACACCTTGCAAAATTTGCATGTTGTGCATACGCACATGCTGGAAAGTGCCTTCTGTTGAGGGTGTTCGCACGTACCCTTGCGTGCACACAAAATGGAAAATTTTACTTTTTGTGCGTACGCACACCTATATGCATATGCACACGTTTGGAAAACTATTATGGGCATGCGCACGCACAACTCTATGCGTATGCACACTGCCCTATTTTTCAATGAAAACTTTGTTTTTAACTGTTTTACCTTCCCGGCAAGCTTGTGGACTGTTGGAGTACTTTTTTGATGAATGAGTATTGGTGGACGAAATTGTGATTCCTATTTTGTGCCTTTTGGCATCATTTGTGAAATTATTCCTTTTAGAAATTGACCTTCTTTCACAACTCCGTTCAACTAACCAGCAAGTGTACTGGGTCGTCCAAGTAATAACCTTACGTGAGTAAGGGTCGAATCCACAGAGATTGTTGGTATGAAGCAAGCTATGGTCACCTTGCAAATCTCAGTCAGGAGGATTAAAGATTTATGGGTTTGAAAATAGAAATAAAATAAGAAAATAAAAAGGGATAGAAACACTTATGCAGATGCATTGGTAGGAATTTCAGATAAGCGGAATGGAGATGCTGTAGAGCTCTCGGACGCCTGCTCTCCCACTGCTTCTACTCAATCCTTCTTACTCCTTTCCATGGCAAGCTTTGTATAGGGGTTCACCATCAGCTGTGGCTACTTTCAATCCTCACGGGGAAATATCCTATGCGGCTGTCACTCGCACAGCTAACCAGTCTGGAGGCATCACCCATGGTTGATAGCTACATCCCATCCTCGCAGTGAAAGCTAATGCTCACGCACTCTGTCACAGTACGGCCAATCACCGGTTGGTTCCCTCCCCTACTGGAATAGAATCCCTCTTTTGCGTCTGTCACTAACGCCCAGCAGGTTACAGGTTTGAAGCACGTCACAGTCATTCATGAACGGAATCCTACTCGGAATACCACAGACAAGGTGAGACTTTCCGGATTCCCAGGATCCTACTCGGAACACCACAGACAAGGTTGGACTTTCCGGATCCAGATAAATGCCGCCATCTATCTAGCTTATACCACGAAGATTCTGTTGGGGAATCTAAGAGATACACATTCAAGCCTTGTTGCATGTAGAACGAAGGTGGTTGTCAATCACGCGCGTTCATCAGTGAGAATAGTGATGAGGGTTATCTAACTCATCACATTCATCATGTTCTTGGGTACGAATGAATATCTTGGAATAAGAATAAGATAGAGATTTGAATAAAAGAAAATAGAACTTCATTAATCTTTGAGGTACAGCAGAGCTCCACACCCTTAATCTATGGTGTGCAGAAACTCCACCGTTGAAAATACATAAGCAAAGGGTTCAGGCATGGCCGAATGGCCAGCCCCCTAAAACGTGATCAATGATCTCCTAAGATGAAGAATAAAACAAAACTGAGACCAAAGATGTCTAATACAATAGATAAGTGTCCTATATATACTAGACTAGCTACTAGGGTTTACATGAGTAAGTATTTGATGCATAAATCCACTTCCGGGGCCCACTTGGTGTGTGCTTGGGCTGAGCTTGATCAATCCACGAGCTGAGGCTTCTCTTGGAGTTGAATTTCGAGTTATTATGTGTTTTGGGCGTTCAACTCCGGATCATGACGTTTTTCTGGCGTTTAACTCCAGAAAGGAGCGTGTACTTGGCGTTCAACGCCAAGTTGCGTCGTCATTCTTCGAATAAAGTATGGACTATTATATATTGCTGGAAAGCCCTGGATGTCTACTTTCCAACGCCGTTGAGAGCGCGCCATTTGGAGGTCTGTAGCTCCAGAAAATCTATTTCGAGTGCAGGGAGGTCAGAATCCAACAGCATCAGCAGTCCTTTTGTCAGCCTTTTTCAGAGTTTTGCTCAAATCCCTCAATTTCAGTCAGAATTTACCTGAAATCACAGAAAAACACACAAACTCATAGTAAAGTCCAGAAATGTGAATTTAACATAAAAACTAAGGAAAACATCCCTAAAAGTAGCTCAAACTTACTAAAAACTATATAAAAACAATGCCAAAAAGCGTATAAATTATCCGCTCATCACAACACCAAACTTAAATTGTTGCTTGTCCCCAAGCAACTGAAAATCAAATAGGATAAAAAGAAGAGAATATACTATAAGGTCCAAAATATCAATGAATATTAATTTAATTACATGAGCGGGACTTGTAGCTTTTTGCTTCTGAACAGTTTTGGCACCTCACTTTTTCCTTTGTAGTTTAGAGGTATTGGCGTCTCTGGGGGAACTTAGAATTTGGGATAGTGTTATTGACTTTCTTAGTTAAGCATGTTGATTCTTGAACACAGCTACTTATGAGTCTTGGCTGTGGCCCTAAGCACTTTGTCTTCCAGTATTACCACCGGATACACAAATGCCACAGACACATAACTGGGTGAACCTTTTCAGATTGTGACTTAGCTTTGCTAAAGTCCCCAGTTAGTGGTGTCCAGAGCTCTTAAGCACACTCTTTAGCTTTAGATCACGACTTTAACCACTTAGTCTCAAGCTTTTCACTTGGACCTTCATGACACAAGCACATGGTTAGGGACAGCTTGTTTTAGCCGCTTAGGCCCTGGATTTAATTTCCTTGGGCCCTCCTATCCATTGATGCTCAAAGCCTTGGATCCTTTATTTTTCGCCATTTTTTTTTTTTGCTTTTTCTTGCTTCAAGAATCAATTTCATGATGTTTTTCAGATCATCAATAACATTTCTCTTTGTTCATCATTCTTTCAAGAACCAACAATTTTAAACACTCATAAACAACAAGATCAAAAGACATATGCACTGTTCATTCATTCATTCAGAAAACAAAAGCATTGTCACCACATCAATATAATTAAACTAAATTCAATAATAATTTCGAAAATTATGTACTTCTTGTTCTTTTGAATTAAAACATTTTTCTTTTAAGAGAGGTGAAGGACTAATGGATTTTATTCATAGCTTTAAGGCATGGTTACATACTAATGATCATGAAGTAGAGACACAAAAACATAGATAAAAACAATAATTAAAAACCGAAAACAGAAAGAAATAAAGAACAAGGAATGAGTCCACCTTTTAGTGGCGTCTTCTTCTTGAAGGACCCATGATATTCTTTAACTCTTCTATGTCCCTTCCTTGCCTTTGTTGCTCCTCCCTCATTGCTCTTTGGTCTTTTCTTATTTCTTGGAGAATGATGGAGTGCTCATGATGTTCCACCCTTATTTGTTCAACGTTATGGCTCAAATCTTCTAAGGAGGTGTTGAGTTGCTCCCAATAGTTGTTGGAAGGGAAGTGCATTCCTTGAGGCATCTCAGGAATTTGTTGATGATGGACTTCCTCATGCACTTCTTGAGGACCGTGAGGTGCTTCCCTTGCTTGCTCCATCCTTTTCTTGGTGATGGGCTTGTCTTCTTCAATTGAGACATCTCCTTCTATGATGACTCCAGCTGAGTAACATAGATGACATATGAGGTGGGGGAAGGCTAGCCGTGCCATGTATGAAGGCTTGTCAGCTATTTTGTAGAGTTCATTAGATATGACTTCATGAACCTCTACTTCCTCTCCAATCATGATGCTATGAATCATGATGGCCCGATCCACAGTAACTTCAGATCGGTTGCTTGTAGGGATGATGGATCTTTGAATGAACTCCAACCATCCTCTAGCTACAGGCTTGAGGTCTAGTCTTCTTAGTTGGACTGGCTTGCCTTTGGAGTCTATTCTCCATTGGGCGCCTTCCACACAAATGTCCATTAGGACTTGGTCCAACCTTTGATTAAAGTTGACCCTTCTTGTGTAGGGGCGTTCATCACCTTGCATCATGGGTAAATGAAACGCCAACCTCACATTTTCCGGACTGAAATCCAAGTATTTCCCCCTAACCATTGTGAGATAATTCTTTGGGCTTGGGTTCATACTTTGATCATGGTTCCTAGTGATCCATGCATTGGCATAGAACTCTTGAACCATCAATATTCCGACTTGTTGCATGGGGTTGGTTATGACTTCCCAACCTCTTCTTTGGATTTCATGTCGGATTTCCGGATACTCATTCTTTTTGAGCTTGAAAGGGACCTCAGGGATCACTTTCTTCTTTGCCACAACATCATAGATGTGGTCTTGGTGGCTCTTGGAGATGAATCTCTCCTTCTCCCATGAGTCGGAAGTGGAAGCTTTTGCCTTCCCTTTTCCTTTTCTTGAGGAAACTCCGGTCTTGGGTGCCATTGATGGTGAATGAAAAATAAAAAGCTTAGGCTTTTTACCACACCAAACTTAAAATTTGCTCGTCCTCGAGCAAGAAAGAAAAGAAGAGTAGAAGAAGAAGAAGAGAATATGGTAAAGAGGGAGAAGAGTGGGTTCGGCTATATGAGAGAAGAAGGGGTTTGTGTTGTGTGAAAATGAAGAAGAAAGGAAAGGTATTTATAGGGAGAGGGGGGGTTGGGTTTCGGCCATTTTGGGTGGGAAAGGGTGGAAAATTGAATTTGAATGTAATGGAGGTAGGTGGGGTTTATGGGGAAGAGGGGTTGATGTGAATGGTGAATGGGGTAATTGGGAAGAGGAATTGAGGTGATAGGTGAAGATTTTTGGGAAGTGTGACATTAAGAATGAGATTTGGATTAGGAGAGTGTGATTAGGATTAAAAGAAAAGGTAGGTGGGGATCCTGTGGGGTCCACAGATCCTGAGGTGGGGATCTTGTGGGGTCCACAGATCCTGAGGTGAAAAGAAATACCATTCCTTCACCCTATAGGCATGTAACATGCCTTCATGCAACATTCTGGCGTTCAAACGCCCATTGATGCTAGTTCTGGGCGTTAAACGCCCATGTTATGCATGTTTCTGGCGTTGAACGCCAGTTTCATGCTTGTTTCTGGCGTTCAGCGCCAGATTGTCCTCTGTGTGCGCAACCTGGCGTTTAACGCCAGGTTGTTGCTTGTTTTGGGCGTTCAACGCCAGAAAGATGCTCTGTTCTGGCGTTGAACGCCAGAAAGATGCTCCTTCTGGGCGTTGAACGCCAGCCCGTGCGTCCTCCAGGGTGAAAAATTTTTTTCTTCTGTTTTTGATTCTGTTTTTAATTTTTTTTTGATTTTTTCGTGACTCCTCATGATCATGTACCTAATTAAACACAAAAATAACAAAGAAACAAAATAAAATAAAATTGGATAAATAAAATTGGGTTGCCTCCCAACAAGCGCTTCTTTAATGTCAATAGCTTGACAGTGGCTCTCATGGAGCCACAAGGTGATCAGGTCAACTTAAGTGTGGTATTCCCAACACCAAACTTAGAGTTTGGATATGGGGTTTGGACACCAAACTTAGAGTTTGGTTGTGGCCTCACAACACCAAACTTAGAGTTTGACTGTGTGGGCTCTTCTTGACTCTGAACTGAGAGAAGCTCTTCATGCTTACTCTCTTTTGTCACAGAGGGATGGCCATGTGTCTGAAACACAAGGTAGTCCCCATTCAATTGAAGGACTAACTCACCTCTGTTGACATCTATCACAGCTCCTGCTGTGGCTAGGAAAGGTCTTCCTAGGATGATGCATTCATCATCTTCCTTCCTAGTGTCTAGGATTATGAAATCAGTGGGGATGTAAAGGCCTTCAACCTTTACTAGCACGTCCTCTATTGTTCCATAAGCTTGTCTTATTGACTTATCTGCCAATTGTAATGAGAACAAGGCAGGTTGTACCTCAATGATTCCCAGCTTCTCCATTACAGAGAGTGGCATTAGATTTATCCCTGACCCCAGATCACATAGAGCTTTTTCAAAGCTCATTGTGCCAATGGTACAAGGTATTAAGAATTTGCCAGGATCTTGTTTCTTTTGAGGTAGAGTTCTCTGAATCCAGCATCTAGTTCACTAATGAGCAAGGGAGGTTCACTTTCCCAAGTCTCATTACCAAACAGCTTGGCATTTAGCTTCATGATAGCTCCTAAATATTGAGCAACTTGTTCTCCAGTCACATTTTCATCCTCTTCAGAGGAAGAATATTCTTCAGAGCTCATGAATGGCAGAAGGAGATTTAATGGAATCTCTATGGTCTCTAGATGAGCCTCAGATTCCTCAGGATCCTTAATAGGAGACTCCTCCTTGCTTGAGGGACGTCCCAGGAGGTCTTCCTCACTAGGATTTTCGTCCTCCTCCTCCTTGGTGCATTCGGCCACTTTGATTAAATCAATGGCCTTGCACTCTCCTTTTGGATTTTCTTCTGTATTACTTGGGAGAGTACTGGGAGGAGTGTCAATGACTTTCTTACTCAGCTGGCCCACTTGTGCCTCCAAATTTCTAATGGAGGATCTTGTTTCATTCATGAAACTGAAAGTGGCTTTTGACAGATCAGAGACTATATTGGCTAAATTAGAATTATTTTGTTCAGAGTTCTCTGTCTGTTGCTGAGAAGATGATGGATATGGCTTACTATTATTCAGCCTATTACGTCCACCATTGTTAAAACCTTGTTGAGGTTTTTGTTGATCCTTCCAGGAGAAATTTGGATGATTTCTCCATGATGAGTTATAGGTGTTTCCATAAGGTTCACCTAAGTAATTAACCTCTGCCATGGCAGGGTTCTCAGGATCATAAGCTTCTTCAGAAGCTGCCTCTCTAGTATTGTTGGATGCATGTTGCAGTCCATTCAGATTTTGAGAGATCATGTTGACCTGTTGAGTCAACACTTTGTTCTGAGCCAATATGGCATTCAGAGCATCAATTTCAAGAACTCCTTTCTTCTGAGGTATCCCATTGTTCACGGAATTTCTCTCAGAAGTGTACATGAACTGGTTGTTTGCAACCATGTCAATGAGTTCTTGAGCCTCTTCAGACGTTTTCTTCAGGTGAATAGATCCACCTGCAGAATGGTCTAGTGACATTTTCAAAAATTCAGAGAGACCATAATAGAATATATCTAATATGGTCCATTCTGAAAACATGTCAGATGGACATCTCTTGGTCAGCTGCTTGTATCTTTCCCAAGCTTCATAGAGGGATTCACCATCTTTTGTTTGAAGGTTTGAACATCCACTCTCAGCTTGCTCAGCTTTTGAGGAGGAAAGAATTTATCTAAGAATGCAGTGACAAGCTTATCCCATGAGTCCAGGCTATCCTTGGGTTGTGAATCCAACCATACTCTAGCTCTGTCTCTTACAGCAAAAGGGAAAAGCAAGAGTCTGTAGACTTCAGGATTAACTCCATTTGTCTTTACAGTGTCACAGATCTGCAAGAACTCAGTTAAAAACTGATAAGGATCTTCAGATGGAAGTCCATAAAACTTGCAGTTTTGTTGCATTAAAGCAACTAGTTGAGGCTTAAGCTCAAAGTTATTGGCTCCAATGGCAGGAATGGAGATGCTTCTTCCATCAAACTTGGACGTTGGCTTTGTGAAGTCACCAAGCATTCTCCTTGCATTATTATTATTATTTTCTTCTGCCATCTCTTTCTCTTGTTCGAAAATTTCTAAGAGGTTGCTTCTGGATTGTTGTAATTTAGCTTCTCTTAATTTTCTTTATTTATTCTTTTTACTTTAATAATCCAAGGTAATGGCTCCCAAGATTTGGTGCACAGAACCTGGTCCAAAATCAACTTCACAGTTTGTTTCAACAAGAGTGCCTTTATCCCTGTTCCTGCTCATATGAAAGAGAAGAAAACAAGAAAAGAAAGAGGAATCCTCTATGTCACAGTATAGAGATTCCTTTATGTTAGTAGAAGAAGAAAGGGGTAGGAGAAGAGGGGTAGACAAAGAATGTAATGTAATGGAAGAAACACAACTGTGAGGATGGCAGAGATGTGAGATGAAGAGAGGTGAAGAGAAGTGTTAGTAATTAAATAATTAAATAGAAGAAGAAAAGAGGAGAATTCGAAAATAATTTTTGAAAAAGTGGTTAGTGATTTTCGAAAATTACAATTAAAATTTAAACATGAAACAATTAATTAATTAAAAAGAATTTTTGAAAAAGAGAGAGATATTTTCGAAAATAGAAGAGGGAAAAGTAGTTAGGTGGTTTTGAAAAAGATAAGAAACAAACAAAAAGTTAGTTAGTTGATTGAAAAAGATTTAAAATCAAAATTGAAAAAGATAAGAAGATAAGAAGTTAGATAAGATATTTTGAAATCAAATTTTGAAAAAGATAAAATTTTTGAAAAAGATAAGATAAAGATAAAATAAAAGTTTTAAGAAAAAGATATTTTGAAAAAGATTTAATTTTTAAAATTACTTAGCTAACAAGAAACTACAAGATAAGATTTTAGAACTTAAAGATTGAACCTTTCTTAACAAGAAAGTAACAAACTTCAAATTTTTGAACCAATCACATTAATTGTTAGCTAATTTTCGAAAATTAGATGTAAAGATAAGAAAAAGATTTTGAAAATATTTTGAAAATAAATTTTGAAAATTTTCGAAAATAATAAAAAAAATGAAAAAGATATGATTTTTGAAAAAGATTTTGAAAAGATAAGATTTTTTAAAATTGAAATTTTGACTTGCCTTGTAAGAAACAACTAATTTTGAAAATTTTTGATCAAGTCAACCCAAAATTTCGAAATTTTGGAGAGAAATAAGGAAAAGATATTTTTGATTTTTAAATTTTTAAAGAAAAACACAAAAATGACCCAAGACATGAAAATTTTGGATCAAGACACAAGATGCATGCAAGAATGCTATGAATGTCAAGATGAACACCAAGAACACTTTGAAGATCATGATGAACATTGATGAGCGGATAATTTGTATGCTTTTTGGCATTATTTTTAGTATGTTTTTAGTATCTTTTAGTTAGTTTTTAGTATATTTTTATTAGTTTTTAGTTAAAATTCACTTTTCTGGACTTTACTATGAGTTTGTGTGTTTTTCTGTGATTTCAGGTATTTTCTGGCTGAAATTGAGGGACCTGAGCAAAAATCTGATCCAGAGACTCAAAAGGACTGCAGATGCTGTTGGATTCTGACCTCCCTGCACTCGAAGTGGATTTTCTGGAGCTACAGAAGCCCAATTGGCGCGCTCTCAACGGTGTTGGAAAGTAGACATCCTGGGCTTTCCAGCAATATATAATAGTCCATACTTTGCCCAAGATTTGATGGCCTAAACCGGCGTTCAAAGTCACCTCAAGAAATTCCAGCGTTAAACGCCGGAACTGGCACCTAATTGGGAGTTAAACGCCCAAACTGGCACTAAAGCTGGCGTTTAACTCCAAGGAGAGTCTCTACACGAAAAAAGCTTCATTGCTCAGCCCAAGCACACACCAAGTGGGCCCGGAAGTGGATTTTTATGTCATTTACTCATCTATGTACTAGTTTTCTATAAGTAGGACCTTTTACTATTGTAAAAGGAGAGACTTTGGGTAGCTATCTTTGTTTTATGCTATCTTAGGCCTTTGGAGGCTGGCCATTCGGCCATGCCTAGACCTTATGCTTATGTATTTTCAACGGTGGAGTTTCTACACACCATAGATTAAGGTGTGGAGCTCTGCTGTACCTCGAGTATTAATGCAATTACTATTGTTCTTCCATTCAATTCCGCTTGTTCTTTATCCAAGATATCACTTGTTCTTCAACATGATGAAGGTGATGATTGACGCCCATCACCATTCTCACTCATGAACAAGGTGACTGACAACCATTCTTGTTCTACAAGCATCTGAGGCTTAGTGAATATCTCTTGGATTCTTTAATCGGAATCTTCGTGGTATAGGCAGGACTTGATGGCAGCATTCAAGAGAATCCGGAAGGTCTAACCTTGTCTGTGGTATTCTGAGTAGGATTCAATGATTGAATGACTGTGACGTGCTTCAAACCTGTAACCTACTGGGCGTTAGTGACAGACGCAAAAGAGGGATTCTATTCCGGTAGGGGAGGGAACCAAACCGGTGATTGGCAGTACTGTGACAGAGTGCGTGCATTAGCTTTCACTGCGCGGATGGGAGGTAGCTGCTGACAACAGTGAAACCCTACACGAGCTTGCCATGGAAAGGAGTAAGAAGGATTGGATGAAGGCAGTAGGAAAGCAGAGAGACGGAAGGGAAGGCATCTTCATACACTTGTCTGAAGCTCTTACACCAATGATATGCATAAGTATCACTATCTTTATCTTTTATATTATTTTTGTTCATCATCATATATATTTGAGTTTGCCTGACTAAGATTTACAAGATGACCATAGCTTGCTTCAATGCTAACAATCTCCGTGGGATCGACCCTTACTCACGTAAGGTATTACTTGGACGACCCAGTGCACTTGCTGGTTAGTTGTGCGAAGTTGTGTAATGCCATGGAATTGAGCTACCAAGTTTTTGGAGTTCATGACCGGGGATTATGAGAGTTGTGAAAAGTATTGTTCACAATTTCGCGCACCAAGTTTTTGGCGCCGTTGCCGGGGATTGTTCAAGTTTTGAGCAAGCTTTTGGTAACAATGCCTGGGATTGTTCTAGTTTGGACAACTGACGGTTCATCTTGTTGCTTAGATTAGGTATTTATTTTTTCGAAATTCTTGAAGATGAATTCTAGAGTTTCATGATGATTTGTTGAAATCTGGCTGGCTGAGAAGCCATGTCTAATTTCATTGGACCGAGGTTTCAACTCATCACCACAAGAGCTTGTTGATTTTCATCAATTTTGCTTTTGGAGCAGTGATCTGCTAAGGCTTGGCTGACCTTTGGTCATGTCTAGTGTTTTGGACCGAAGCTTTCTTTGAAAGCTTGGCTGGCTGTGAAGCCATGTCTAATTCCTGGACCGGAGTCTTAGACTAGCAATGCACTGATTCCTGGAATTCTCATTAAGAATTTTGATACCTTTTTCCACTTAATTTTTGAAAAACACAAAAAAAAAATTTTTTACAAAATCATAAAAACCAAAAAGATATTTGCTGTTTCTTGCTTAAGTTCAGTGTCTCATCTTAAGTTTGGTGTCAATTACATGCATTCATTCATGTGTCTTAAAGATCTTCAAGTAATTCTTGATGATTTCTTACTCTGATCTTTGAATTCTTTTGGCTTGAGTATTTATGTGTCTCATATAGTGTCAGTAGTACACAAACTGCTAAGTTTGGTGTCTTGCATGCATTGTTATTTGATTCTTGTTGCATTTTGATTATTAAAAAAAAAATCCAAAAATATTTTTAATTTGTGTCTTTTCAAGTCAATAATACAAAGAATTGAAGATTCAGAACATACTGCAGAGGAATTATACAGAAAAAGCTGAGCATCCAAAAATGCCCAGTGAAGAAGGCAGACTGGCGTTTAAACGCCAGCCAGGGTACCTGGTTGGGCGTTTAACGCCCAAAAAGGTAGCATTTTGGGCGTTAAACGCCAGAATGTATACCATTCTGGGCGTTTAACGCCAGGATGGTGCTAGGGGGAAGATTTTGTTTTCAAATCAATTTTTTTTCAAGTTTTCAAAGTTTTTCAAAACCAAATCTTTTTCAAATCATATCTTTTCAATCAAATGTTTTCAAAATCAATTTCTTTCCTTTTTCAAAGATACTTACTAACAATTAATGATTTGATTGAACGTTTTTTGCCTTTTCTATTAAGGAAGGTTTTATGTTTGAATCATATCTTTTCTTGTTAGGCAAGTCATCAATTTTTAAAATCACATCTTTTCAAATTGTTTTCAAATCATATCCTTTAAAATTGTTTTCAAATCATATCTTCTCAATCACATCTTTTTAAAACCATAACTTTTCAATCAAATCTTTTTAATTTCTAATTTCAAAATCTTTTTCAAAAATCACTTGATTTCTTTTTCACTTTTGATTTTCGAAAATTACCAATCAAATTTTCAAAATGTTTTCAAAATCTTTTAATTGAATTTTCGAAAGTTCTCTTCCCTCCTTCCCACATCCTTCTATTTATGGAGTACTACTCCTTCTTAATGCAAAATTTGAACTCTAACTACTAAAGTTCGAATTCTTCTTCTCCTTCTTCTTTCTATTTCTCTTTTCCTCTGACACTTCAAGGAATCTCTATACTGTGACATAGAGGATTCCACATTTTCTTGTTCTCTTCTCTTTCATATGAGCAGGAGCAGAGACAAAGGCATTCTTGTTGAAGCTGATCCTGAACCTGAAAGGACCTTGAAGAGAAAGCTAAGAGAGGCCAAAGCACAACTCTCTTTAGAGGACCTGACCGAATTCTTCAAGGAAGAAGAACCCATGGCAGCCGAAAACAACAACAATGCCAACAATGCAAGGAAGGTGCTGGGTGACTTTACTGCACCTACTCCTGATTTCTATGGGAGAAGCATCTCTATCCCTGCCATTGGAGCAAACAACTTTGAGCTTAAGCCTCAATTAGTTTCTCTAATGCAACAGAATTGCAAGTTCCATGGACTTCCAATGGAAGATCCTCATCAGTTCTTAGCTGAATTCTTGCAAATCTGTGACACAGTCAAGACTAATGGGGTTAACCCTGAGGTCTACAGACTGATGCTATTCCCTTTTGCTGTAAGAGACAGAGCTAGAATATGGTTGGATTCTCAACCTAAAGAAAGCCTGGACTCTTGGGAAAAGCTAGTCAATGCCTTCTTGGCAAAGTTCTTTCCACCACAAAGATGGAGTAAGCTTAGAGTGGAAGTCCAAACCTTCAGACAGAAGGATGGAGAATCCCTCTATGAAGCTTGGGAAAGATACAAACAATTAATCAAAAGATGTCCTTCAGACATGCTTTCTGAATGGAGCATCATAGGTATTCTCTATGATGGTCTCTCTGAACTATCCAAGATGTCTTTGGATAGCTCTGCTGGAGGATCTCTTCATCTGAAGAAGACGCCTGCAGAAGCTCAAGAATTGATTGAAATGGTTGCAAATAACCAATTCATGTACACTTCTGAAAGGAATCCTGTGAACAATGGGACTAGTCAGAAGAAAGGAGTTCTTGAGATTGACGCTCTGAATGCCATATTGGCTCAGAACAAGATATTGACTCAACAAGTCAATTTGATTTCTCAAAGTCTGTCTGGAATGCAAAATGCACCAAACAGTACTAAGGATGCTTCATCTGAGGAAGAAGCTTATGATCCTGAGAACCTTCAATGGAAGAGGTGAATTACCTAGGAGAACCCTATGGAAACACCTATAATTCTTCATGGAGAAATCACCCAAATTTCTCATGGAAGAATCAAGAGAGACCTCAACAAGGTTTCAATAACAATAATGGTGGAAGAAACGGTTTAGCAATAGCAAGCCTTTTCCATCATCTTCTCAGCAACAGACAGAGAGTTCTAAGCAGAATACTTCTGACTTAGCAACAATGGTCTCTGATCTAATAAAGACCACTCAAAGTTTCATGAATGAAACAAGGTCCTCCATCAGAAATTTGGAAGGACAAGTGGGACAGCTGAGCAAGAAAATTACTGAACTCCTCCTAGTACTCTTCCAAGTAATACAGAAGAAAATCCAAAAGGAGAGTGCAAAGCCATAGACATGGCCGAATATGGAGAGGAAAGAGAGGAGGAGGACGCCACTAAGGAAGACCTCAGTGGGCGTGTACCAATCTCCTCTGAGTTCCTCAATGAGGAACCATGGGAATCTGAGGCTCAAAATGAGACCATAGAGATTCCATTGGACTTACTTCTGCCATTCATGAGCTCTGATGAGTATTCTTCCTCTGAAGAGGATGAGTATGTCACTGAAGAGCAAGTGCTAAATACCTTGGAGCAATCATGAAGCTAAATGACAAGTTATTTGGAAATGACTTGGGAGGAAGAACCACCTTTGCTCACCAAAGAACTGGATGACTTGTCTAGGCAGAAACTGCCTCTAAAGAGGCAAGATCCAGGGAAGTTTTCTATACCTGTACCATAGGCACCATGACTTCAAGAAGGCCTTGTGTGACTTAGGGTCAAGTGTAACCTCATGCCCTCTCTGTAATGGAGAAATTAGGGATCTTGAGGTGCAAGCTGCAAGAATCTCATTAGAGATGGCAGACAATTCAAGAAAACAAGCTCATGGACTTGTAGAGAATGTTTTGGTGAAGATTGAAGACCATTACATCCCTACTGATTTCATAGTCCTAGAGACTGGGAAGTGCATGGATGAATCCATCATCCTTGGCAGACCCTTCCTAGCCACAGCAAAGGCTGTGATTGATGTTGATAGAGGAGAGTTAATCATTCAAGTGAATGAAGAATCCTTGGTGTTTAAGGCCCAAGGACATCCCTCTATCATCATGGAGAGGAAGCATGAAGAGCTTCTCTCAAAACAGAGCCAAGCAGAGCCCCCACAGTCAAACTCTAAGTTTGGTGTTGGGAGGCCACAACCAAACTCTAAGTTTGGTGTTGAACCCCCACATTCAAACTCTAAGTTTGGTGTTGGGAGGTTCCAACACGGTTCTGAGTATTTCTGAGGCTCCATGAGAGTCCTCTGTCAAGCTAATGACATTAAAGAAGCGCTTGTTGGGAGGTGTTCCGAGGGTAACCTGAAACTGTAGGTCGATCTCGGATGAGATCTTCTGTGCTGGTCGGAGCTGTTGTGTCCGACTTGTTGATGGTGGTCGGAGCCGCCGCGTCCGACTTGTAGATGGTGGCCAGAGCTGCCGCGTCCGACTTGTTGGACTGGTTGCACTGCTGATCCTTCGTCACCGGAGGGTGGGGGGTACCTGCAAGAGACTCCGATGCTTAAGTTAGCATGGGTATTAAACAGGTCTTATGTAGAATCAGAGTATGAGTTATACCTGGGTGCCCCAGTGTATTTATAATGGTGAGAAGTGACCTTCTTAGATAAGATAAGTTAGTTATCTTATCTTATCTTATCTTTGGGTGAGGTCAGCTTATCTTCAACGGAACCGCCTTTATCTTTCGGCTGCCTTTGGATTGGGCTGTGTTCCTTCGTTTGGGCCTTCTTGGGCCTCTGTGGCATTTTGGCCAAGCTCTTTGAGAAGAGGTCGGATATTGGCCGAGCTCTTTAAGAAGAGGTCGGATATTGGCCGAGCTCTTTAAGAAGAAGTTGGATATTGGCCGAGCTCTTTAAGAAGAAGTCGGATATTGGCCGAGCTCTTTAAGAAGAGGTCGGATAGCCTGACCTGAAGAGGTCGGTTGGCTTGTTGCTAAACATCCCAGGTCGGACATCTTGACCCAGGGTATGAACAGGAGGCAACCCAATGTTTTATAGCTAACTATTTTTTTTTGTTATTTTATCTTTTTTGTAGGATGATGATCATAAGAAGTCACAAAAACAATGAAAAAAGCAAAAACAGAATGAAAAAAACAGGAAGAAAAACAGCACACCCTGGAGGAGAAGAAGCTGGCGTTCAAACGCCAGTAATGCTAGCTGTTGGGCGTTTAACGCCCAGTCTGGCACCATTCTGGGCGTTTAACGCCAGAAAGGGGCACCAGACTGGCGTTAAACGCCAGTAAAGGGCAACAACCTGGCGTTAAACGCCAGGAATGGGCACCAGCCGGCGTTTAACGCCAGAAATAGCTCAAAACGTGATTTGAGCAACATTTGGTGCAGGGATGACTTTTCCTTGACACCACAGGATCTGTGGACCCCACAGGACCCCACCATCACTCTCTCTTCTTCCCCATTCACCAATCACCTCAATACCTCTTCCCCAAACCCTTCACCTATCAAATCCCATCTTTCTCTTCACCACTCACATCCATCCTTCATAAATCCCCACCAACCTCACCCTTCAAATTCAAACCACTTTCCTCCCAAACCACCCATCATGGCCGAACCATTATCTCTCCTAAATACCCTTCTTCAACCCATTTTCACACAACCTAAACACCCCTTCTTCCCTTCTTGCCGAACACACCACCTTCCCCCTTCCTCATTCTTCTTTTCTACTCTCTTCTTCGATTCCTCTCAAGGGTGCATCAAGTCCACTTCTATGAAGTTTGGCCTTGAAGAGGTGATCCCCGAAGTCCCCTTTTCACTCAAAAGGGTGAATATCCGGAGATCTGCCATGAGATCCGAAGAAGAGGTTGGGAAGTACTCACCAACCCCATTCAACAAGTCGGAATCTTGATGGTTCAAGAGTTCTATGCCAATGCATGGATCACAGAACCATGACCAAAGTATGAACCCGGATCCAAAGAATTACCTCACTATGGTTCGGGGAAATACTTGGATTTTAGTCCGGAAAGTGTGAGGGTGGGTTCAACTTGCCTATGATGCAAGGAGATGAGCATCCTTACACTAGAAGGGTCACTTTGATCAAAGG
Organism: Arachis stenosperma; assembly: GCF_014773155.1. Taxonomy (NCBI): domain Eukaryota; kingdom Viridiplantae; phylum Streptophyta; class Magnoliopsida; order Fabales; family Fabaceae; genus Arachis; species Arachis stenosperma. The sequence goes on from NC_080380.1 coordinate 64,390,976, forward strand.
TTGGACCAAGTCCTCACAATCATATGTGAAGAGGGCGCACAATGGAAGCAAGATTCAAGAGGAAAGCCGTTCAATTGAGAAGGCATGACCTCAAGCCCGTGGCTAGAGGATGGTTAGAGTTCATACAACGCTCAATCATTCCCACTAGCAACCGGTCCATTCCCACTAGCAACCGGTCCGAAGTTACCATAGCCGGGCTATCATGATCCATAGCATCAGATTGAGAAGAAATAGAAGTTCATGAGGTTATAGCCAAGAACTCTACAAGGTGGCGGACAAGACCTCCACTTTGGCAAGGTTAGCCTTTCCTCATCTCATCTGTCACCTCTGTTATTCAGTTGGAGTTGACATAGAGGGAGATACTCCCATTGATGAGGACAAGCCCATCACCAAGAAAAGGATGGAGTACACAAGAGACCTCTCTCACCATGAGATCCCTGAGATTCCTCAAGGGATGCACTTTTCTCCACAAAATTATTGGGAGCATTAAACACCTCCCTAGAGAGTTGAGTTCCAACATGGGACAACTAAGGGTGGAGCATCAAGAACACTCCATTCTCCTCCATGAAATTAGAGAAGACCAAAGAATCATGAGGGAGGAGCAACAAAGACAAGGAAGAGACATTGAGGAGCTCAAGCACTCCATAGGATCTTCAAGAGCAAGAAAGAGCCGCCATCACTAAGGTGGACCCATTCCTTGATTTCCTTGTTCTTTATTCTTCTATTTTTCGAATTTTATGCTTATGTTTATCCATGTTTGTGTCTTGTGATCATTAGTGTCTTAGTGTCTATGCCTTAAAGTTATGAATGTCCTATGAATCCATCACCTTTCTTGAATAAAAACGTGCTTAATTGAAAAAGAAAAAAATTGCATGAATTCTGAATTTTATAGTAGTTTAATTAATTGATGTGGTGGCAACACTTTTGTTCTCTGAATGTATGCTTGAACAGTGCATATGTCTTTTGAATTTGTGGTTCATGAATTGGCTCTGAAAGAATGATGAAAAAGGAGACATGTTACTGAGGATCTGAAAAAATCATTAAAAATGATTCTTGAAGCAAGAAAAAAGGAAAGCAACGAAAAGTAGAAAAAAAAAAACCGAAAAAAAAAGAGAGAAAGAAAGAAGAAAGAAAAGAAAGAAATAAAGTTGTGATCCAAGGCATAAGAGTGTGCTTAAGAACCCTGGACACCTCTAATTGGGGACTTTAGCAAAGCTGAGTCACAATCTGAAAAGGTTCACCCAATTATGTGTCTGTGGCATGTATGTATCCGGTGGTAATACTGGAAGACAGAGTGCTTTGGGCCACAGCCAAGACTCAATAAATAGCTATGTTCAAGAATCATCATACTTTACTAGAGAATCATTAACACTATCTGGATTCTAAGTTCCTAAAGAAGCCAATCATTCTGAATTACAAAGGATAGAGTGAGATGCCAAAACTATTCAGAGACAAAAGCTAAAAGCCCCGCTCATCTAATTAATATGATCTTCATAGATGTTTTGAGTTCATTGCATATTCTCTTCCTTTTATCTTATTTGATTTTTAGTTGCTTGGGGACAAGCAACAATTTAAGTTTGGTGTTGTGATGAGCGGATAATTTGTATGCTTTTTGGGATTGTTTTTAGTATGTTTTTAGTATCTTTTAGTTAGTTTTAGTATATTTTTAGTTTTAGTTTTTTAGTTAAAATTCACTTTTCTGGACTTTACTATGAGTTGTGTGTTTTTCTGTGATTTCAAGTATTTCTGGCTGAAATTGAGGGACCTGAGCAAAAATCTGATCCAGAGACTCAAAAGGACTGCAGATGCTGTTGGATTCTGACCTCCCTGCACTCGAAGTGGATTTTCTGGAGCTACAGAAGCCCAATTGGCGCGCTCTCAACGGTGTTGGAAGTAGACATCCTGGGCTTTCCAGCATATATAATAGTCCATACTTTGCCCAGATTTGATGGCCCAAACCGGCGTTCAAAGTCACCTCAAGAAATTCCAGCGTTAAACGCCGGAACTGGCACCTAATTGGGAGTTAAACGCCCAAACTGGCACTAAAGCTGGCGTTTAACTCCAAGGAGAGTCTCTACACAAAAAAGCTTCATTGCTCAGCCCAAGCACACACCAAGTGGGCCCGGAAGTGGATTTTATGTCATTTACTCATCTATGTACTAGTTTTCTATAAGTAGGACCTTTTACTATGTAAAAGGAGAGACTTTGGGTAGCTATCTTTGTTTTATGCTATCTTAGGCCTTTGGAGGCTGGCCATTCGGCCATGCCTAGACCTTATGCTTATGTATTTTCAACGGTGGAGTTTCTACACACCATAGATTAGGTGTGGAGCTCTGCTGTACCTCGAGTATTAATGCAATTACTATTGTTCTTCCATTCAATTCCGCTTGTTCTTTATCCAAGATATCACTTGTTTCTTCAACATGATGAAGGTGATGATTGACGCCCATCACCATTCTCACTCATGAACAAGGTGACTGACAACCATTCTTGTTCTACAAGCATGAGCTTAGTGAATATCTTGGATTCTTTAATCGGAATCTTCGTGGTATAGGCAGACTTGATGGCAGCATTCAAGAGAATCCGGAAGGTCTAACTTGTCTGTGGTATTCTGAGTAGGATTCAATGATTGAATGACTGTGACGTGCTTCAAACCTGTAACCTACTGGGCGTTAGTGACAGACGCAAAAGAGGGATTCTATTCCGGTAGGGGAGGGAACCAAACCGGTGATTGGCAGTACTGTGACAGAGTGCGTGCATTAGCTTTCACTGCGCGGGCGAGGTCTGCTGACAACAGTGAAACCCTACACGAGCTTGCCATGGAAAGGAGTAAGAAGGATTGGATGAAGGCAGTAGAAAAGCAGAGAGACGGAAGGGAAGGCATCTTCATACACTTGTCTGAAGCTCTTACACCAATGATATGCATAAGTATCACTATCTTTATCTTTTATATTATTTTCGTTCATCATCATATATATTTGAGTTTGCCTGACTAAGATTTACAAGATGACCAAAGCTTGCTTCAATGCTAACAATCTCCGTGGGATCGACCCTTACTCACGTAAGGTATTACTTGGACGACCCAGTGCACTTGCTGGTTAGTTGTGCGAAGTTGTGTAATGCCATGGAATTGAGCTACCAAGTTTTTGGAGTTCATGACCGGGGATTATGAGAGTTGTGAAAAGTATTGTTCACAATTTCGCGCACCAAACATCAAGAACATAATTTTGAAAAATTTTTGATGCAAAGAAAACATGCAAGACACCAAACTTAGAAATCTTTAATGCATGGAAAATATGAATGCAAAAATGCACATGAAAAACAAGAAACAACACAAAACAAGAAATCATCAAGATCAAACAAGAGGACTTATCAAGAACAACTTGAAGATCATGAAGAACACTATGAATGCAAGGATTTTCGAAAAATGCAAGAAAAATTTTTAAAAGCATGCAATTGACACCAAACTTAAAAATTGACTCAAGACTCAAACAAGAAACACAAAATATTTTTGGTTTTTATGATTTTCTAATTTTTTTGGATTTTTATTATTATTTTTCGAAAATAAAGTTAAGAAAAACGAAAAATAAAAAGAAAAATTTTGAAAAAGATTTTTGAAAAGAAAATTACCTAATCTGAGCAACAAGATGAACCGTCAGTTGTCCATACTCGAACAATCCCCGGCAACGGCGCCAAAAACTTGGTGGACGAAATTGTGATTCCTATTTTGTGCCTTTTGGCATCATTTGTGAAATTATTCCTTTTAGAAATTGACCTTCTTTCACAACTCCGTTCAACTAACCAGCAAGTGTACTGGGTCGTCCAAGTAATAACCTTACGTGAGTAAGGGTCGAATCCACAGAGATTGTTGGTATGAAGCAAGCTATGGTCACCTTGCAAATCTCAGTCAGGAGGATTAAAGATTTATGGGTTTGAAAATAGAAATAAAATAAGAAAATAAAAAGGGATAGAAACACTTATGCAGATGCATTGGTAGGAATTTCAGATAAGCGGAATGGAGATGCTGTAGAGCTCTCGGACGCCTGCTCTCCCACTGCTTCTACTCAATCCTTCTTACTCCTTTCCATGGCAAGCTTTGTATAGGGGTTCACCATCAGCTGTGGCTACTTTCAATCCTCACGGGGAAATATCCTATGCGGCTGTCACTCGCACAGCTAACCAGTCTGGAGGCATCACCCATGGTTGATAGCTACATCCCATCCTCGCAGTGAAAGCTAATGCTCACGCACTCTGTCACAGTACGGCCAATCACCGGTTGGTTCCCTCCCCTACTGGAATAGAATCCCTCTTTTGCGTCTGTCACTAACGCCCAGCAGGTTACAGGTTTGAAGCACGTCACAGTCATTCATGAACGGAATCCTACTCGGAATACCACAGACAAGGTGAGACTTTTCGGATTCCCAGGATCCTACTCGGAACACCACAGACAAGGTTGGACTTTCCGGATCCAGATAAATGCCGCCATCTATCTAGCTTATACCACGAAGATTCTGTTGGGGAATCTAAGAGATACACATTCAAGCCTTGTTGCATGTAGAACGAAGGTGGTTGTCAATCACGCGCGTTCATCAGTGAGAATAGTGATGAGGGTTATCTAACTCATCACATTCATCATGTTCTTGGGTACGAATGAATATCTTGGAATAAGAATAAGATAGAGATTTGAATAAAAGAAAATAGAACTTCATTAATCTTTGAGGTACAGCAGAGCTCCACACCCTTAATCTATGGTGTGCAGAAACTCCACCGTTGAAAATACATAAGCAAAGGGTTCAGGCATGGCCGAATGGCCAGCCCCCTAAAACGTGATCAATGATCTCCTAAGATGAAGAATAAAACAAAACTGAGACCAAAGATGTCTAATACAATAGATAAGTGTCCTATATATACTAGACTAGCTACTAGGGTTTACATGAGTAAGTATTTGATGCATAAATCCACTTCCGGGGCCCACTTGGTGTGTGCTTGGGCTGAGCTTGATCAATCCACGAGCTGAGGCTTCTCTTGGAGTTGAATTTCGAGTTATTATGTGTTTTGGGCGTTCAACTCCGGATCATGACGTTTTTCTGGCGTTTAACTCCAGAAAGGAGCGTGTACTTGGCGTTCAACGCCAAGTTGCGTCGTCATTCTTCGAGTAAAGTATGGACTATTATATATTGCTGGAAAGCCCTGGATGTCTACTTTCCAACACCGTTGAGAGCGCGCCATTTGGAGGTTTGTAGCTCCAGAAAATCCATTTCGAGTGCAGGGAGGTCAGAATCCAACAGCATCAGCAGTCCTTTTGTCAGCCTTTTTCAGAGTTTTGCTCAAATCCCTCAATTTCAGTCAGAATTTACCTGAAATCACAGAAAAACACACAAACTCATAGTAAAGTCCAGAAATGTGAATTTAACATAAAAACTAAGGAAAACATCCCTAAAAGTAGCTCAAACTTACTAAAAACTATATAAAAACAATGCCAAAAAGCGTATAAATTATCCGCTCATCAAGTATGATGAGCTATGGAGATGAGAAAGATTAAATACTGAAAGTGATCACTGATGGAATATGTAATGTTTGATACTGGTATTGTTGAGACGCTATGCGCCTGGCAGGGACAGTAGGTTAATCCCACCTGTCGAGGTCGCGACAGTGGTGTGGGGGCTGTGGTTAGTCCTGCTTATATTGAGATGTGAGGTCTGTGGCTTAGTATCCCGCTCGCATCCTTTCGAAATTACAAGAGTGTGCGCGGGCACTATATCCTTAGACCGTGTGCCGGGCACGATATCCCCGGGGTACCCATTTTATTCGTGACCGAAAGGCAATATCTCCATCGGGATGTGTCGGGTTGGCAGTTGAACCGACAATGTGATATCACAGTCAATAGGGCAGGTATTCATCATGTTCATCTTCTATATGGTTGCTTGCTTTATTTACTTGCATAATATGTCTAATTGTGTAACATGCTTACGTACTTCTTGATTTACCTGCTATACTTGATAATTACTTGTTCTTTACTTGTATGAATTACTTCTGTTTTTTACTGGGATTGAGGAGGTCCGGTAGGCGGTGGTGATGGGATCGCATGGCGGTTAGGCTGGCGAATGCTGTGGGACACCGGTGTGAATGTTAGTTTAGTAATACCTTAATATAGAATACCCTGTTTCATTATGGAATTTTAAAGTGATGATTTTAAATTTAGTTATGCTTTAAGTTGAATTTCATGATTGATATGAAGTTCTAGGATTGCCTCTGGCCTCCAAGAGTCTTATATTTTACATTACTGGCACTGTTACCATACTGAGAACCTCCGGTTTTCATTCCATATTTTGTTTTTTTTAGATGCAGGTCATAACTCACCTTGGCTAGTTGCGTGGTGGTGACAGAGCGGAAGATCTTCTATCACCTTTTTTCTTTTGATTTCTTTTGTCTTTAATGCTCTCACTTTTTATTTATATTTGCCTTAGAGGCCTACTTTCAGAGGGATATTGTATAAACTATTTTAACTTTCAAAATTCTGTATGTCTGTATATAACTAGTTGGCCTAAACTCCGCGGTCTGAGGCTAGTATCTTATGACTATTATGCTCTTATATCTATATATGTTTTATTATCTTGTATCTATACCTTGTACCATATGCTTTTAGCTTTGGGTGAACATTTTGCGCTTTTGAAACTTTGTTTTTGAGCTTATTTTTTCATCGGGCTTCTAGAATTATTATATATATATATATATATATATATATATATATATATATTAATGTATAAGCCTTAGAATTGTCGTGACCTCTGATTAACCTTTGCTTTACGGCATGAGGTAAGGCTTATGGTAATTAGGTTGTTACACAAAACATGTTTGTGATGTGTGTGTGCATTGTGTAGAATAATAAAATGCTCAAAACAAGCCTAATAGTGTGTGTAATTCATTATGTTATTATGCAACAGGCCCAAGACCAAAAGCAAACATTTCATTCTCATGTGTCCCATGATAATTGTTACTGATCACAAACCAAGAAAGAAAGCAACACTCTCTTTTTCGGCTTGTAACCAAGCAACCGTACACTCCGTTTTCTCTTCAGAACTGCAACCCACGTGATTACCCCTAAATCAAGGTTAAAAGTTTCAAAAGCAAGCAAAGAAAAGGAAGCTCAGTTTAGGGTTCCATCAAAAATAAAAAGGTAATCACCAAGTTCAAGTAGCAAAGAAGAACGAAGAGGAAAAGTCAGAGGCTAGTATAAAAAAGCAAAATCAAATCAAAGGTTAAATCAGAACAACGTTTTCATCTTTGTGCTTCCATTGCAACTTGTTGAAGCTGCCTTCCTCCTACATGCATCATTCGAGTAAGATCAAGAAAATGGAGATTGTGTATCACTACTTGAAATCAAAATTCAAAAACAAAACTTGGAGCTAAAGAATGGATGAATAACTCAGATCCTTGAAGCTAAAGGAAATAAGAAGAAAGAGAAGCCGTAAGGTAAGGATGCATGCTAACTCTAATAACTGCTGTTATCCTATCTCTCCTTTATGTCTCTGATATGAAATTTTGGAGAAAAAGAACAAGTCAAATGTGTTTAACCAAGCTCAAGTTTTCAAAGCTTTAACCTTCTTTAAAAAGGGTAAACGGCCAGAAATTGAAACAAGGAGAGTAAGCATACTATTTGGGTCTTCATAGCCTTCAAGCTATCCCTTCTTTTCCTTAATGGCTTTAAATTGAGTTTTCTATTCTTCGGTTCTTATCTTTTTTTCTTTCTTATCAATGAAAAAAAGGCATTATGTAAAGTAATAGAAAAAGCCATTGAGAGAAAAGGGAAAGAGAGTTTTCTTAGAGAAAAGCCAATAAATTATTTCAAACTCTTTTGTTTGTATTTCTGTTTCATATTCATGATCCTGAAGAGATTTCCTTGCTAAGTTGGGTGAGCACTTAGTGGTTGAAAGTCTAGGGAGTGAACCTAGCTAAATCAAGCTTAGGTAGTGTTCTAGGGGTTACCTAAAACTGAAGGTAGATCTCAGAAGAGTATGCTATTGTAGCCAAAGCTGTCGTGCCTGACTTGTTGTATTTGGTGGAGCTATTGATCCATGATCACCGGAGGGTGGTGGTACATGCAAGAGACTCCGATGCTTAAGTTAGCACGTGCTTTAGGCAGGTTTTTTGTGTAGAATCAGAGTATGAGTTATACTTGGGTGCTCCAGTGTATTTATAGTAGTGTTGGGTGACCTTCCTTTGAGTAAGTTTGTTATCTTATCCTATCTTTTGTGGGTGAGTCCCCTTATCTTTTGCCAGCTTCCTTTGGGTGGGCTGTTATCTTCTGCTTTAGGCCTACTTGGGCCCTTATAGCAATTTGACCGAGCTTTTTGGGAAGAGATCGGTGTCGACCAACCTTTATAAGAGGTCAGTCATTTTTGTCTTCATCCAACCCGGCTCGCCTTACTCAACCCATGGTATGAACAGTGCCCCTGCTCGAGCTTCGATCCTCCCATGAGATCACACTTGTCAGCCTCGATACCTTAAGGAAGTTGTGTTCGAGCATTGATTTTGACATCGGGTCGTTCCTCCTCGCGTGATTCTTGGCGCTTGCTTTCGCTTTTAATGCGAAGCATTTTTTCACCTCCTTGGAAATACACATGTGCTTTTAATGCCCATTGATTAGGTTTTTATTTTGTTTTGCCATTCCATTCCCTCACTTTATTTTTAAATTGAAAAACTTTGAACCTTGGTTTTCTGTTTTCTTGCTTTCATCCGTTTCGTTTGCTTAGTGAAGAAAGACTTCCTTTTGTTCATTTATTTTGTTTTCACCTTTCTTGAAAAGATCAGCCTTTTGCTAAAAAAGGTTTTTGCCCCAAGCTTTTCTTCTTTGAAGTTTCGAAGCTTTCATCGGACTGTTCACGCTTTTTGGTTACCCCTCTATTGTCGCCTCTCGCTTTCCTTTGCAGGTTGGTGCTTATACCCTTTCTTGTTCTATCTGCTTTGTTTGTCATTATTCTTATTGCTTTTACTCTTGCATGCTTTCCCTTTGCACAAAGTTTTGGTTTTTGTTGAACTTTAGTAAAAAAGGTTGAAACTTTCTTTCCTTGATCATGTGTGGTCTTGTTTTTTGATGATTATAGTCTTTTTGTCTTTTCTATTTGTATGAAGAAATGCTGGTACTTAGGTTGAACTCCTTGCATTCTCTTGTGTTTGAGAAGGTTAAGGCTGGTTAGGGCTCTGATTTTTGCATTGTTTCCCTTTTCTGGATTTCTATTCTGTTGTTGCCTCCAAAGGGTGCGCCAGGGCTTTGGTGTTGATCCTCCGTTCTTTGCGGGTCTTACACGTATTACCAATATACGCGGACGCGCGCTTGCCGCGCGTGCGTCCCTTACATGCTGCCACCATTCTAGGCTCCTGACCCGAGAGTTGGGCGTGCCTTGAGCCCACTCTAGGCCTCAGGCCCAACTTCATGTACGCGTGCGCGCACTGTACGCGCAAGCGCCGTTGCATAACCTTCCAACCCACGCTAGAGCGCACTGCACGCTCACGCGTGGATCTCCATTTCCCTCAATGCACGTGGACGCGCAAGGTGCGCGCGCGTGGATTCAAAAAATGAGATAACCCTAACACGCGACGCACACTGCGCAGTCGCGCACCCATCTTCTTCCTCTCCTCTCCCTCACCGTCTTCTTCTCTTCCACCATAACCGCCGCAGCTCCGCCATCGCCGCCACCGCACGACCAACATCCGTCCTTGCCATCAATTCTCTTCTCCTCTCATCACCACCTGCCCTCTTTCTCTCCCTCTCACTTCTCTCACCCCTCTCACGGTAACCACTCGCAACCGCCGCCACCCCATCCTCACTGCCGGCGGGTTCTCTCTCTCTTCTCCTACCTCACATTCGCCTATCAACCACCGCCAGCTTCTTCTCCTTCGTCTCTCATCCCTCCGCAACACCACCGAACGGCCGAACCACTGCCGCCGGCTGTCTTCACCGTCGCCGGCTGTCTTCACCGCCACCATCCACGGCGGCGTAAATTCCTGCCCCTATCCTAGTTCACCTTCCCATTCCTCCCAGCTCCCAGGTTCCTGCTCCAATTCTGTTTGTTTTTTTCTGTTTTTTTTCTTTTAATTGTTCATTTCTGTAGTTACTGTAATTGTTTGTTAGTTAGTTGAATTCAAATGTTGCATGTTAGGTTAGATAGAAATATCTGCTGTTAGGTAGCTAGAGCTGGATAGAGGATTCTAGGCCTGATAAGTGCTCCGTATGTGCCTATTTTCTGTTTGATTGATATGTCTGATAAGTGCCAATTTTGAGCTGCTCTGTCTGAAATTTGTGCTGCTAAATGCTATCTGATTTCCGTTGCGCTTAATTGGTGTTGTTTTCTATGCTATTCGTGCTAGTTTGCTATCCGGGAACGTCTAATTTTAAGCCGGAATGCTGCCCAATTTTCAAGAAAATTGTTTTCATCTTAATCTCTATTGTTTTCATCTTAATTGGGCTAATTTCGGTTTCCTTTCAATTTCCCGGATTTGCACCAATCATAGTGAACATGAACCACAACTTATCTTTTCATTGAGCCTAAATATCATCATAGCACTAACCCACTTTTATAACTCACTAGTTTCTTTAACCAATTAACCTCTACTCACTTTTAACCATCTTTAACAATTCTTTCAAAAATATGATGATATTATTGCCTTTTGAATATGAGTTGTTAGCTTTAATGAAAGATTGCATTCTTGGTTTACTTGTTCACTTTTGCATATTCACTGCAAACATCATGATTGGTATTAGCCAATTGTATCCTGAACATGCCTTCTTTGTTACATGCTAAGTGTTTTATATATTCTATCATATTTTTCAGGATGTCGGATAAAGGAAAGGCTATAGCCACTGCCACCTCTTCCAAGAAGAGAAAACACTCTACCCCTTTCATTCCTTCCATCTACAAGCATTATGCTAAGAATCCACTGAATGACGAAGAAAAAGAAAATCAGCAGTTACCTTCTACCGATCCAACCAAATTTCCCAATCTCTATTGTGAGCTTCGATTTTCCAGATATCGAACAACAAAACTGAATATTGAGAAGAAATTTCTCCTGCCTAATGATGTGAGACGATCCATTACTGGTCGGATCCTTGAGTTGGGTATAGACTTTGTTGACCGAGATTTAGGGGATATAAATATATCTTGGGTGAAGGAATTCTACTGCAACTTCTTCCGTCCGACTTTGGATTCGGTTCAGGTGCGGGGTAGAGAGATTATGATCACTGAGACTGCCATTGGGGAGGCACTACAGTGCCGACATATTCCGGATGACATATGTGCCCATCAGCAGGCAGAGATAGCTATCCATACCATGACCTTTGATTATGAGGCGCTTAGGTGCGTGATTGGGTTACCAGATGCTAGTTGGGTCATGGATGCGACGAACACCAAGCCTAAGGGGATGTTATTTGCTCACTTGACCAGAGAGGCCAAGACTTGGCAGATGATCTTTGCCCATTATGTCTTGCCTACTACCCACTTCTCTGAGATCCCTATGGAGATGCTTCTGCTGCTCGGGTGTGTTATGGAGAGGAAAGACGTCTCTTTTCCTAGGCTTATCCGACAGTGCATGTGGCGGGCGCATATTCGTGGCCTACTTCCCTTTCCTACCTTGGTCACGAGTATGGCGGCCCTATCTGAGGTACCATGGTCAGATGATGATGTGCGACCACCACCACCTGATGCAGATGACAGGGAGGTTACTATTCCCTGGGGTGGTTGGGTGCACGAGAGGCCCCCTGCTAGATGCCGTTCTAGGGCCAGAGCAGTAGTGGGGACACCTTCACCATCAGCCCCTACAGCAGCCCCATCCTCTTCTACTACAGCAGCTCCATCTTCATCTACAGTTCCTCCTGCGGCACCTGAGCCTACTTATCTCCTGGTCCAGCGTCTATTCCGATTCCTAGAGCGTGAGAGACTCCATGTCAGACGCCGATTGGATCGGATGGACCAGGCACTTATTTCACTGGGTGCTGAGTTACCTCCGCTTCCCGATTCTCCAGCCTCCGATGAGCAGGATCATCAGGAGGAGGATGTGGAGGCACCGATTCTGCAGGATGCCCCTCCAGTTGCTCCGGACACTACAGAGCCAGCTCAGCCTCATACGGAGCTGGTCCCACAGCCTCAGCCTGAGCCAAAGCCTATCGTTGTACCTCCCACTGATCCTCCGGTTTAGCATCGAGGACGATGCTTGATCTTAAGTGTGGGGAGGGCACCGGTAGCATCATTTGGGGACCGGTGAACTTTTCGGCTACTCTCTTAGTTACCTTATTTTGCACATCTTTTGTATATATTGTGACGCATCTTTAGTTTACTTTGGATACTTTTATTGCTTATTTTGGATTTTAGATATTTGGATATTTTGGATATTTTTAGATTTCATACTTTTAGTTGGATTTTTCTTTATGCATTTTTGCTTATCTTCCTTTTAGTTTGTGGTTGTGATTAGAAATCATACTTTGGATTGCAACTTAGTGTCACCCTTTTTGCATAAGAAATTGGTTTTAAGTAAAAGGAAAGGGTAACTAAGGAAATTTTTGGATTTTTCAATCACAACGATGCTTAGTCAAACATTGAGATTTTTCAAGAAGTTTAAATATAGGGCATCAACCCAATTGATTGAAAGAATTTTTTTTTTTGGTGAAACTTGCTTGAATTTCATACTTTGTGAAGCATGTATTGAATTGAGAACACAAGCTTGTGAGACTTGGGCCTATTGATGTGGTTACATTTTATAACCACTTATCTTCCATTCTTGTGTGAAATTGCTCTCTTTCTATGATTGTGATCCTTAATTTGCTTGATTCTATATGTCCATTTATTTCTTGTATTTATGCATTTATATGATTGAAGCCGTCACTTCATTAGCTCACTTATCCAAATGGCCAACCCTTTTTATATTCCTTTGTTAGCCAATTTGAGCCTACGATTAACCAACTTATTCTCATTTTAGCACATTACAAGTCTAAGGCGGAAAACCAATGAAAAGTCCTTGTTTGGATCTTTGATTAACCTAGGCTAGTGAGAGTGTTTATTATTCAAAGTTGGTGAGGCTTGGGAACATTGGATGGGATAAAAAGGGTAGTATACTTTCATGTTTAAGAATTGGGAACATACTCATGTATTGATTAAATGTATAGACCTTATGCATTGATGTTCTTGTGTATAGTTTGAAAGAAAAAAAAGAAAAAAAATTAGAAGAAAAAGAAAAAAAAGTGAAAAAAAAGAGAAAAGAAAAGAAAAGAATGTATATAGAAAAAGAAAGAAAGAAAGAAGAGCAATAAAAGGGACAAAATGCCCCAAAGTGAAGCTCAATAAGAATCAATGCATAAGTGTAATGAAGTAAAAAAAGAAAATGCATGAGTATGTGAAAAAGTGAAGAATGGGTAGTTAGATTAGTACTTAATTGTATAGGTCATTATATAGGTTAGGTGGGAAAGTCTACGCTAATCAAAGATTCAAATCCTAGTCCACTTAACCATAAATGATCCTACCTTGACCCTAACCCCATTACAACCTAAATGAAAGACCTCATGATGAATGTATGCATGCATTAAATAAGTGTAGATTGTTAGGAGGAAATCAAATTTTGGAAAGCATGACTAGAAGAGAATTGAGTGGATTAACCCTTAAACACTTGAGCGAATAGAGCGGATACACATCCGGTGAGGGTTCAAAAGTTTGATCACATGTGTTCACCCATATATATATTCTTGCAAGTTTGAACTCTTTTTGATGATTCAATACAATTGTGGTTTGGACTTAATTCCTATTGCCTAGCTCTTGTGCTTACACATGCTCTCTTGGGAATTGACTTGTTTGAACTAAGCATTTCCATTTGCTTAGAGAATTGCATTTAGATAGGATTCATATAGTTTAGCTGCATTTAATAAATGTCATAACCCTTAGTTCCTTCTTATTTTAGCATGAGGACATGCTAAGGTTTAAGTGTGGGGAGTTTGATAAACCCCAATTTGACGGTTTATCTTGTATTGAATTTAGGGTATTTTGATAACCTTTTCTCGCATTTAACCTATGAATTGGCATGGTTTTGTAATCTCTCCCGTATTTGTGCCTAAGTGTAAAAACATGTTTTTTAAGCCTTATTTTGATGAATTCTAGTTCTTCGTTGATTCCATAAGATGCCTTGATGTGTTTGCTAGTAATTCCAGGATGAAATAGGTAAGGCATGGATCAAGGGAGCAAGGAAGAAAGCATGCAAGTGGAGAGAAGCACAAAAAGCCAAAGAATTGATCTAGGCCATGCACGCGCACGCGCACAAGGCGCTCGCGCGCACATTGCGAAGCAAGCCAGGGACGCGCACGCGTACCGTGCGTGCACGCGTCGATGACGGCACATGACCTCACTAATGCAACACGTGCCTGGCGATTTGAGAGGGTTTCTGCACCCATTTTTTTGGCGCCAATTGCTAAGGGAAAGGAATAAAAGGATGAAGGATTAAGGGGAAGGCATGAATCAATCACAATTAGTAGTTACCATTAGTTTAGGATTAGTTTAGAGAGAGAAGCTCTCACGTCTCTCTAGAATTAGGATTAGGTTTAGTTCTTAGATCTAGGTTTTAATCCTTGCTTACTTCTATCTTCTCAATTCCTTGTAGTTACATTCATTCTTCTTCCATTCTTTTGTTATAATCTCTCTTATGTTGTTCTTGTATTTTGTTATAGATTGAGTATTGTTCCTTCTACTCTCTTTCAATTCAATAAAGGTAATTCATAATAAATGTGTTTCTTTTGATTGTTGTTGTTATTTTCTTTCAATAATTGTTGTTAGAATTCTTTCTTGTTGTGATTTACTGTGTTTTCCTTTTATGCCTTCCAAGTGTTTGATGAAATGCTTGGTTGGATTTTAATGTAGGTTTTGTTCCTCTTGGCCTAGGTAGAGTAATTAGTGACTCTTGAGTTATCTAATTCTTTTGTTGATTGATAATTAGAAGTTGCTAATTGATTTGAATGCCTCTAAAGCTAGTCATTCCTTTAGGAGTTGATTAGGACTTGAGGAATCAAATTGATTCATCCACTTGACTTTCCTCCATGGTTAGAGGTTAACTAAGTGGTAGCAATGAACAATTCTCATCACAATTGAGAAAGGTAACTAGGATAGGATTTCTAGTTCTCACATCTTGCCAAGAGCTTTGTTAGTTGTTAGTTTATTTTCATTAACATTTACTTTCCATGCTTCTTATCCAAAACCCCAAAATAACTCACAACCAATAACAAGACACTTCATTGTAAATCCTAGGGAGAACGATCCGAGGTCCAATACTTCGGTTTATAAATTTAGGGGTTTGTACTAGTGACAAACAACTTTTTGTATGAAAAGATTATTGTTTGGTTTAGAAACTATACTTTACAACGAGATTTCATTAGTGAAATTCTAAACCGTCAAAAATCTAATCATCACGCGTACGCATGACCGACGCGTACGCATCACCTCCTATTTTCCCCTATCACGCGTACGCTTGCCAGACGCACACGCGTCGCATTCCATTCTCATAACCCGCACCTATGCGTGACCCATGCGTACGCGTAGGCACCTCTGGTTCATACACTCTTCTTTTTTTCTCCTATCTCTATTTCTTTTCTTCTTCTCTCTTCTCTTGTTTTCTTTCTTTCTTCCAACCATCATCTACAACCACCATGTACCATCCACCGTCATCTTCTTTATTTAGTTAGTTGGTAGTTAGTTTCATTTTTTGTTAATTTTCTGTTTCGGTGCAAAGTGTTGGATTATTAATCTTGTTTGATGTTTATTGCTGCTGATTACTGATAGGATGCTATTCTAGCATCATTATTGTTAATATTCATTGTTGGATTTCCTTTACTGAGGTTACAATTTGTTACTTGGTTATGAATTCTTCATGATTAATATTTTTGAATACCAAGTACTTATGACATTGCCTTCAAAGCTCTCTAAATCTTTTGAATTGCATGGTTTGGCCACCATGTGATTTGAATTCTTTACTTGACTAGGTAATTTTTTATGTTGGATGATGTGCATTTATCTCAATGTATTATTTTGCTTGATCATATGCATCTATATTGTTTTTGGCTTAGGTGATGCCAAGGCATCTTAGGCTAGTTTCACTAGCCTTTTTCTTTTATTTTTAGTTGTTTTATGCATTTTCTTGAGCCTTAAGTAATCATTTGGGCCAAATAGTCATGCTTGTCTTAAATCATTCAAACATGAAGATTTTGATGCAAATTCCATGAGTTTTAGTTATATTACTTGAATGCTATGAATGGATGATTTCTCATGAAATTTTGCAAGACTTTGATGCAATTGTTTGGATGATTTCAGGGAAGAAGAGGCTAGGCAAGGAGGCAACAAAATCAATAAAGGAAGCTTGAAATTCAAATGGGACGTTTAAGCTCCAGTTTAAGCCTAAACTGGAGCTTAAACGCCAAAATCATGAGAAGAAAGGAAATGCTGTAACTGGCGTTTAACCTCCAGTTTGACCTTAAACTGGAAGTTAAACGCCAGAATGAGAAAGGGCACTAAGAAGCATTCCACGTTTAACCTCCTGTTTAACCTTAAACTGGAGGTTAAACGCCAGAATGATGATTTGAACCAAGGGAGCATTCCACGTTTAACCTCCAGTTTGACCTCAAACTGGAGGTTAAACGTGTTCGACACTTTCTTTTCTCACCAAGAAGCATTCCACGTTTAACCTCCAGTTTGACCTCAAACTGGAGGTTAAACGCCAGAAGCAAGAGAGGCACCAGAAGAGTTCCACGTTTAACCTCCAGTTTAACCTCAAACTGGAGGTTAAACGTGTTCGATGGTTTTTCTCCTCCAGGGTGTGTTCTTCATTTCCAAGTTTAACCTCCAGTTTGACCTCAAACTGGAGGTTAAACGTGTTCGACCATTTCCTTCCTCCAGGGTGTTTTCTTCATTCCACGTTTAACCTCCAGTTTGACCTCAAACTGGAGGTTAAACATGTTATATGGAACAGCTTGACCATGCCTTCTTCAAACATAAATAACTTGAGCTACAAAACTCCAAATGAGGTGATTTAAAATGCATTGGAAAGAAGACATCTAGAGCTTTCCAAGCATATATGGCATGCATGGTGGATACTAAAAATTGAGGGAGAAAACAGCCCCGTAATGTGCATAGAAGAGCATAGTACCAACATGCAATCAGGCCAGCTGACCTCTTCACCTTCCATGGAGTATAACTTGAGCTATAGAGATCCAATTGAGGTGCTTCCAGTTGCGTTAGAAAGCTGACATCCATAGCTTTCCAACGAGGTATAATAGTCTATATTTGGCATCAAATTGGCAAGGTTGACAAGAGAACAAAGTGACGACTCAAGAAAGGGGGGTGCAACGTTTGAGTGTAGTTTAATGGATCATTATCCTTTTTGGATCAATTATGTCACTCTACCCTTCAAGCAAGCAAGGCCCATCAACAACACCAAATCAAGGCCACAAGAATCATCTAGAATAGTTTATTTTCATTTGATTGTAATTTGCTTTTAATTTCATTTTTATTTTGTAATATAGGGAGCCTATTTAAAGGCCTTAGTTTCGGCATTTGAGAGGGGGGATTGAAGGGGAATCCAGCCCCTGAGGGGGATTTTTACACACTTAGGAACTTTTTGATCATTTTGCTACTTTTCATATTTTGTAATTGAATTCAGAGCTATGACTCACTAAACCCCTTTCATTGGGTTAGGGAGCTCTATTGTAATTCAATGAATCAATAATAGTTTTATCTTCTTCTTCAATCTTTTCTCTTGAATTTTGTTAGAAAGCTTCTCGATCTAATTCCATTGGGTAGTTGTCTTGGGAAAGAAACTACCCATAATTGGAATCCTTCGGAACCTTGGGAAAGGAATGGAGGATTCATGCTAGAGAAGCTTTCTCACAGTGAATTGGATTGGGGTTTGGATGGATATTGTGACATGTAATCCTACCAAATTGTGGTTCATGAAACTGTGTGGTATAATCAGTGATCGAGCATCATCTCTTCTTATGAACATTTAAACCAAGGGATTAGGAATTTTTTTGTTTTTAGAGAGAATTGGTGAGCCAAGGGATTGGGATCCAATCATATAAGATTGCCAAGCAAAATTCAATGAATGCATTGGTTGAGGAAGGGATAAAAGTTGTTTTGATTCGGAGATCTCAATATCTCCTAACACCCAATGAACTCCCCATTTCTGATCTACACTTTCTCTTTACATTCTGCAATTAAATTCATGCAATCACCCCCATCCCTTTTAATTTCAGCAATTTAGCTTCTCGCTCTTTAATTCATGCAATTTTACATTCCGTAAATTCTCATCTAAATCTTGATCCGCTCAACTAGAACACACTTCTAATCCGAATTGCTCATTCAACCAATCCTTGTGGGATTCGACCTCACTCTATTGTGAGTTTTTACTTGACGATAACCGGTGCACTTGCCGGAAGGAATTTTGCCGATCGTGCAATTTCCTAAATCGTAGCATAACAAGTTTATGCGCATCAAGTTTATGGCGCCGTTGCCGGGGATTGGTTTTCGATTGACAATTCTCCAATTGGAAGTTAACTAGATTGAGCAATTTTTCTTTTCTTTTGTTAATAGTTTTTGTTTCAGTTTATTACTGCTAATTTCTGCAAATTTTAATTTGTTTTCTTTGCTTATTCACTTGTTAGCATACTAACCACTAGCTGTTTGTGATATTGCCTCACTATGGAATTTCCACTATCTTTGGATGAGTATTGTTTGAGACTGAGCACATTGCAAAAAAGAAAGGAGTATCCATCATCTTTTGGTCAATCAAAATTCATGAGAAACTCTCCACCACCACAGAATGATTCATGTTATTATGCTCATGGTGGGTGGGAGTATCAGGAACAGGAAACGGGGTACTTCCCAGAGCCACAAAATGGTCCATGTTTTGGTGAATTTGATCACTACTCAAGTTGTGGCTGGGAAGATCAAAACCAAGGAGATTTCACTTATTCACACCCCATTCATCAAGAACCATCACCTCTGAATTATCCAACCTCACCTCCTAGTTTTACATATCCAAATTCTTCATCACTTGAGCATTTCTCAGCACAAAATTCCTTCTCAAATTCATACAATTCATTTCACTATCCACAAGACTCATTCCACTACACACAAGAGTCATACCACTACCAACACTCCAACCAAAGACCCTATCAGCCCACACAAAACACATACTCCCAGCCACCATATCACAGCCAAGATAATCAACCTCATCAACCCAATCCGAACCAACAATTTCAAGATCAATTAAACAGGATAGAAGGAATGCTTGCAACTATGAGCAGAGATGTGGCCGATTTGAAAGGCTTTAAGGAAGAAGTGATATCCAACTTACAAAATCAAGGTGCTGCCATTCAAAAGCTAGAAGCACAAATTGGATATCTATCAAGGCAAATCCCTACCCACAATTCTTCTAGTGATACCATGGCAAACCCAAGGGAGGAATCAGAAGAACAAGAAAGGGAGGAAGTCAATCAAGGGAGATCACACTCCAATGAAACAGAGAGTTGCAAAGAGGAAGGGTTCATTGAACCACAAATTCAGGAAGCTTTTGATGAACAGGATACTCCAACTGTCCAACAACAACCGAGTTCTGAGATCAAGGATGTGAAGGCAGTAGAAACAAGCACCAAAATGAGGATTGTGACCGAGAAACAAAGGACCATATCCATGAAGAAGAGAAGGTCAAAGAACAATCCAACTCCTGAGCCAACAAGCAAGTTCACTCAAGCCAATTACAAGGGAAAGCTTGCTGGAAAGAGGCATTCACAACAAGGGGCACTAACTAGCTCCTTTATCCACTTGAAGTCATTCCTCTTAACAAACTGGAGGAAGAGGAAGAAAGTCAGGAACAGCATGTCAAGCTAATGACAGTAAACGAGCGCTTGTTGGGAGGCAACCCAACCAAAGGTAGTTTTTCTTTTCCAGTTATTTCAATAAAAGAGTTAAGTAGATTTATCTGTATTGCAAGGAGCTAAGTTTGGTGTTGCACACCAAAACAATTCAAGGGTGAATGTGAGATTCTAAGTTTGGTGTTCCACCAAAAACTTCATTAAAAGTACATTTCTACCTCAGCATGACTAGTCACTAGCTCCAACCAATCAGGGAAACTACTTAAACAATAGTTTAATTTCTAGTTCATAGTTTCTTTTTCTAGTTCATAGTTATTTTCTTAATAAAAGCACATGAGGTTTTCTGCATATGATACAAATTGCTGCATATGGCAAGGAACTAAGTTTGGTGTTCACACACCAATCTAAGTTCAGAGGCCTACAAACATACATGCATGCTAACCAATTCTCAAAGTGCTTGGGGAACAAGCAACTTCTAATAGCTTTGCAGGAAGACAATCAATCTCATGGAAGGAATATACATCATCATCAAAGAGAACACCAAGGCTAGGAAGGATGATGAACAACAAAGAAGATGCTAAAAGGTTGTATTGTCACTTAATTGCTTGTACTTTGAATTGCTGATATTGGAAGTTTGCATGCACCCCTGCTTTAAGTTTGAGTCATTGCAGTTTTTGTTTGTCTGTTTGTTTAATTTCCAAATAAGTGATAGTCTAAGTGTCTGGATAAACTTCACTTGCTTAAATGCATGCTTGCCCTGCTTGTTCTGTTTCCAAAAATAAAAGAAATGTTTGAACAAAAGTAACTCAATTCCATTTGGTAAGAAATCAAATAAGATTAAGTGGTGGTATACATGTTTGATTGAATAGTCAGCTCACTAAGAAATAAAGTTAGAATTGTCACTTTTAGTGGAAATTAGGATGTTGTCTATGGATCTTGATGAATAAATGTCTTTGGCCATGAAAAAGAAAGAAAAAGAAGAAGAAAAAGCCACTGAAAAAGGGCAACCAAAAAAGCAAAAAAATTGAGAAAATAAGCTAGACACCAATGGTTTGAACTTTTGAGACATATGCCTGTGGTGTTTATGTACTAGGATCTGCTTGGATGAATAGGTTCTGTGGAGTGTTTCAACACTTGGTAACTTGGGTTAACTAACCCGGGATTATCAACCAAAAGTCCATTATCAAGAGCAACCTAAATACAAAACATTTAGTCACACAAAGAGGTGCTGGGCACCAATGTCTCAAGAAGAAATGTGAACTAAAATGCCTGTAGTGGATATGTGTAGTGCACTGATAAGAAAAAGAAAATGCCAAAGGCTTGTGCAACACATGACACTGAGCAACAAGGAGCAAATAAGCTCAAAGAAAAAGAAAAACAAAGAAAAGAAACTTGCCAAGGATATGTGAATAACAAGGGGCCATAGCAGTGTTTTAGTGGAAACATAAAAAGTGACATTCTTACCTAAGAAACAATAAAGTGATGCTACAACAACTTTCTGCATGAACACTCCATTAATCAATGTCAATTACTTACTGATATGGCTAATGAATTTACTTTCTGTTTCATTCTTTCTTCTCGAATAATTCAGAACTTGCTTGGGGACAAGCAAGGATTAAGTTTGGTGTTGTGATGCCAAGGCATCTTAGGCTAGTTTCACTAGCCTTTTTCTTTTATTTTTAGTTGTTTTATGCATTTTCTTGAGCCTTAAGTAATCATTTGGGCCAAATAGTCATGCTTGTCTTAAATCATTCAAACATGAAGATTTTGATGCAAATTCCATGAGTTTTAGTTATATTACTTGAATGCTATGAATGGATGATTTCTCATGAAATTTTGCAAGACTTTGATGCAATTGTTTGGATGATTTCAGGGAAGAAGAGGCTAGGCAAGGAGGCAACAAAATCAATAAAGGAAGCTTGAAATTCAAATGGGACGTTTAAGCTCCAGTTTAAGCCTAAACTGGAGCTTAAACGCCAAAATCATGAGAAGAAAGGAAATGCTGTAACTGGCGTTTAACCTCCAGTTTGACCTTAAACTGGAAGTTAAACGCCAGAATGAGAAAGGGCACTAAGAAGCATTCCACGTTTAACCTCCTGTTTAACCTTAAACTGGAGGTTAAACGCCAGAATGATGATTTGAACCAAGGGAGCATTCCACGTTTAACCTCCAGTTTGACCTCAAACTGGAGGTTAAACGTGTTCGACACTTTCTTTTCTCACCAAGAAGCATTCCACGTTTAACCTCCAGTTTGACCTCAAACTGGAGGTTAAACGCCAGAAGCAAGAGAGGCACCAGAAGAGTTCCACGTTTAACCTCCAGTTTAACCTCAAACTGGAGGTTAAACGTGTTCGATGGTTTTTCTCCTCCAGGGTGTGTTCTTCATTTCCAAGTTTAACCTCCAGTTTGACCTCAAACTGGAGGTTAAACGTGTTCGACCATTTCCTTCCTCCAGGGTGTTTTCTTCATTCCACGTTTAACCTCCAGTTTGACCTCAAACTGGAGGTTAAACGTGTTATATGGAACAGCTTGACCATGCCTTCTTCAAACATAAATAACTTGAGCTACAAAACTCCAAATGAGGTGATTCAAAATGCATTGGAAAGAAGACATCTAGAGCTTTCCAAGCATATATGGCATGCATGGTGGATACTAAAAATTGAGGGAGAAAACAGCCCCGTAATGTGCATAGAAGAGCATAGTACCAACATGCAATCAGGCCAGCTGACCTCTTCACCTTCCATGGAGTATAACTTGAGCTATAGAGATCCAATTGAGGTGCTTCCAGTTGCGTTAGAAAGCTGACATCCATAGCTTTCCAACGAGGTATAATAGTCTATATTTGGCATCAAATTGGCAAGGTTGACAAGAGAACAAAGTGACGACTCAAGAAAGGGGGGTGCAACGTTTGAGTGTAGTTTAATGGATCATTATCCTTTTTGGATCAATTATGTCACTCTACCCTTCAAGCAAGCAAGGCCCATCAACAACACCAAATCAAGGCCACAAGAATCATCTAGAATAGTTTATTTTCATTTGATTGTAATTTGCTTTTAATTTCATTTTCATTTTGTAATATAGGGAGCCTATTTAAAGGCCTTAGTTTCGGCATTTGAGAGGGGGGATTGAAGGGGAATCCAGCCCCTGAGGGGGATTTTTACACACTTAGGAACTTTTTGATCATTTTGCTACTTTTCATATTTTGTAATTGAATTCAGAGCTATGACTCACTAAACCCCTTTCATTGGGTTAGGGAGCTCTATTGTAATTCAATGAATCAATAATAGTTTTATCTTCTTCTTCAATCTTTTCTCTTGAATTTTGTTAGAAAGCTTCTCGATCTAATTCCATTGGGTAGTTGTCTTGGAAAAGAAACTACCCATAATTGGAATCCTTCGGAACCTTGGGAAAGGAATGGAGGATTCATGCTAGAGAAGCTTTCTCACAGTGAATTGGATTGGAGTTTGGATGGATATTGTGACATGTAATCCTACCAAATTGTGGTTCATGAAACTGTGTGGTATAATCAGTGATCGAGCATCATCTCTTCTTATGAACATTTAAACCAAGGGATTAGGAATTTGTTTGTTTTTAGAGAGAATTGGTGAGCCAAGGGATTGGGATCCAATCATATAAGATTGCCAAGCAAAATTCAATGAATGCATTGGTTGAGGAAGGGATAAAAGTTGTTTTGATTCGGAGATCTCAATATCTCCTAACACCCAATGAACTCCCCATTTCTGATCTACACTTTCTCTTTACATTCTGCAATTAAATTCATGCAATCACCCCCATCCCTTTTAATTTCAGCAATTTAGCTTCTCGCTCTTTAATTCATGCAATTTTACATTCCATAAATTCTCATCTAAATCTTGATCCGCTCAACTAGAACACACTTCTAATCCGAATTGCTCATTCAACCAATCCTTGTGGGATTCGACCTCACTCTATTGTGAGTTTTTACTTGACGATAACCGGTGCACTTGCCGGAAGGAATTTTGCCGATCGTGCAATTTCCTAAATCGTAGCATAACAAGTTTATGCGCATCATTAGGTACGTTATGCTTATGCCTTAATAACATGTTAATCCTTAATTGTCTAATTTTGTGCTCTACACATACTTAAAACTATTCATTTTGGCATAATACTTCATTTGTGAAATTGGATTATAAGCTCACCTAAGGACATCTTTTTGAAATTCTTAAGCTATAGGGATCATACTTGCTATGTGATCGATTTCACCTTATATCTCTCTTTTCCTAAGTGCATAGACGCTTCCCGGTTCATATCAATTAAGTGATGCAAACATACTTCAATGTGTGTCATTATTTGATGTGTGAGTTCCATACTTTATTTGGTCCGTTAGATTCTCTTGCACATCAACCAATGGCCATTCAATATCCATTTCACAATTGCTTGATTCTTGCTTGAATGCTTTCTTGCGTCTTTATTACTTTTTTGCTTGACTTAGCCAACAAGTTTCCTTAAAGCATTTTAAGCACACTAGAATGAGTGAAGTGAATGCTTCTTTTGTGTAATTATGACATTGCTTTTCATGCTAGCGCGTGTGTTCTAAGTTGTGCGCAAACTTAGAACTCACACACTTGTTTCATTCATGTCACAAATCGATTTACTCACTTCATTTTAGTGATCACCTTACTCCAACAATCTATGCTTCCTTACTTTTGTATTTACTAGTCTTACTATCCTGTTTTCTATCTTTCAGGATGATTTTCCATAAGTAAAAATGGAAACAGAAGAAAGAACATGCAGCAGCCGGTTGATCCACCAGCTGAAGGTGACAATCCGTGTACTCGCCTTACCCCCTTGCTCATCTTTGAATGCACCGAGGATGGTGCAAACTTTTAAGTGTGGGAGGTCGTCAGACCAATTGGCCGGTTTTTTGGTGAAAATTTTTAATCACAACACTTTCATATTTCATTTATTTTTCTTCTATCACTAGGTCTTTAAGAGTTCTTAGTTGCATTTTTTTGGTTTGCATATATATAATAAGCTTAGTCAAAATAATAAAATTTTTCAAGGATTTTGTCAATAGAGCATTGATATCCTAATTGACTTGAGTTGGAATATTTTTTATTGAAACTTGCTTGAATTATATATTGTGGAAAAATATTTTTGAGCTAAGAACATATAAGTATGTGAGTTTTGAGCCTAATTGTGTGGTTGCATCAAATAACCACTATTTTCATTCTTGTGTGTATTATTCTCTTTCTATGATCGTAATCTTTGATTAGTTTGATTCTTTATGTCCATTATTTTGTGTATGAATGCATTTATATGATTGAGGCCTTTATTTCATTAAAGCTCACTTAACCAAATGGCCTTACCCTTTTATCTACCATTGTTAACCAATTTTGAGCCTATGTTAATCCCCTTTTGTTCTTTATTTGAGCACATCACTACCCCTAAGTGAAAAATAACAAATGTCCCTTATTTAGATCTTTGATTAGCTTAGGCTAGTGAGAATGTGTATCAATCAAGTGTGAGGAAGTTTGGGAACATCGGTAGAAATAAAAGTGTATTTTGTATTTTTATTGAAGATCTTGGGAATTAAGTACATACTCATGCGATAAATGTTTAAACCATATGCATTGATACTTTTGTATATATCTTATTGTAAAAAAATGAATGAGAAAAAGAAAAGGAAAATAAAAGAAAAATAAAAAGAAAAGAAAAAGAAAGCAATAAAAGGGACAAAATTTTCCAAAGTAAAGTAATAACACAATGCCTATGTGTTGTGATAAGAAAGAGAATGCATGAGTATGGGAAAAAGTGAAGAATGGGTAGTTAGGTTTTCTTTGAATTGTATAGGTTGTTGTATGTATTAGGTGAGAGCTTAAGTTAGTCAAAGATTCAAATATCAAGCTCACTTGCCCAAATACAATCTTATCTTGACTCTAGCCCCATTACAACCTTTAGATAAGTCCTCATGATACTTGTATGCATACATTTAATAATTGTTGATTGTTAGATGAAAAAAAAATCTTGGAAAGCATGATTAGAGGAGAATTGAGTAAATCAACATTAAACACTTGAGCGATTAGAGTGTATACACATCCGGTGAGGGTTCGATTGCTCAAGTCTATGTTTGCACCGATTATTATCTCCCTCTTGCAAGTTGTTAAATTCTTTTCAATTGCGGATTTGATTTGATTATGATTGCCTTAGCCCTTGTGTTCATATATGTATTCTTGGAAATTGATTTATTTTGATCAAGTAGTTGCATGCATTCCATATAGATAGTTTGCATTTGGACATTTTTCATTGAATAAGTAATACCCCTTTCTTGTCATTCTTGAGTTTAGCATGAGGACATGCTTGGTTTAAGTCTGGAAAGGTTGATAAACCCTAATTTTAGGGTTTATCTTGTGTTAAATTTAGTAGATTTTAGGGTCTTATATTACATTTATTCAATAAAATAGCATGGTTTTGTAAATTCTCCCTATATTGTGTTTAAGAGTAAAAACATGCTTTTTAGGCCTATTTAATTCACTTTAATTCTATTCGATGTCTGATGTGTTTGTTAAGTGATTTTTGGTTGATAAGGCAAGGATTGGATTGAAGAAATGAAGAAAAAGCATGCAAAGTGGAGAATTGATGAAGAAATGTGGATTTGGGAATTTGCCATGTGACGCGTATGCATGACAAGCAGCATGTGACTTCATTAAAGAACATGCTGGGGGCGATTTCTGAGCTCATCCAGACCCAAATCCAACTCATTTTTGAAGCTATTAGTGGCCAAATTCAAGATGGATCAAGGGGAGAGCAATTAGGGATAGTTTAGAAAAATCCTTTAGGTCATGTTCTAGAGAGAGAAGTTCTCTCTCTTCTCTCTAAAATTAGGTTAGATTTAAGATAGGTTCCTCTTAGATTTAGGTTTAATTGGTGCTTTGATTTAGTTTCTCTTGCAATTTCTTGTTCTTACATCTTTACTTTCCTAGTTTTACTTATTTCTTCTATTTTGTTACTTTCATGTTTTGTGACACTCTTGTTGATTTTAATTTCATTTAATGAAATTTATGTTTCCATGTTTCTTATTGTTTAATTGAGTTTTTATTGTCATTTTCTTGCAATTGGTAGTTGTTAGATTTTATATTTCTTGTTATTTTATCATGATTTCATTTTATGCCTTCTAAGTGTTTGATAAAATGCTTGGTTGGATTTTAGAGTAGATTTTTATACTCTTGGCTTGTGATTGAGTAATTGGAGACTCTTGAGTTATCAAATTCTCTTATTGATTGGTAATTGAAGGTTGCTAGTTGGCTTGAATTTCACTAAATCTAGTCTTTCACTATGAGTTGACTAGAACTTGTGAACTCAAGTTAATTGTGCTCATTTGACTTTTCTTCAATTGTTAGACATTGACTAAGTGAGAGCAAAAGACAATTACCATCACAATTGAGGATGATAATGAGGATAGGAATTCCAATTCTTATCTCTTGCCAAGACTTTTCTTAGTTGTTAGCTTACTTTCTTGTCATTTACATTTCTTGTCTATCATTCTAAAAACCCCAAAATATACCCATAACCAATAATATGCACACTTCCCTAAAATTCTTTGAGAGATGATTTGAGGTTTAAATACTCTCAGTTTTTGTTGGTTTGACTTAAGTGACAAACAATTAAACTTTGATTGAGGGTTAATTGTTGGTTTTGAACTATACTTGCAATGTGATTATTCTAGTGAAAATTCCTAAACGACGATTTTCCTCCATCAAAGACTAGGGACTATTGTAACCAAAAGGCATGGTAGCACCGATTAAAACAAGAAAATGAATCTAAAACATGGTTGAACAAATTTTTTATGTTTGCATTCACACAAAACATTTTCTATAAGAATAAAACCCCTTTTTAACCCCTATCATTTTTCAATTTAGACAACTTACATATTAATTATTTGAAAATGATAATCCGCCCTTTATCCTTCCTTTTCATTAGATGCATGAGCCTTTCTGTGAGAAATTTTGGCAAACGATGATAGAAAATACTTACGTATAACATAACTTGTATGACCTGATCTTTCGTCAGTCCTATGTGAATGATAATCATTTGAATGGGATTGTTTAGCTCCTAAATAATCATCAAAATGATGTTTCAATAAAATGGTTATCAACTCTCTGCAATGTTGTTTTGATGATTGTATAGGAGATAAATAGTCTCAATCAAATGGTTATCATCCATGTAAGATAGGTGAATGTCATATCATATAAGCTAACGTCACATGTAAACATTTTCTACCACTTTTTACTGGAGATTCTCAAAGAAGGGCTCATGCGTCTAATAAAAAGGAAGGATATGGGATAAATTTCCATTTTTCAATCATTAACATGCGAATTGTCTAAATTGAGAAAGGACACGGACAGAAAAGGAGTTTTATACTTTCTATAATTAAATGAGAGTTTTTTTCTTTTTAGTATTTCAATCTTTTTAACTAAGGTAGTAATTTCATTAATAGAAAAGGTCCACAAGAGACTACATGCACAAGGGATAAAAATGGAAAGGTTCTAATGAGCGAATAATTTATATGCTTTTTGGCATTGGTTTTAGGTAGTTTTAGTAGGATCTAGCTACTTTTAGGGATGTTTTTATTAGTTTTTATGCAAAATTCACATTTCTGGACTTTACTATGAGTTTGTGTGTTTTTCTGTGATTTCAGGTATTTTCTGACTGAAATTGAGGGACCTGAGCAAAAATCTGATAGGAGGCTGAAAAAGGACTACAGATGCTGTTGGATTCTGACCTCCCTGCACTCGAAATAGATTTTCTGGAGCTACAAAACTCCAAATGGCACGCTCTCAAATGCCTTGGAAAGTAGCCATCTAGGGCTTTCTAGAAAAATATAATAGTTCATACTTTATTCGAGTTTAGATGATGCAAACTGGCGTTCAACGCCAGTTCCATGCTGCATTCTAGAGTAAAACGCCAGAAACACGTCACAAACCAGATTTAAACGCCAAAAACATGTTACAACTTGGCGTTTAACTCCAAGAGAAGCCTCTGCACGTGTAAAGCTCAAGCTCATTCCAAGCACACACCAAGTGGGCCCTGGAAGTGGATTTCTACATCAATTACTTATCTTTGAAACCCTAGTAGCTAGTTTAGTATAAATAGGACTTTTTACTATTGTATTTGGAATCTTTGAACGTCTAGCCCTTAGACCTACATCTTTGGATTATCTTTTGATCCTTTGATCACGTTTTGGGGGCTGGCCATTCGGCCATGCCCGGACCACTATCACTTATGTATTTTCAACAGTGGAGTTTCTACACACCATATATTATGGTGTGGAGCTCTGCTGTACCTCGAGTATTAATGCAAAGTACCATTGTTTTTCTATTCAATTCATGCTTATTCTCATTCTAAGATATCCATTCGCACCTAAGAACCTGATGAATGTGATGATTATGTGACACTCATCACCATTCTCACTTATAAACGTGTGCCTGACAACCACTTTCATTCTACATGCAAATAAGCTTGAATGAATATCTCTTGGATTCCTTAATCAGAATCTTCGTGGTATGAGCTAGAATCCATTGGCAGCATTCTTGAGAATCCGGAAAGTCTAAACCTTGTCTATGGTATTCCGAATAGGATTTAGGGATTGAATGACTGTGACGAACTTCAAACTCGCAACTGTAAGGCGTGGTGACAATGCAAAAGGATAGTAAATCCTATTCTTACATGATCGAGAACCGACATATGATTAGTCGTGCGGTGACAGCGCACCTAGACCATTTTCACTAAGAAGACGGACGGTAGCCATTGACAACGGTGATCCCCTAACATACAGCTTGCCATGGAAAGGAGTAGGAATGATTGGATGAAAGCAGTAGGAAAGCAGAGATTCAGAAGGAACACAGTATCTTCATGCGCTTATCTAAAATTCCCACCAATGAATTACATAAGTATCTCTATCTCTATTTTATGCTTTATTTATCTTTATATTCGAAAACCATTATAACCATTAAAATCCGCCTGACAGAGATTTACAAGATGACCATAGCTTGCTTCATACCAACAATCTCCGTGGGATCGACCCTTACTCACGTAAGGTTTATTACTTGGATGACCCAGTGCACTTGCTGGTTTGTTGTGCGAAGTTGTGAAGAATGTGTGTGAACCATAGTATTGTGCACCAAGTTTTTGCAGCCATTGCTAGGAATTGTTCGAGTTGTGAAAAGTATGAGTCACAATTTTGCCTATCAAGTTTTTAGCGCCATTGCCGGGGATTGTTTGAGTTTGGACAACTGACGGTTCATCTTGTTGCTCAGATTAGGTAATTTTCTTCTTGTTTCAACCTTTATTTTATTTTCAAAAAGTTTTCAAAAAATCTTTCAAAATTTTTCTTATTTTTCGTTTTTTTTTCAAAAATAATTTTCAAAAAATCCAAAAAAAATTAATAAAATCATAAAAACCAAAAATATTTTGTGTTTCTTGTTTGACTCTAGTGTCAATTTTTAAGTTTGGTGTCAATTACATGTTTTTAAAATTTGTGCATTTTTTGAAAAACTCATGCATGGTGTTCTTCATGATCTTCATGTTGTTCTTGATAAGTCTTCTTGTTTGATCTTCATATTTTCTTGTTTTGTGTCTTTTGTTCTTTTTCATATGCATTTTTTAATCCATAGTGTCTAAACATTGAAAATTTCTAAGTTTGGTGTCTTGCATGTTTTCTTCTCTTGAAAATTTTTCAAAAATAAGTTTTGATGTTCATCTTGATCTTCAAAGTGATCTTGGTGATCATCTTGACATTCATAGTGTTCTTGCATGCATCATGTGTTTTGATTCATAATTTTTATGTTTTGAGTCATTTAGTTGTTTTTCTCTCTCTTCATTAAATTCAAAAAAATTCAAAAAAAATATCTTTTACTCATTTTACACATAAATTTCGAAATCTTTGGGTTGACTTAGTCAAAAATTTTTAAAATAAGTTGTTTCTTGTTAGTCAATTCAAGATTTCAATTTTAAAAATCTTATATTTTCAAAACTTTTTCAAAAATCAAATCTTTTGCATTTTTCTTTTGTATTTTCGAAAATTTTTTTAAAAAAAAATTGATTTTCAAAATCTTTTTCTTAATTTTATTTCATAATTTTCAAAAACTTTACTAACAATTAATGTGATTGATTCAAAAATTTGAAGTTTGTTACTTTCTTGTTAAGAAAGGTTCAATCTTTAAATTCTAGAATCATATCTTTTAGTTTCTTGTTAGTCAAGTAATCCATTTTAATTTTAAAAATCAAATCTTTTTAATTTCCTTTTCAAATCTTTTTCAAAACAAATCTCAATCATATCTTTTTTCAAAGTCAATTTCAAAAATCTTTTCTAACTCCTTATCTTTTCAAAATTGATTTTCAAATCTTTTTCAACTAACTAATTGACTTTTTGTTTGTTTTACTATTTCTTATCT
Organism: Arachis stenosperma; assembly: GCF_014773155.1. Classification (NCBI taxonomy): domain Eukaryota; kingdom Viridiplantae; phylum Streptophyta; class Magnoliopsida; order Fabales; family Fabaceae; genus Arachis; species Arachis stenosperma. The sequence continues at coordinate 64,422,299 of NC_080380.1, forward strand.
TTTTCAAAACCACCCAACTACTTTTCTCTCTCTAATTTTTTAAAATTGCCTCCCTCTTTTTCAAAATTCTTTTAATTAACTAATTGTTTCAAATTTTAATTTTAATTTTATTTCTTCTCTTAATTTTCGAAAATCACTAACCATTTTTCAAAAACAATTTTCGAAAACTCTCTCTCTCTCATCTCCTTCTATTTATTTATTTATCTACTAACACTTCTCTTCTATTCATAATTCGAACCCTCTTCTCCCCTCTACCTGTGTTTGGATTTTCTTCTTATTTTTTTCTACTCACATAAAGAAATCTCTCTATTGTGGTAAACAGGATCCCTATTATTATTTTCTGTTCCCTTCTTTTTCATATGAGCAGGAGCAAGGACAAGAACATTCTTGTTGAAGCAGATCCTGAACCTAAAAGGACTCTGAAGAAAAAACTAAGAGAAGCTAAAATATAACAATCTAGAGAAAACCTTACAAAAATTTTCGAAAAAGAAGAGGAGATGGCAGCCGAAAATAATGACAACAGCAATAATGCAAGGAGGATGCTTGGTGATTATACTACATCTACTTCCAATTTTTATGGAAGAAGCATCTCAATCCCTGCCATTGGAGCAAACAATTTTGAGCTGAAGCCTCAACTAGTTGCTCTAATACAACAGAACTGCAAGTTTCATGGACTTCCATCAGAAGATCCCTATCAGTTTTTAACTGAGTTCTTGCAGATCTGTGATACTGTTAAGACTAATGGAGTAGATCCTGAAGTCTACAGGCTCATGCTTTTCCCTTTTGCTGTAAGAGATAGAGCTAGAACATGGTTGGACTCACAACCTAAAGATAGTCTGGACTCTTCGGATAAGCTGGTCACGGCCTTCTTGGCCAAGTTCTTTCCTCCTCAAAAGCTGAGCAAGCTTAGAGTGGATGTTCAGACCTTTAGGCAAAAAGATGTTGAATCCCTCTATGAAGCTTGGGAAAGATACAAGCAGTTGACCAAAAAGTGTCCTTCTGACATGCTTTCAGAGTGGACCATCTTGGATATATTCTATGATGGTCTACCTGAGTTCTCTAAGATCTCACTGGACCATTTGCAGGTGGATCAATTCACCTAAAGGAAACGTCTGCAGAAGCTCAAGAACTCATTGACATGGTTGCAAATAACAAATTCATGTACACCTCTGAGAGGAATCCTGTGAGTAATGGGACGCCTCAAAAGAATGGAGTTCTTGAAATTGATGCTCTGAATGCCATACTGGCCCAGAACAAAATATTGACCCAACAAGTCAATATGATATCTCAGAGTCTGAATGGATTGGAAAATGCATCCAACAGTACTAAAGAAGCATCTTCTGAAGAAAAAGCTTATGATCCTGAGAACCCTGCAATGGCAGAGGTGAATTACTTAGGTGAAGCCTATGGAAACACCTATAATCCATCACGGGAAAATCATCCAAATTTCTCATGGAAGGATCAACAAAAGCCTCAATAAGGCTTTAATAATGGTGGAAGAAACAGGTTTAGCAATAGCAAGCCTTTTCCATCATCATCTCAGCAACAGACAGAGAATTCTGAGCAGAGCCCTTCTAGCTTAGCAAACATAGTCTCTGATCTATCTAAGGCCACTTTAAGTTTCACGAATGAAACAAGGTCCTCCATTAGAAACTTGGAGGCAAAAATGGGTCAGCTGAGTAAGAAAATCACTGAAACTCCTTCTAGTACTCTCCCAAGCAATATAGAAGAGAATCCAAAAAGAGAGTGCAAGGCCATTGATATTATCGAAATGGCCGAATCCAAAGAGGAAGGGGAGGACGTGAATCCCAATGAGAAAGACCTCATGGGACGTCCCCCAGACAGAAAGGAGTTCCCTATTGAGGACCTGAAGGAATCTGAGGCTCATATAGAGACCATAGAGATTCCATTAAACTTTCTTCTACCATTCATGAGCTCTGAGAACTATTCTTCCTCTGAAGAGGATGAAGATGTAACTGAAGAGCAAGTTGCTCAATATCTAGGAGCCATCATGAAGCTGAATGCCAAGTTGTTTGGTAATGAGACTTAGGAAGATGAACCTCCCTTGCTCATTAGTGAACTAAATACATGGGTTTAGCAAACTTTACCTCAAAAGAAACAAGATCCTGGTAAATCCTTAATACCCTGTACCATAGGCACCATGACCTTTGAGAAGGCTCTGTGTGACCTGGGGTCAGGTATAAATCTTATGCCACTCTCTGTAATGTAGAAACTGGAGATCTTTGAGGTACAAGCTGCAAGAATCTCATTAGAGATGGCAGACAAGTCAATAAAACAAGCTTATGGATTGGTAGAGGACGTGTTAGTGAAGGTTAAAGGCCTTTACATCCCTACTGATTTCATAATCCTAGACACTGGGAAGGATGAGGATGAATGCATCATCCTTGGAAGACCCTTCCTAGCCACAGTAGGAGCTATGATTGATGTTGACAGAGGAGAGCTAGTCCTTCAATTGAATGGGGTCTACCTTGTGTTTAAAGCTCAAGGATCTTCCTCTGCAACCATGGAGAGGAAGCATGAAAAGCTTCTCTCAATACAGAGTCAAACAAAGCCCCCACAATCAAACTCTAAGTTTGGTTTTGGGAGGCCCTCATCATGCTCTGAACATCTGTGAAGCTCCATGAGAGCTCACTGTCAAGCTATTGACATTAAAGAAGCGCTTATTGGGAAGCAACCCAATTTTTAATTATCTATATTTCTATTGTTCTTTTATGTTTTATTAGGTTTATGATTATGTGGAGTCACAAAACAATTGCAAAAATTAAAAACAAAATAAAAAATAGCAGAAGAAAAAGCACACCTTGGAGGAAGAGCTGTCTGGCGTTTAACGCCAGAAACAAGCATCATTTTGGCGTTAAACGCCAAGATTGCATACAGAGGGCGTTTTATACGCCTAAAAGGTGCAGGGATGAGAAATCCTTGACACCTCAAGATCTGTGGACCCCACAGGATCACCTCAGGATCTGTGGACCCCACAGGTTCCCCACCTACCCCACCTCTCTTTTTTCTACACAATCCAATAACACTATACCCTTCACCAATCACCTCAATCTCTCTTCCCATTACCCCTTCACCAATCACCTTCATCCACTCTTCCCCATAAACCCCACCTACCTTCAAATTCAAAATCTCTTTCCCACCCAAACCCACCCTAAATGACCGAACACAAACCCCTCTTCCTCCACTATATAAACCCCTCCATCCTTCTTCATTTTCACATAACAATATCCTCTCTTCTCCCCCTTGGCCGAAACCCACACCTCTCTTCCTCTCCTCCATATCTTATTCTTCTTCTTCTATTCTTTCTTCTTTTGCTCGAGGGCGAGCAACATTCTAAGTTTAGTGTGGTAAAAGCATAGCTTTTTTGTTTTTCCATAACCATTGATGGCACCTAAGGCCAGAGAAACCTCAAGAAAGTGGAAAGGGAAGGCAATTGCTTCCACGTCTGAGTCATGGGAGATAGAGAGATTCATCTCAAAAGCCCATCAAGACCACTTCTATGAAGTTGTGGCCAAGAAAAAGGTGATTCCTGAGGTCCCTTTTAAGCTCAAAAAGGGCAAATATCCGGAGATCCGACAAGAGATTAGAAGAAGAGGATGGGAAGTTCTCTCCAATCCCATTCAACAAGTCGGAATCTTAACGGTTCAAGAGTTCTATGCAAACGCATGGATCACTAGGAACCATGATCAAAGCATGAACCCAAACCCAAGAAATTGGCTTACAATGGTTCGAGGAAAATGCTTAGATTTCAGTCCGGAGAACGTAAGGTTGGCGTTCAACTTGCCTATGATGTAACAAGATGCCCGCCCCTACACTAGAACGGTCAACTTTGATCAAAGGTTGGACCAAGTCCTCAAGGACATATGTGTGGAAGGAGCTCAATGGAAAAGAGACTCAAAAGGCAAGCCAGTTCAATTAAGAAGACTGGACCTTAAGCCTGTAGCTAGAGGATGGTTGGAGTTCATCCAACGCTCCATCATCCCCACTAGCAACCGATCCGAAGCAACTGTGGATCGGGCCATCATGATCCATAGCATCATGATTGGATATGAAGTAGAAGTTCATGAAGTCATCTCTCTAGAACTCTACAAAGTAGCCGAAAAGCCCTCCACCTTGGCAAGCCTAGCTTTTTCTCATCTCATTTGCCATCTATGCAACTTAGCTGGAGTTGTCATAGAAGGAGACATCCTCATTGAAGAGGACAAGCCCATCACTAAGAAGAGGATGGAGCAAACAAGAGAGCCCATTCATGGATCTCAAGAGACGCATGAGGAAGCTCATCATCAAGAAATCCCTGAGATGCCTCAAGGGATGCATTTTCCTCCAAACAACTATTGGGAACTACTCAACACTTCTCTAGAAGGATTGAGTCACAACATGAACTAATTAAGGGTGGAACACCAAGAGCACTCCATCATTCTCAATGAGATTAGAGAAGATCAAAGAGCTATGAAGGAGGAGCAACAAAGGCAAGGAAGAGACATAGAGGAGCTCAAGAACACCATTGGTCCTTCAAGAAGAAGGCGCCACCCTCACTAAGGTGGACTCATTCCTTAACTTCCTTGTTCTTATCTCTCTGTTTTTCAGTTTTATGCTATATGTTTGTCTATATTTTGAGTCTTTACTACATGATCATTAGTATTTAGTAACTATGTCTTAAGGCAATGAATAATTCCATGAATCCTTCACCTTTCTTAAATGAAAAATGTTTTTAATACAAAAGAACAACAAGTACATGAGTTTCGAATTCATCCTTGAAATTAGTTTAATTATATTGATATGGTGACAATACCTTTTGTTTTCTGAATGAATGCTTAAACAGTGCATATTTTTTATCTTGATGTTTATGAATGTTAAAATTGTTGGCTCTTGAAAAAATAATGAACAAAGAGAAATGTTATTGATAATTTGAAAAATCATGAAATTGATTCTTGAAGCAAGAAAAAGCAGTGAAAAAGAAGAAGATTGCGAAAAAAAAAGCAGAAAAAGCAAATAGCCCTTAAAACCAAAAGGCAAGGGTAAAAAGGATCCAAGGCTTTGAGCATCAATGGATAGGAGGGCCCAAGGAACTAAAATCCAGGCCTAAGCTATCCCTAACCATGTGCTTGTGGCATGCAGATCCAAGTGAAAAGCTTGAGACTCAGTGGTTAAAGTCGTGATCCAAAGCAAAAAGAGTGTGCTTAAGAGCTCTAGACACCTCTAACTGGGGACTTTAGCAAAGCTGAATCACAATCTGAAAAGGTTCACACAGTCATGTGTTTGTGGCATTTATGTATCCGGTGGTAATAGTGGAAAACAAAGTGCATAGTGCCACGGCCAAGACTCATAAAAGTAGCTGTGTTCAAGAATCAACATACTTAACTAGGAGAATCAATAACACTATCTAAACTCTGAGTTTCTATGGATGCTAATCATTCTAAACTTCTGAGGATAAAGTGAGATGTAAAAACTGTTCAGAAGCAAAAAGCTACAAGTCCCGCTCATCTAATTAGAACTAATATTCATTGATATTTTGGGATTTATAGTATATTCTCTTCTTTTTATCCTATTTAATTTTTAGTTGCTTGGGGACAAGCAACAATTTAAGTTTGGTGTTGTGATGAGCGGATAATTTATACGCTTTTTGGCATTGGTTTTAGGTAGTTTTTAGTAGGATCTAGCTAATTTTAGGGATGTTTATATTAGTTTTTATGCAAAATTCACATTTCTAGACTTTACTATGAGTTTGTGTGTTTTTCTGTGATTTCAGCTATTTTCTGGCTGAAATTGAGGGACCTGAGCAAAAATCTGATAGGAGGCTGAAAAAGGACTATAGATGCTGTTGGATTCTGACCTCCCTGCACTCGAAATAGATTTTCTGGAGCTACAAAACTCCAAATGATGGGCTCTTAATTGCGTTGAAAAGTAGACATCCTGGGCTTTCCAGCAATATATAATAGTCCATGCTACATTCTGGAGTAAAACGCCAGAAACACGTCACAAACCAGAGTTAAACACCAAAAACACGTACAACTTGGCGTTTAACTCCAAGAGAAGCCTCTGCACGCGTAAAGCTCAAGCTCATCCCAAGCACACACCAAGTGGGCCCCGGAAGTGGATTTCTACATCAATTACTTATCTCTGTAACCCTAGTAGCTAGTTTAGTATAAATAGGACTTTTTACTATTGTATTTGGAATCTTTGGACGTCTAGTCCTTAGACCTACATCTTTGGATTATCTTTTGATCCTTTGATCACGTTTTGGGGGCTGGTCATTTGGCCATGCCCGGACCACTATCACTTATGTATTTTCAACGGTGGAGTTTCTACACACCATATATTAAGGTGTGGAGCTCTGCTGTACCTCGAGTATTAATGCAAAGTACCATTGTTTTTCTATTCAATTCACGCTTATTCTCATTCTAAGATATCCATTCGCACCCAAGAACCTGATGAATGTGATGATTATGTGACGCTCATCACCATTCTCACTTATGAACGTGTGCCTGACAACCACTTTCGTTCTACATGCAAATAAGCTTGAATGAATATCTCTTGGATTCCTTAATCAGAATCTTCGTGGTATAAGCTAGAATCCATTGGCAGCATTCTTGAGAATCCAGAAAGTCTAAACCTTGTCTGTGGTATTCCGAGTAGGATTCAGGGATTGAATGACTGTGACAAACTTCAAACTCACGACTGTAAGGCGTGGTGACAACGCAAAAGGATAGTAAATCCTATTCTTACATGATCGAGAACCGATAGATGATTAGCCATGCGGTGACAGCGCACCTGGACCATTTTCACTGAGAGGACGGACGGTAGCCATTGACAACGGTAATCCCCCAACATACAGCTTACCATGGAAAGGAGTAAGAATGATTGGATTAAAGCAGTAGAAAAGTAGAGATTCAGAAGGAACATAGTATCTTCATGCGCTTATCTGAAATTCCCACCAATGAATTACATAAGTATCTCTATCTCTATTTTATGCTTTATTTATCTTTATATTCGAAAACCATTATAACCATTAAAATCCGCCTGACTGAGATTTACAAGATGACCATATCTTGCTTCATACCAACTATCTCCGTGGGATCGACCTTTACTCACGTAAGGTTTATTACTTGGACGACCCAGTGCACTTGCTGGTTAGTTGTGCGAAGTTGTGAAGAATGTGTGTGAACCATAGTATGTGTGTGAAAAGTATGAGTCACAATTTTGCCTATCAGGTTCCACCAAAGAAAAAGTAAAGAAGCTTATTACAATAAAGAAGTTTGAAGGAATTGAAAAAGTTATCTCGTGTTCTTCCTTTCTTGTAGCATAGCTCGAGCTTCTTGGACATAAAGGTATGGGGACTTCCAACATCAGTCAAATGAAACTGTTCTTGGCCTTCCAAAGCTGCCATAGGAGGTTTGCCATAAGCTCTAACTATTCTGATTTGTCGTTGAAAGCTTCCAATTTCTCTGTAATTTTCTTCAAGCATTGCCAAGGGTTTTCATCTGCTTTTGGCATGGGACCTCCATTAATTGCCACGCGTCCAACAAATCAGAACAAGACCATAAACAATGGTGGATGGACTGTTTCATTGAGCAACACGTGGGGCAAACTGAGCTTACAGATTCAATTCTAATGCTGATTTTAAACTTCACCATTAAGGTATTATGCAGTAATCTCCAAAAAACAATTCTGATTTTGGTTGAAATTTCAACTTCCAGATACCAGACTAGAGGATTTTCGAGTAACATTGCTCTGGTAAAAACTCAAGCGGCAGGTGCTTGAATTGGAAGGCCACTCTGTATCTAGACTTAACTGAGAATGCATTATTTCGCTTCAACATCCAAGTAACCTTGTCTTTACCTCCCTATATAATTGTATTTAAGATTGTTGCTACTATTGTAGGGTTGAATATCTCTGTTATTTTTTGTTGTTTCCACTAGCCATTTGATTGAACTAGTTCAAACACCTATTTTGGAACATAATTTGTATGTGGTTATGGGTAATAGTCCTCCTTTATTCTGATTGAACTTCCGCTGCCAATTTCCTAGAGAATACATTTTTTCAAAACCTTTCTATCCATTAAGACGCTACGCCATCCCTAAGAGGGATTCATTCCCGTCCCAACACTCAGAAATGTAGAAGATCTAAAGTACTTGCTTTTGATAACCATTTAGCTTAATGGATGAGGTCTAGTCAAAAGCCTCCACCCTTTGCTTTGCAAGCATTGCAAGGTTAAAGCTTTCAAATATTTAAAATTTGAGTCATCCTTGTGCTTTTGGCCTATAGGTTATCTTCCACCTTACCCAGTGCATCCTTTGTTCACCCCTCTTTTGTTCCCACCAAAATTGTAAAATAGCGCTTTGAATTTTTCTTGTAGAGTTTCTAGTAGTTTGAAACAACTTAAAGTATAAATCAGAACCGTTGTTGCAACGACTTTAACTAGGATTTCTCTTTCGGAAGAAGACAATAGAAACCTTTTCCATTACTGGAGCTTCTGAGTAACTTTGTCTTTGATATAATTAAAGGTAGCTCTTTTTAGATCTCTGAACAACCGCTGGAAGTCCCAGATACTTGTTCTAATTCCCTACATAAGGCACTAAAAGAATATTAGCTAGGTGATCTCCAGTAGGTTCCAGGGCATTCTTGCTAAAGAATACAGAGGATTTATTTAAATTCACCACTTGACCACTAACTTCCTCAAAGAACTTAAGTATTCTAAAAAGACTTTAAGAATCCTCCTTGGAGTCTTGGACAACTGTGATTGAGTTTCAATCTAGAAAATTCCTGTCTCCGTTCTCCTTTGTAGAGCAGATGGGAGAGTTCCTCTGCACACAAAAAAATAGATATGGAAAAAAAGGAGATCACCTTATCGCAATTCCTTACATGATTTGAAAAAATCATGAGGTTGTCCATCCACAATAACAGAATAAGAAATCATCATCACACATTCCTTGATCCAGTTTAACCATTTTTTTGCAAAATTCAAGTTTCCTCATTATCTCCCAGAGAAAGGACCATTCAACCCTATCATACACCTTACTCGTATCTAGTTTCAAAGCCAAATCATACTATTCATACTCTTATTCTTCAGAAAATGCATAAATTCATGTGCTAGCAGAACATTATCACTGATCAGACAACCTTTGGTAAAAGCACTTTAAGAATCACTAATAACTCTATTCATAACCAACTGTAATCTATGCACCAGAATTTTAGAAATGATTTTGTAGAAAACACTGCTAAGACTTATGGGTCTGATATTTATCATAGAGCTAGAATTATCAATCTTCGGAATGAGACAAATATCCGTATGATTAAAACTTTTAAAAGTTTGCCTCCAGGAAAAAAGCTCTTAGCCACCTATACTGCATCCAACTTAATTATTTCCCAAAAAAATTGAAAAAATTTGGCCATGAAACCATCATCATTGGGAGCTGAGAATGGGTTTATAGAAAAAACATCTTTTATCTCTTGTTCCATGACCGTTCTGACTAGCATATGATTGGTGGTAGTGTTGATCTTAGTTGGAATATCACATATTTCCTCTGTAGGGTCTTGCAGGTAACTGGTTGAGAACAGTTTTATAAAGTAATCCTAAGCAATGGCATCTATCCCTCTGCATCGATTGCTATTTACCCTTCTTTATCCTCTAATTTATAAATATACTATCTTTAAGAACTGAAAACTGATTTTCTTCATCACTCCCTCCACAAACAAAATATTGTTCTTAGTTTCACAATTGAACATTACTTCGGGAGAATGGGATTTAATAGTCCCTTGTATGTTGTGAATTGTTAAGAGTTTTTCCAAACCCTGACAATTTCACATCAACATTTTCATACCTCCTTGGATGCCGCTTGTTGGGTGGCTCCCTCTCCTATTATGGTTGATGTGATATTTTCTTGGCAATATTTCTTATTGTTCCCAGAAGCCCCTGAATCTTCCAAAGTTCATTTCACTCTTAGGATCGATTTTGGTGTAATCCCCCTCCTCGCCAACTTCTTCAAAATATGTCTTTTGTCTTCTTTTTTGTTAAACCTCTCATCTAAACTCCATATAGAGAATTGAAGGATCATATTCTTGTCAATGTTAAGTCTAGCCTGCTCTCTACCTTGCTTCCTCCCTTATTCTTTGTTACTCCCATTGTCTACCACTTCTTCTCCTATCTCCTCATCCCCATTCCTCTGATTTCATCTTTTTCTTTACAACAACAACAACAAAGCCTTGTTGGTAGGGTCGGCTACATGAATCAAACGACACCATTAAACGCTATCATGTATCATGTCTACAGGGGGACCGTTTACTTGTAGATCTCGTTTGACTACCTCATGAATGGTCTTCTTAGGTCTTCTTCTGCCTTTCAACCCTTGTCCATCTTCCATCTCATCCACCCTCTTGACTGGGCGTTCTGGCGGTCTTCTTCTCACATGTCCAAACCACCTGAGATGCAATTCTATACCATCTTTTTCACAATAGGTGTTACTCTAACTCTCTCTCGTATATCTTCGTTTCTTATATCATCCAATCACGTATGACCACTCATCCACCTTAACATCTTTATCCCTGCCACACTTAGCTTATCTTCGTGTTCCCATTGGCCGCCCAACACTCTGTCAATAGAATTTACCTTTATGTTTTAAAGGCACTTTTTTGTCATATAAAACCATACGCACTCCGTCATTTTGACCAGCCTACTTGGATCCTATGATTTACATCTTGTTCAATCTCTCCATTATCATGTATGATGCACCCAAGATATTTAAAACTTTTAACTTTTCGTAGGATGTTTTCTCCAATCTTCACCTCTGTGTTAGGGTTTTTCTTTCGGCGACAATTTACATTCCATATATTCTGTCTTGCTACGGCTTATGTGCAAACCATACACTTATAGAGCTTCTCTCCATAAATCCAACTTCTTATTTAGGTCTTCTCTTGGCTCTCTCATAAGAACGATATCATCGGCAAAAAGCATGAACCGTGGTACAGGGCCCTGCATATGCTCAGTGAGTACTTCCAAAACTAATGTGAAAAAGTATGGACTTAAGGATGATCCCTGGTGTAATCCTATACCAATAGTTTGAGAATTATTGACTTGGACTGAAAGACTCACAAGACTTCTTATTAGGCTCACTGGCGTAGGCTTTTTTTGCTGCTACCTCTATTGCTCTTCCCTCTCGACATTATTGGGGTTTCTAATCTCGTTCATATTTGCAATTCTCCAGCTATCTTGTTCAGCCCTTAGCCATGGCTCCCGTTGTTTTTCTTTAACATTACCTCCCATCGAATCCTCTAAATGCAGGTTACAAGTTTTGATTTCATGGCCTATATGACCACAAGAAATTACCAATGCACTCATATTGGAGTGTAAGGTCTATCACTTTTCCATTGTTGCCCGCAATTTTAAGTGACATGTGCAACGATTTGGTAATGTCCATCATAATCTAGATTTTCAACACCTTTTCCTCCTTTCCTCTCATCGCAAATAGATCTGAATCCAAAACTTTTCCCAAAAACTCTCCTGTTCTTCCCAAACTAGTTTTACAATGTTCGGAAAGCCCCCACAACTGCAGCCATACGGGAACATGGGCAAATTCTTCCTCTTTAATTGCAATATCCTCATTCCATCTTCTCAAATTAAAAATTTAGTTTTTAAATAGCCATGGGACACCTTTTCAATTCTTAGAAGATCAATTTCACTATCAAAGACGAATTGAAAGAGGTTTCTTCCATGATCTATCACCTTGAACCCCTCTGGTTGTCTCCATATTGCAAATAGCGCCGTTTCTAAAGTTCTAGTACTAGAATCTCTGTCAGTGAGAAGTCTCCCGACCAAGTTTTGTGAAAATCTCTCAATACCCTCCCTATATCCTCGTCAATAAATTGCACTATCTGATCTTCCTCAGATCATGTTGCACGGCTGTTATCCAACTTGGGAGCAGTGTTCACTGCCATTTGGTTGATCACCCATGGTGAAAATTCTCACAATTAGGATTCCTCAAAAAACTATAGCAAAGCACTAAAAAAAACCCGAATAATAGGTCATTAGATAGATCAGTAATCAGTGTGACCCCTTTTTAGCTGCACCGGGTTTCTTGTGAATTGGGCATCTAGATCCTCTTTTCAATAAAACAATTGTTGGTTACTCAGGCAATACATTATTAGCATATGGAGCATGACAAGCCACAAAATATAAAACAAATTTTCAAGCCAACGTAGTATGCAAGTTAAAATTACTTGGCAAGAATACCCAAATATCCAATGTACCTATGCTAGATAACATGAGACATAAATACACATTAAAGGTTTAAATCTAGCCCCAAACAAATTGAAGTAAAATTCCATTGGATACATCGTACACATCCAACAATTGAGTTTGTTAACATTTAAAAAGAAGTCAACATGTATCGCATTGCAAAGGGTTATCATGTAAGAGGATAACGTGACACTGGCTCTTCTTTTAACATTACCGGAACTTAATTGACGAATGGATGAATATATCCACTGAAATTTAACTTTAAGTGTATTAGACTGTTTCTAAATCCGAGAAGTTCTTGTCTTCCGTGTCATCGTTGGCGGGAATATTTCTGTATCCTATAAGCTATGATGCACAGACACTAGCACGAACAAGGGATACAATACAACACAGAACAAGCCAACATGCAAATTTTAAAATTTTATAAGACATAAAAACACACATACATATAAAATATAACGTATTTTTTAGATAAATTGTAATAATATTTTAATATTTTATTGATATTAAAATATATTTTTTAATTTTTTAATTATTTTTAATATTTTATTTTAATTAAATCAAATATTTAAAATATTTTTTATATTAATAAATAATAATATATATTGTATCTAAATTTATTTTAAGAATATATGTTAAGAATAAAACTAGACGTGTCCAAAATATATTGTAATAATATATTTTTTAGATATATCCAAACGTGTCCAGAGAAAATTTTTTATTTTTTATTAAGACACAATTGGACACAACAAACACGCGTGTCAGATGAGTGTATGAGAGTGTCGTATCCAAAATGTGTACACGACAGCGAAGTTACTTCATAGCCCATAAGTTATACAAAGGTATGCTTACCGTATGAATTAAATGCACACGGGGCCAGACAGGTTGGACCATCAAGATCAGAGCAAAATAATAGTATCAATTGATAAATATGTTATTAGGTCAACGGTTTAGAACTGATAAAGCACACAAACTATCATAACTCTGCCTCTGAGGAAACAATATTTTTCATTTACCGGTAAAGAAATGTTCATACCGACAACTTCACCCATATAACATATTAATATATAAATTCAACAATCCCGATTAAAAAATCTAATCTACAACATGAATCAAACATGTAATAGATAATTTGATTAAGACAATTGGACAGCAGACAGCATAAGATAGAAGTCTAAACCACATTAGTTATCAGAATATGCAACATTTCATGTCTACCCTAACCTCAAATTCCACAACGACAATTCAAAATTGTACTTGGATATTGCTGATTCTGATATTTTTCAGTGATTCTAAGAATTTCATTTGCAATGAAAAATGTATAAACACAGGAACAGATAGTCTTTCCCAATTCAACGACAATAACATACTTGGAAGAGAACACAACATCATTACAAATACTAATTTTCCAAGCTAAGATAAAAATCAATTGCTCAACAGATAACATCAGCACCTTCTAAGAAACCACCAAATTGTTTATTAATACATCACAGATGTTTTTTAATTCACATCTCAAATGACGTAAGTAAACATTTATGACTCTAAACTAAAAACTCAATTCAAATCATGCAGCACAAATGTTCCATAAACTCCACATCTACACTCAACAACTCAAATTAACCATTCTTGCCTATTTTTTGTTTCCACTGCCGCCTGCATTGTTCCCTCCTGCATCCTGACCTGCGGCTTTCTTAGCTGCCTTCTCCTGCAGCGCCTTTGCATCTCTACACATTAAAAAATTAGACATTTCAACAAAAAAACATCAATCAATCTCAATCTCAATCTCAGTTCATCGAAATTGAGTTCTGAAAAAGAAAATCAAAACAATGACCAAAATACATATGAACACGGTTGACAAGTTTGAGTAATGAAACACATTAGCCAACCTTTCCCTGCGTTGCTCAGGGGTCAACCCATCACTCTTTCCCTGCTTTGCTTTTGAACCGGCTCTGGCCTGAGCCCTTTCACGATCCTTTTCCCTCTGGTTACCGCGTTAGCTATAGAGTTAAGCCAAACAATGGAATAAACGGCATCACAGAAACACCAACGTACCAATACATGGTTGGATTGTAGGAAAGGAAACCATGTGCCATAAAGAAAACTCTTAAAATTTTGATATTGTGTTCCACTTGTTTTCTTTCTGCAGATCCAAATCTAACGTAACTACTGGTTCCGGCACACACAATTGATATCAGAGCAAAATTGGCTCAAATTTTCACTAGAACCTTTATTTGTGAGGAACATAACAAAAAGTCAACCTAAACCAAAATTTGACGAGTATCCGTGAAATAGCAGCAATAAATTTGCAACAGATCAAAGGATATGAGTCATTGTTGTTGGTTGATTTTTCGATGACAAAGCAAGATCGAAGATGACGAAAAAACCCTAAAAATTTGATATCAGGAAAAGTACAAAATCATCAAAATTAACGGTTAAAAAATTTAAACAAATAAAACAAAATTAAAAGTAAACCAAAAAGATCGGAGAGGGAAAGAAATAGCACGCACCTGATCGAGAAATCAAGCTAGATGATTATGACTGGAGGCGAACGGAGGGATGTAGAAAGGGGAGAAGAACCGGTGAACATCTGCTGACTCTGTATTCCGTAAGCTTAGGATTTTTTAAATAAATAAAATAAATTTAATATTTGGGTAAATTTTTTGGATATTGAAAATTATATGGTGTTTTTTATAATTATTTTTCGGCTGATGTGTTTTTTATGGGAAATTTTATAATCTATTTTATTTATCCATAATCAATAACAATATATAATAACAAAATATGTGTCCAAATTTTTTTTTATTATATGTCAGTTACTCAACATTAAATTTCATCGTTTCTCTTATCTCATACATTCATATTTACTATTTCTATATTTATATTTTTTCTATTTTACTATCTCTCACTTCACATTATTATTATTATAGAATAGAAATATTTTTTTTATTCTCTTGTTCATCTTTTGTTTGTCTTCTTCTCATTTCACTTAAATATAATGTAAAGCCTATTTTCATTTATTTTTTGTCATTAAATAAAAGTATAACACTATATTTATATTGTTGTTTTGGTTAATTAAAGTGATAGTATACTAATAGAAGGATTCACGTAAAACTCATCAACCAACTTGATAAGATTATGCCAGACATGAACAAAAAATAGAACAGCAACCTGTTAGTGAGAGAGTATTAGACAAAAAAAATGCAAAAGATTCGACTACCCATAATGTTTGAACTACTAAATCGTCCTTAGAAATAAAACATATTTTATAAATTTTTTAATAATTATCAAATAGTTCTTATTTAATTTTAATTACAAATTAATATTTTATATATTATTTAATTATAAAATTTATCCTCTATTTTATAAATTATTATTTCATTATTCATCGATCATGTTTATTAACAATTAGAAATAAAAACAACAAAAAATAGATCTTCCATTAATAATGACTTCCATAAATATTTTGACAATGT
Organism: Arachis stenosperma; assembly: GCF_014773155.1. NCBI lineage: Eukaryota > Viridiplantae > Streptophyta > Magnoliopsida > Fabales > Fabaceae > Arachis > Arachis stenosperma. The sequence continues at coordinate 64,438,025 of NC_080380.1, forward strand.
GAGTTTTTTATCCCTTAAACAATTGCATCCATAAAAGCCAGGAAAAAAGTGTGCTTGTTGGTAATTCAATGGATGGAAATGACAATTGTTAGTAATTCAATCGATGGAAATAACAATCAATCGAGTGAATTTTGCACCACAATCAAGATTTTTCCAAAATTCAATTATTGAAAATGTAATACAATGAATTGAATTTTGTACAACAATATGAGTTTTTTCAAAATTCAATCAAATCAATTGATTAGAAGTGTTATGCAATCGATTGAATTGCTTGAGTTTTTTTTATCAATTAATTGAATTTCGCACCTCAATATGTTTTTTTTTAATTCAATGAATTAAAAATATTACAGAATCAATTAAATTTCGCACCGCAATATACATTTTTTTAAAATTCAATCAATTATAAGTGTTACATAATTACACAATAGATTAAATTTTAATTATGCCATTAGGAATTAACCACCATTCAGCAAAAGAAAATTATTCTTTTTTATTTGTACGGAATGAAAAAGAAAATAATTTTTATCCCAAAAAATAAGGATAAATTCATTGATAAAATATAAAATAATTTAAAAAAAATCAATTGAACATTTTTTGATTAAGTAACCGAAGTCTTTTTTAAAAATCTAATTTGTATATTTCTTAATATTTATCCTTTTAAGGTTGGTAAAGATTATATTCAACCAAAATGCCCTTTTTATATAACGAATTTTTTTGTCCCTTTTATATCACCAAATTTTTTTATTCATTTTAACTAATATTTATCTTAAGTGCTATACAGTACCCAGTACACAACTAAGCATTCAATCCTTTTGCTGCATTAATTTTTGCAATGTGTCCGAGAGTTAAATTGACATGATTCAACAGTAAAAAAAAATCTTTCCTTTAGAGGGACACTTAATTCATTTGTAGAACTAGTTATTACTTATTAGCATCATGCAAATAAAAATGAATTTACATCTATCTATCTATCATTTAATTGATTATGATAATCCACCTATAAGTTTTCTATAGTAACGTTTCGGTCATTTTAAATTAAGATTTTTTATTAGAAAAACAATTACGATGGTGTATTTAAATAGTAATTACATAGAACCGCTTCATTAAATTAAAGAACTGACAAACATTTAATCCAAAGTATCAAAAGATTCGTCTATAAAATTCTTAATAAAAAATTGGAATGATAAAATAAAAAATATTGAAGCATTTTCATATTGTATAACATAATTTAATTGACTGTATAACACTTTTAATCGACTAAATTTTGAAAAATTGACCGGTGTTACACTTTAATTTCAATCAATTGAATTTTAAAAAAATTAATATTGTAGTGTGAAATTCACTCATTTTACTTTTATCGATTGAATTACTAATAAACACATTTTTTAATTTGTATGGATGAAACGAATTAAAAGATAAAAAATTCATTGATTTAAATTCCCAAAATATTTATGAAAATAATAATTAATGGAAGATTTATTTTGTTATTATTTTTGTTTCAAATTTTTAATTAACATGATAGATAAATAATAAAATAATAATTTATAAAATAGAAATAGATTTTATAATTAAATAATATATAAAGAATTAATTTATAATTAAAATTAAATAAAAATTATTTGACAATTATTAAAAAATTTAAAAATATATTTTGTTATTAAGACTATTTAATAGTCCCAACATTATGAGACTGTAGAATTCTTTGCTAAAAAACAAGTTATACATTGAGTGATCCAACTAATATGAACATTCTATTAGAAAATATCACAAATACATCTAGAATCAATATTCTGGATGAGATACTTTATCTAATTAAATATACTTACGTACCATTTATTTATCTATAATAATTTATCTAATTTAATGTATCTTTAATTTTTCAAAATACATTATTTTCATGCCAAATATAAATTTTTAAATGTTTAACTATTCATAACAATCCAAGAAACAAATTGAATGGGATAACATTGTTAAGAATTTTGTATATTTAATTAATAATTTATTGTTTTAAGCAAATTCAAATTATGTTTAACAATTTTTCAACTAATAAATTTATATTGTTAATTTATTATTTAATTTGAATTATTTTTACAATATATCTATCTTAATGTACTTTTAATATCTATCATTTATTTATAATTTACTTAACTGAATGTACTCTTTCATTTTTAAAATATATTATTTTTATGTTAATAATAAATTTTTTAAATATTTAAATACTCATAATAACTGCGAAGTTGATCTAAATAATAAATTGAATAACGATAATATGAATAAAAATTCTGTATATTTATTTAGTTAATAATTTATTTTTTCTTAAGTTTTGATTCAATCAACTTTTAATTACTTCCAAAATAATATTGTTATAGATACATTATGATATTATCTTAATGTACTTTACTTATCATGCATATATAATTTTAATGACAATCAGCCTTAGAATAATTTATATTTCAAAATTTAAATTAATTTAAAAAATATTATTTATGGATTAATAATCGATTTTTTAAATATTCAGATATTAGTTCAAATGTGTTTTATTAGTTTCAATAAATTTTATATGTAAAACTTTGGTACATAAAGGTAAAAAAATCAATTACATCTAATAATGCACAAATATAGCAAGTACTTCTACAATGCTGTAAATTATAAGTGACAATTGTTTCTTTAATAAATTTGAACTATTTAATTTATTATTCGGGTAATACAAATTTATAATTATGTTACCGTTTGAATGTACTCTTCGTACCTGCAACATATTAAAAAATTTAACGATAGTTATTGTTTATATTCTGGTCTAAAGCAAAGCCAGGCCCATTAAGAATAAACGTCAATTAAAGGTGGCCTCTTTCACTTATCTGATCTCTTAAGAGGTTGGAAAAGATAAGAGAGGCTCAGCCTCACTTATCTAAATAAGTAACTGCTGATACGTGAATATTTTATACCCTTTTTCATAGTATTTTTTAGTTATTTTTAGTTAGATTTTAGTTAGTTTTACTTGATTTTAGTGCAAAAATCCTCTTTGGATGCCACTTTGAGTTGTTTTGGTGTTTTTATGATTTCAAGTAAAATTCGGACGAATTTGGCAGAATTTTGTGCAAAAACAAAGAAAGGATAGTAGATGTTGTTAACCTTGACCTCCTTGCATTCCAATGAGCATAACTTGAGCTACAGAAATCTAATTGATACGGTTTTGATCGCGTTAGAAAGCTAACTTTCAGAGCTTTCCAACGATATATAATAGTCTATACTTTTTTCTAGTATCACTGTCAAATCTGGTGCTAAACACCGAGCCTGGCGTTTAACGCCTAACAAGGACAGAACTAGCGCTAGAACTCCCCCCTCTAGGGCGCTAAACGCCCAAACTGGCATTTAGCGCCAGCAGGGGAGCCAGAATCCGAATACTGATGCTCCTCCCGGGGAGTTTGATGTCCAAACTGGTGTTAAACGCCAAGAACAGGCCGAAGACACCTTCTCTTTGGGCTTCCAATTGGACTTAGCACTTCTTAGTTTTATTTTAATTTCCTTTTATAATATTTATTTTCAAACAATATCTTTTTTTAGATCTAGCATTTATTACTAGGTTAGTATATAAGGAATAGGATGCACCCTTTCTAGGAATCTTGCATCAAGCATCATTAAGGAATTGCGTTTTCTCTGTAAGTATGAGCAACTAAACCTCTCTTGGTTAAGGTTAGGAGCTCAGTTTATTTCTATGCATTAGAACTATTATTCTTCTATTTTAATTTATGTTTGATTCTATTATAAGGATTATTTTCGTTCTTAATATTATAAATTGGGTGGAACGAGAGTATGACCCTTGATACATGATCAGGAGGGCATTTTCATCATCTTAGAGCTAAGGGACGTGATGACCGAATTTCACTCCCCATATAAAATGAATCCGTTCTTTGGCAAGCGTACCAAATTATCGTCAAGTATTAACTCACAGTGGAGTGCGATCGTATCCACAGAGATTGGTTGATTGAGCAATTTTAGTTGATGAATGAATTTAGTTAAGCTAAGCAATAGAAAGAGTATCGGATGTAGAAAATGAAACAACAGAATTGTAAATGGCTCAAAAGTAAAAGAAAGTAATAAAGTGCAGAAAAGTAAATGGCAAGAATGTAAAGAGCTAAAACATAAATGGCTAAATTGTAAATGGGAATGGGGAATAATAGAATGTAAAGAAAGCTATAAAGAATGTGGAAGATAAGAATAGGGGGGATTCATTGGGATTGGGAGATGTTGATCTCTTTGGATTAAATTCAATTCATCTCATCTTCAATCATGCAACTCATTGACCTCTTGGCAATCATGAGTGATTGAGTCCCAATCTCTTGGTAACCCAATCTTTCAAATCTTGATCAATTGCCAATTCTTTGGTCTAATTGCTCATGAGAAGAGATGAAGAATGGTCCTTGATTATACCACACACCTTCCTAGATCCAAGTATTGGGAGGATTAATGTCACAGTATCCAACCCAAATCCAAATCTATTCAAGTGTGAGAAGGATTTTCAAGCATGGTTTTATGATTCCTCTTCCAAGGCTCACATAAAACCCAAGATCATTCAATCTCTTTCCCAAGATCATTGAATGATAGAATGAAAAACGAGAATCCTTCAAGCAAATCAAAGAGAAGATGAAGAGAAAATGAAATTTCACTATCATTAATCCATCAAGTACAATAGAGCTCCCTCTCCTAATGAGAGGGAGTTTAGCTAGTCATAGCTTAGAGAAAAGTACAAGAGATGGAAGAGATGAACTGTAAAGTAAAACTAAAACAAGACTTGGCAATACAACCCCCTTTTTTAGTACTTCTAGGGGTTATTTATACTATTCCTATTACTAGAATTAAGAAAATACAAAAGAGAAAAGAAAATTACAACTAGAGGGAAAGGAAAAACCCATGAAAATGATGCATGTGACTGGCGTTTGCTTGGCATTTGAGTGGCATGGCACGCCTAGCTACTAAATTTGGCTTGGTGCGCCACACCCAGCTCCTCAAGTGGCACGACCCTTGCATTGACATCCCTGGTGTGCCACGCCTTCGAGCTCAAGTGGCATGCCAAGGGTCGTCTTTAGCTTGGTTAACCTGACGTGCCACGCCTTCGAGCTCAAGTGGCACGCCCAGGGTCTTCTCTTTGCTTGGCTAACCTGGAGTGCCACGTCTTTGAGCTCAAGTGGCATGCCTAGGGTCTTCTCTTTGCTTGACGTGCCAGCCTTCAAGCTCAAGCAACACGCCCGGCTCTTTCCTCTCACTCCTCTTCTCTGGACTTTTAAGCTGGCGTGGCACGCCCAAGGTCTGGCGTGCCACGCCCATTGTGCGCGCTTTATCTTCCTCTCTGGAAAACATAACTGGCGTGCCACGCCCATGTGTTGTGTGCATGGTTCTCTTGTTTCAGTAGCTGGTGTGTCACGCCCAGCATTCAAGTGGCACACCCATGGTCTTCTGGTCTTGGCGTGCCATGCCTTAAGCTTCAAGTGGCACGCCCAGTCTTCTTCTGGTCCTGGTGTGCCACACTTTAAGCCTCAAGTGGCATGCCCAATCTACTTCCCCTTTGGATGATGGGATTGGCATGCCACGCCTTCGACATCAAGTGGCACGCCCAAGGTGGGTGCTTAGCCTTCTTCAGCATTGGCGTGCCATGCCTGGAACACAAGTGGCACGCTCAAGTCAAGAGTGATAGCTGGCGTGCCACACCTTCGACGCCAAGTCGCACGCCCGCTGGCGTGCCTCGCCTTCGATACCAAGTGGCACGCCCAAGTGTTGGACCTTCACCTCCTTCTCTGGAAACTTGAACTGGCATCTCATGCCTACAAGATCAAGTGGCACGCTCATAGTAAATGATGGGATTGGCGTGTGACGAATGAATTTTTTTGTTGGTATAGAATTTATCAAGTGATCAATCGTAGTATAGTCTAAACCAACGCGAAATCCATTATCAAACAAATTTACAATCTATATCCGAGAGTATTAATCTCCCGAGTCGTTCTCCCTTGGAATTGCCAAAGTATGCATCTTATTGATTTAGTAAGCTTTGTTTGAGTTCTTTGAAGGTCTTAGCACAAGTAATGAGGGACAAACAATCAATTATCAAAAGGACTTGACCTAGGGTTGGCATTAGAAATCTTTATCATTATAGTTCACTCAATGTTGATAACAATTAGGCCTTGCTCCATTTAGTCATCCCCTAAGTATAGAGGAAAATCAAATGAGAACAATCAACTTGAGTCACAAGTCCTAGCTTCACCTTATGGGAATCTAGCTTTAGTGCACTCCAAGTCAATTAGCAATCCCTAACTTTCAATCAACTATTGAGATAGCTATTCAATTTCTTCCAATGACCAAACCCTATGCCAAGTGCAAAAATTCTACTCCATAGCTAGTGTTGACATTTTATCAAACATGTAGTGAGCAAGAAGGAAGGTCATAGTAAAATGAAGAGAAAAGTAGAATTGAAGATATTGCAATACAAGGAATTAGCAACAAGTATCAAGGAGCAACAATGAGGATCAAAATCTCAAATTATCAATGAAATCCAAAATTCATAGAGTTGAATCCTAGATCCAAGGAACTTTAGCAATTAGAACTACAACTTGAAATTGGAAAAGAAAAACCTATTACATGAACAAAGTAAAATGAAAGTTGCAATGGATCTCACCAAGGAATGGGTAAAAATCCAGAATTTTGATGAAGAAGAACCCTAGTAAGAACTTGAGTTCTCTCTCCTCTCTCCCCAAAATATCTCCCAAAACTAGAAAATATGAACTAAGTCTTCTCAACCTTTGCCCCCTTGGTCCTCTTATGCCTTTTCCCGCCAAAGCACTCCTCAAAAGTTAGGATCTCTAACCAACTCCACGCCTAAGTCACGTGACTTCTAAAAATATCATACTCGAACATCGGCGCGTACGCGCAAGGTACGCGTGCGCGCCATGGATGCGGTTTTAGAGTGTGCGCGGAGGCGGAACGTACGCGTGCGCGTCCATGAGGATCCTGGCTCGGCCGCTACCCCAGCCGGCTCGTGGCTTGGCTCTTAGTCTCGGCTTCACGTTGCTCTCGTCTGCGCGGGCGCGTCAGGTGCGCGCACGCGCCCATGCGGAAATCTCCAATGCTCAATTCTCATGCTTCCTTCCTTTGCACCCTTCTTCCTTATCTTTTCCTGTCCATTCCTAGTCTATGTCCTGAAACCACTTAGCACACGAGTCACGGCATCGAATGGCATCAAGGAGAGATTAGAAATGTATCTATTTTAGTGCAAAATAAGCATGTTTTCCTTTATGAGGCAAAACTAGGAAAAGAATGCAAATCCTTATATTTCCATGCAGAAAGTGTGTGAAATCATTGATAAACCCTTTTGAAATTAGCACAAGATAAACCCTCAAAATGGGGTTTGTCAACCTCCCCACACTTAGATTCTAGCATGTCCTCATGCTTAGGAAAATGCAAAGAAACACAGAAGACCGAGGAGTTGCAAAGGTATAAGACTCATGAAATGCAACCTACTTATATGCATTCAACTATGACTATTGCTATTATCTACTTGGTTAGGAACAAATCAGCTTTCTTATGACATATGCGAGCACATGGGACACGATGGTGGTCAAGGCATAGGACTTGCCAATTTCTAGGCGTCAAATACGATATATGCAACTTTACATGAGGAATGCTCGCGAGAGCCGGGAATCAACGGATTGAGCATCGAACCCTCACCGGAAGTATTTGTACTCTCGTCGCTCGGTGTTTGGGGTTGATTCTCTCAATTCTCTCCTAATCATACTTTCCAAGATTTGTTTTTCTTCTAACAGTCAACAATTATTCAATGCACGCATACAATTATCATGAGGTCTTCTCCTTAGGTTATAATGGGGTTAGGGTCAAGGTAGGATCATATATGGCTAGTGGGCTTAGAAATTGGATCTTTGATGAACTTAAACTTCCCCACCTAACCTATATAATGACCTATACAATTAAGTGCTAATCTAACTACACATCCCTCACTTTTTCACATACTCATGTATTTTCTATTCATTTAACAACATTTATGCATTGATTCTTATTGAGCTTCACTTTGGGACATTTTGTCCCCTTTATTGCTTTTCTTTTCCTTACTCTTTTTTTTTTTATTTCATTTTTTTTTCATATTATTTTGTTATATTTTTTTTTTCACACTATACACAAGAACCTCAATGCATAAAGTCTATACATTTAATCAAACATGAGCATGTACCCAATTCCTCAATATTCAAAATCAGAGCAAAACTACCCTTTTATTCACCCAATGTCCCAAAGTTCCCACACTTGAATGATACTCACACACGCTAGCCTAAGCCAATCAAGGATCCAAATTAAGGACTTTCATTGTTTTCCGCTTTAAGGCTTGTAATGTGCTAAATTAAAGAACAAGTGGGTTAATCGTAGGCTCAAATTGGTTAACAATAGAAGATAAAAGGTAGGCTTTTTGGGTAAGCGGGCTAATGAAACGATGGCCTCAATCACATAAATGCATGTGTACACAAAATAATGGACATAAAGAATCAAGCAAATCAAAGATTACAATCATAGAAAGAGAATATTGCACACAAGAAGGAGAATAAGTGGTTATAAGATGTAACCACGCACTTAGGCTCAAAACTCGCTAGCTTGTGTTCTTAACTCAAACCCATGTTCCAAAATATAATTCTTCATACAATTTTGGCATCAAGGCATTTAAAATTTGCAATGCCCCCACGGTTGCCCCAAGGTATTGGTTTCCTAAGAAAGACTTTCATTGTTTCAACCAAGTAAATTTATCATGCAGATGGTGTCAACTAAAACCTAATCATGCAACCTATCCTAATGTATTCAGATTTATTCAGATGTTACCTACAGAGATCGGTCGGCCGACCTCCCCACACTTAAAACTTAGCACGGTCCTCCGTGCTATAGGTTAGGCGCAGTGGTTGGTCGAGCTCCGAGTGGCCCGCATCTCCGATGTCAAAGCTCTCGCCGCTTGAAGTTGCGGTGGATGTGGAGATATCGGGTTCCTCCATAGGTGGGGTGACTACGCTTAGGAGTTTCTTCACATGAGCATAGCGGCGTTGGTTACGCCACTCATAACGGTCCAATTTCTTGTGAAGGTCCTCAAGGCGTTGGGCGGTCGATTTCTGTGATGTAGATGAAGGGGTAGTGTTGCGAGTCGGTGGGGGTGGTCCAAAGTCCTTGGTGGCTTCCGGAGGCTTGAGGCATCTCTTGGTCGGAATTATATCACCATCGACCGGAATTGGGGTTCTCCTATCTTTAGCCTCTCGGTTGACGCCGACTTTTGCAACCAAGTCGGTCACCAAAGCGGGGAATGGAAGATTTCCTTTGGCATGAATGCGCCCCATGGATTGGCGGATGACATGCGAAATGTTGACCGGCTTCTCGGTTAAGATACACCATATCAATAAGGCTAACTCGGCGGTAATGGATGACCCATGTGTACTTGGGAGCACATAGTGAGCTAGAATTTGGGCCCATGCCGTGGCTTCTTGAGTAAGGTGACGGACATCTAAACCCTTGGGTCTTTGCTTGATGGTCCCCCGAATCCAATATGCGTCGGGTAGAGCAATGACGCGGAGGATCGCGCTCCAATCGAATGCGCGGTCATCGCATGCAGCCAAGACTTCTTCGTAGGCGTCATATTCATCCGTTGATGGTTTAAGCCCAAGGACTTCTTGGATGGTTTCTACTGTGACCGACACTTGCTTTCGGCGCACAAAAATTGATGTGAGAAGGGGGGAGTGGTAGTTGGAGTAGAATTCCACTACCCACGAGAGATTTGCCTCCTTTGGTTGCCTCAAAAGGAACTTCCATTGCCTCCGGTCAATGTGTGGCATCACAATCGGATGGAGGTGAGCCGGTAGGACTAGGAGGGGTTCCGGATGATAGTTCCTCTCAATCATTGTCGCGTAAACAAGTTCGCAGTAGCGGTTGGGAAACTTGTTCGAATCCTTAGGAGGATTGTCCTTCTCAATAGCATCAACGGGGCCTTTAGTCCTCTTTAAGAGTGGCTTGGCCGTTAGGTCTTGGTGCGCTTTATTGGAAGCTGGCTTCTTGGGGGCTTTCCCTTTGTTCTTTTTGATGACCATCCTATGAAAACAGAGAACGGGAAAACATGAGACCCAAATAAGTGGAAGTAAAGCGATTATGCAATAAAAAGGTATGCCATAAAATATGGGTATCATTGTCACATGACAGCTGCAGCATGTAACTAGGATAACATGAGAAAAGCAAGGCAAATCATCTTCATATGGTGTAAGGGAAATTTAAGCACGCAAGTAAGGAGCGTGAGAGGCACACACCCTTAGGGACCATAAGTAGAAAGCAAGCTAAGAAAATGTGAGTGAATGGATTGTGGAAAGTAGGGATGCACTCAAAAGTGATTGGTTGAGAGGCAAGGTAGTCATAATGAGTCCAAAATTCAAGTTTGCCTTTCATCGAACACCTGGCGTGCATCCTTGAAGAAGTATGTGATTATGTGAAAATGAGAGGAATGTAATGGTGCACGAAATTGCAATAACACTTTTGCAATCCCGCACAACTAACCAGCAAGTGCACTGGGTCGTCCAAGTAATACCTTGCGTGAGCAAGGGTCGATCCCACGGAGATTGTCGGCTTGAAGCAAGCTATGGTTATTTTGTAAATCTTAGTCAGGATATCAGAAATTATCAGGATTGATTGTAAAAAGCAAAAGAACATGTAATGGTTACTTGTACTGCAGTAATGGAGAATGGGTTGAGGTTTGGAGATGCTCCATCTTATGAATCTCTGCTTTCCTACTGTCTTCTTCATCAAACACGCATGTCTCCTTCCATGGCAAGCTCGTGTAGGGTCTCACTGTTGTCAGCAGCTACCTCCCATCCGCGCAGTGAAAGCTAATGCAAAGCACTCTGTCACAGTGCCGCCAATCACCGGTTTGGTTCCCTCCCCTACCGGAATAGAATCACTCTTTTGCGTCTGTCACTAACGCCCAGTAGGTTACAGGTTTGAAGCACATCACAGTCATTCAATCATTGAATCCTACTCAGAATACCACAGACAAGGTTTAGACCTTCCGGATTCTCTTGAATGCTGCCATCAGGTCCTGCCTATACCACGAAGATTCCGATTAAAGAACCCAAGAGATAACTACTCAATCTAAGATAGAACAGAGGTGGTTGTCAGGCATATGTTCATAGTTGAGAATGATGATGATTGTCACGGATCATCACATTCATCCGGATTAAGAACAAGTGTTATCTTAGAACGGAAGCAAGCATGATTGAATAAGAAACAGTAGTAATTGCATTAATCCATCAAGACACAGCAGAGCTCCTCACCCCCAACCATGGGGTTTAGAGGCTCATACTGTGGAAAGAACGTGTATGAAATGTTATGAGGTCATGAGGTTCTGATTACAATGTCAAAAGGTCCTATAAGTAGTAAAACTAGTATCCTAAGGTTTACAGAAATGAGTAAATGACAGAAAAATCCACTTCCTGGCCCACTTGGTGTGTGCTTGGGCTGAGCAATGAAGGAAATTCGTGTAGAGACCTTTTCTGGAGTTAAACGCCAGTTCTCATGCCAGTTTGGGCGTTTAACTCCAACTTTTAATCCAGTTCCGGCGTTTAACGCTGGAATTTCTGAGGCCGGATTGCTACGCGGGTTTGGGCCATCAAATCTTGGACAAAGTATGGACTATTATATATTGCTGGAAAGCCCAGGATGTCTACTTTCCAATGCCGTTGAGAGCGCGCCAATTGGGCTTCTGTAGCTCCAGAAAATCCACTTCGAGTGCAGGGAGGTCAGAATCCAACAGCATCTGCAGTCCTTTTCAGTCTCTGGATCAGATTTTTGCTCAGGACCCTCAATTTCAGTCAGAAAATACCTGAAATCACAGAAAAACACACAAACTCATAGTAAAGTCCAGAAAAGTGAATTTTAATTAAAAACTAATAAAAATATACTAAAAACTAACTAAAAGATACTAAAAACATACTAAAAACAATGCCAAAAAGCATACAAATTATCCGCTCATCACAACACCAAACTTAAATTGTTGCTTGTCCCCAAGCAACTGAAAATCAAAATAGGATAAAAAGAAGAGAATATACTATAGACTCCAAAATATCAAAGAAACATAGCTCCAATTAGATGAGCGGGACTAGTAGCTTTTTGCCTCCGAACAGTTTTGGCATCTCACTCTATCCTTTGAAGTTCAGAATGATTGGCATCTATAAGAACTCAGAACTCAGATAGTGTTATTGATTCTCCTAGTTAAGTATATTGATTCTTGAACATAGCTAATGTATGAGTCTTGGCTGTGGCCCAAAGCACTCTGTCTTCCAGTATTACCACCGGATACATACATGCCACAGACACATAATTGGGTGAACCTTTTTAGATTGTGACTCAGCTTTGCTAAAGTCCCCAATTAGAGGTGTCCAGGGTTCTTAAGCACACTCTTGTTGCTTTGGATCACAACTCTATTTCCTTCTCTTTTTTTTTTCTTTTCTTTTTCTTTTTTTTTTTCTTCTTTCTCTTTTTTTTTCGAAATATATTTTTTTTTTTTCACTGCTTTTCTTGCTTCAAGAATCAATTTGATGATTTTTCAGATCCTCAATAACAGTTCTCTTTCTCCTCATTCTTTCAAGAGCCAACAATTTTAACATTCTTGAAACAACAAATTCAAAAGACATATGCACTGTTCAAGCATTCATTCAGAAAACAAAAAGTATTGTCATCACATCAAACTAATTCAACTAGTTTCAGAGATAAATTTCGAAATCCTGTACTTCTTGTTCTTTTGTGATTAAAGCATTTTTCTTTTAAAAGAGGTGATGGATTCATAGGACATTCATAGCTTTAAGGCATAAACTTTATTAATTTTATTAATTAAGAACAAGACTCAATTATAGATATAAGATGAGACTAAAAATAAAGGAAAGAGATAAAAAAACGAAAAACAGAGGCCTCTAATGATAGAGGTTTCACAGAGTTAGGACTCAACAACCTTGATTTTGAGAAGTGGATGCTCCCCCAGCTTGAGAGGAGAGCTTTTGGCGTTTCAGTTCCTTGATATCACGCCCCTGCTTCTCTTGTTCCTTCAGCAATTTGCAGATCATGCAGTTCTGATTCTGCTGTTCTTCCTTCAGTTGCTCCATAGTCTCTTGCAGCTTGTTGATGGATGCTTCTAGGCTGGCCCAGTAGCCAATTTCAGGGAATTCAGGGAGGAACTCACGCGCCCTCCTTTTGATGGAGTTGTCTTGCACTTGTCCTTCCATTGACTTCTTGGTGATTGGGTGTTCAATGGGTATGAACTCATCTACTCCCATCTTTACCCCAGCCTCTTTACAGAGCAAGGAGATCAAGCTTGGGTAAGCCAGCTTGGCTTCAGTGGAATTCTTGTTTGCAATTGTGTAGATCTCACAAGCAATCACATGATGCACCTCCACTGCTTTTCCAAGCATAATACAGTGAATCATCACTGCTCTCTTGATGGTGACCTCAGAACGGTTGCTAGTGGGCAATATGGAACGCCCGATAAAGTCTAGCCAACCTCTTGCAATTGGTTTGAGGTCTCCCCTCTTGAGTTGGTTTGGGACACCCTTAGAATTGGTTATCCACTTAGTTCCAGGGAGGCATATGTCCTCTAGAACTTGATCCAACCCCTTATCTACTCTCACCATCCTCCTATTGAAGGAATCAGGATCATCTTGTAGTTGAGGTAAATTGAAGATTTCTCTTATTTTGTCCAGATGGAAGTACATAACTTTCCCTCTGACCATAGTTCTGTGGGTAGGAAAAGCGGTTCCAGTCATTCTTTGCTTATCTGTGAGCCACAGATTTGAGTAGAACTCCTGAACCATGTTCCTTCCAACCTTTGTCTCAGGATTGGTCAGAACTTCCCAACCTCTGTTTCGAATTTGCTCTTGGATCTCCGGATATTCATCTTCTTTCAGATCAAATTTAACTTCCGGGATCACTGACCTCAGTCCCATTATTTTGTGATAATGGTCCTCATGTTCTTTGGTTAAGAACTTCTCTTCATTCCAAAGATTCTTTGGATTGGTCTCTTTCCTTCCTCTTGAGTTGGTTTGTTTTCCCTTGGGAGCCATGATATTGATGAATCTTGGCTTAGTGATCACGGAAAAGCACACCAAACTTAGAGGTTTTGCTTGTCCTCAAGCAAAAAGAAAAGAAATAAGAGAAGAGAGAGAGAGAGAGGGAGAGAAAATTCGAATGGTGTGAGGAAGGAGGGGTGAGGAACGTTCATTTATAGAGTGGGGGGGAGGAGAATTTCGAAAACAAAAGAGAGATTTGAAAGGAAATTTGAAAAGATATGAAAGATTTTTGAGAAAAGGGTGAGTTTTTGAAGAAGAATTGGGATTATTTTGAAATAGATTTGAAAAGATTGTTTTGATTTTTGAAGATTTGAAAGTGAATAATGAATGATTGAAGTGTGATTTTGTAGAAAAGCATGGGTGAGAAAAGGAAAGTTTGAAAAAATCTGAGTTGAAAACAAAAATGTGGTCCCCCCACCTTTCTGGCGTTAAACGCCCAAAATGGTACCCATTCTGGCGTTTAACGCCCACTTGGCACCCCTTTTGGGCGTTTAACGCCCAGCCAGGTACCCTGGCTGGCGTTAAACGCCAGAAAACCTTCCTCACTGGGCGTTTTTCTGAACGCCCAGTGATACTGCACACCTGGCGTTAAACGCCCAGAATGGTGCCCATTCTGGCGTTTAACGCCCAGAATGGTACCATTACTGGCGTTAAACGCCCAGAATGGTGCCCATTCTGGCGTTTAACGCCCAAAATGCCCCTTACTGGCGTTTTTTCGCCAGTAAGCTCATTTTCTCTGCTTTTTGAGCTGAATTCTTCTGTAACTCTGTGAATTCCTTCATTTTTGATACTTGCCTCTGTAAGAACTAATCATACAACTTCCTAATGACTGGGTTGCCTCCCAGCAAGCGCTTCTTTACTGTCTTTAGCTGGACTTTCACTGAGAATCACTCAAGTCTCAGTTTTGAGCATTCCTGCTCAAAATTTCCTTCAAGATAGTGTTTGATCCTCTGTCCATTAACAATGAACTTACTGTCAGAATCAATATCCTGAAGCTCAACATACCCATATGGTGACACTTTTGTAATCACATATGGACCCCTCCACCGGGATTTGAGTTTTCCTGGAAACAGTCTGAGCCTAGAGTTGAAGAGCAGAACTTTTTATCCTGGTTCAAAGACTCTGGTTGACAATCTCTTGTCATGCCACTTCTTTGCCTTTTCCTTATAGATCTTAGCATTTTCAAAGGCATTGAGTCTGAACTCCTCTAGCTCATTTAGCTGGAGCAGTCTTTTCTCACCAGCTAACTGTGCATCCATGTTTAGGAATCTGGTTGCCCAGTAGGCTTTATGTTCCAGTTCCACAGGCAAATGGCAGGCCTTTCCATACACCAATTGGTATGGAGAGGTGCCTATAGGAGTCTTGAATGCTGTTCTGTATGCCCACAGAGCATCATCCAAGCTCTTTGCCCAATCCTTTCTTCGGGACATCACAGTCTGTTCCAGGATTCTTTTTAGCTCTCTGTTAGAGACTTCAGCTTGCCCATTTGTCTGTGGATGATACGGAGTTGCCACTTTATGGCTGATTCCATATCTAACCATAGCAGAGTATAGCTGTTTATTGCAGAAATGAGTACCCCCATCACTGATTAGTACTCTAGGGACGCCAAACCTGCTGAAAATGTTTTTCTGGAGGAATTTCAGCACGGTTTTGGTATCATTAGTGGGTGTAGCAATTGCTTCTACCCACTTAGATACATAGTCCACTGCCACCAGAATGTAAGTGTTTGAGTATGATGGTGGGAATGGCCCCATGAAGTCAATTCCCCATACATCAAACAGCTCTATCTCTAATATCCCTTGTTGAGGCATGGCATATCCGTGAGGCAGGTTACCAGCTCTTTGGCAACTGTCACAGTTACGCACAAACTCTCGGGAATCTTTATAGAGAGTAGGCCAGTAGAAGCCGCACTGGAGAACTTTAGTGGCTGTTCGCTCACTTCCAAAGTGTCCTCCATACTGTGATCCATGGCAGTGCCATAGGATCCTTTGTGCTTCTTCTCTGGGTATACACCTGCGGATCACTCCGTCAGCACATCTCTTAAAGAGATATGGTTCATCCCAAAGGTAGTACTTGGCATCTGAAATTAGTTTCTTTCTTTGCACATGACTGTACTCCTTGGGTATGAACCTCACAGCTTTATAATTTGCAATGTCTGCAAACCATGGAGCTTCCTGGATGGCAAAGAGTTGCTCATCTGGGAAAGTCTCAGAGATCTCAGTAGAAGGGAGGGACGCCCCAGCTACTGGCTCTATTCTGGACAGATGATCAGCTACTTGGTTCTCTGTCCCTTTTCTGTCTCTTATTTCTATATCAAACTCTTGCAGAAGTAACACCCATCTGATAAGCCTGGGTTTTGAATCCTGCTTTGTGAGTAAGTATTTAAGAGCAGCATGGTCAGTGTACACAATCACCTTTGATCCCACTAAGTAGGATCTAAACTTGTCAATGGCATAGACCACTGCAAGTAATTCTTTTTCTGTGGTTGTGTAATTCTTCTGTGCATCATTTAGAACACGGCTGGCATAATAAATGACATGCAGAAGTTTGTTATGCCTCTGTCCTAACACTGCACCAATGGCATGATCACTGGCATCACACATTAATTCAAATGGTAATGCCCAATCTGGTGCAGAGATGACTGGTGCTGTGACCAGCTTAGCTTTCAGGGTCTCAAATGCCTGCAAACACTGTGTGTCAAACACAAATGGTGTGTCAGCAGCTAGCAGGTTACTCAGAGGTTTAGCAATTTTCGAAAAATCCTTGATAAACCTTCTGTAGAATCCTGCATGCCCCAGAAAGCTTCTGATTGCCTTAACATTGGCAGGTGGTGGTAATTTTTCAATTACTTCCACCTTTGCCTTATCCACCTCTATTCCCCTGCTTGAAATTTTGTGCCCAAGGACAATTCCTTCAGTCACCATAAAGTGACATTTCTCCCAGTTTAAAACCAGGTTGGTCTCTTGGCATCTTTTCAGGACAAGTGATAGGTGGTTAAGACAGGAGCTAAATGAGTCTCCATATACTGAAAAGTCATCCATGAAGACTTCCAGAAATTTCTCTACCATATCTGAGAAGATAGAGAGCATGCACCTCTGAAAGGTTGCAGGTGCATTGCACAGACCAAAAGGCATTCTCCTATAGGCAAACACGCCTGAAGGGCAGGTGAATGCTGTCTTCTCTTGGTCCTGAGGGTCTACTGCAATTTGGTTGTAGCCTGAATAGCCATCCAAAAAGCAGTAATAATCATGGCCAGCTAGTCTTTCTAGCATTTGGTCTATGAATGGTAAAGGAAAATGATCCTTTCTGGTGGCTGTATTGAGCCTTCTGTAGTCAATACACATGCGCCACCCTGTGACTGTCCTTGTAGGAACCAGTTCATTTTTTTCATTATGAACCACTGTCATGCCTCCCTTTTTGGGAACAACTTGGACAGGGCTCACCCAGGGGCTATCAGAAATAGGATAAATAATCCCAGCCTCCAGTAATTTAGTGACCTCTTTCTGCACCACCTCCTTCATGGCAGGATTTAGCCTCCTCTGTGGTTGAACCACTGGTTTGGCATTATCCTCCAACAGGATCTTGTGCATGCATCTGGCTGGGCTAATGCCCTTGAGATCACTTATGGACCACCCAAGAGCTGTCTTGTGTGTCCTTAGCACTTTAATCAGTGCTTCCTCTTCCTGTGAATTTAAAGTAGAGCTTATAATCACTGGAAAAGTATCACCCTCTCCCAGAAATGCATATTTCAGGGATGGTGGTAATGGCTTGAGTTCAGGCTTAGGAGGCTTATCTTCCTCCTGAGGAATTTTCGAAAATTCCTTTGCCTCTTCTGGCTCTTCCTGATCAGTTGGAGCATCTTTGAAGACGTCCTCAAGCTCTGATTCTAGGCTTTCAGCCATATTGATCTCTTCTACCAGAGAGTCAATAATGTCAGCGCCCATGCAGTCCTCTGGTGTGTCTGGATGCTGCATAGCTTTTACAGCATTCAACTTGAACTCATCCTCATTGACTCTCAAGGTTACTTCCCCCTTTTGTACATCAATGAGAGTTCGTCCAGTTGCTAGGAAAGGTCTTCCTAGAATGAGAGTTGCACTTTTGTGCTCCTCCATTTCCAGCACCACAAAGTCAGTTGGAAAGGCAAATGGCCCAACCTTGACAATCATGTCCTCTATTATGCCTGATGGGTGTTTAATGGAGCCATCAGCAAGTTGGAGGCATATCCTGGTTGGTTTGACTTCTCCAATCAACCCAAGCTTTCTGATAGTGGATGCAGGTATTAAGTTAATACTTGCTCCAAGATCACATAAGGCTACCTTGGTGTAAGTGCCTTCCAATGTGCATGGTATCAGAAAGCTTCCAGGATCTTGAAGCTTTTCTGGTAAGCTTTTTAGAATGACTGCACTGCATTCTTCAGTGAGAAATACTTTTTCAGTTTCTCTCCAATCCTTCTTATGACTTAAGATCTCTTTCATGAACTTAGCATAAGAGGGTATTTGCTCAAGTGCCTCTGCAAAAGGAATCTTTATTTCAAGAGTCCTTAAATAGTCTGCAAAGCGGGCAAATTGCTTATCCTGTTCCGCTTTGCGGAGTTTCTGAGGATAAGGCATCTTGGCTTGATATTCTTCAACCTTAGATGCTGCAGGTTTATTCCTTACAGAAGTGGTTGAAGAAGCCTTGTTAGAGGGATTACTGTCAGCACTCTCAGGTGTCTGATTCTCCTGGGGCGTTTGAACGCCAGGAGTGGATGAAGTTTGGGCGTTAAACGCCAACTTCTCCCCCTTTTCTGGCGTTTGAACGCCAGAACTGGGCAGGGAATGGGCGTTTAACGCCAGCTTTCCTCCCTGTTCTGGCGTTTGAACGCCAATATTGGGCAAGGAATGGGCGTTTAACGCCAATTTTCCTCCCCTTTCTGGCGTTTGAACGCCAATAATATTCCTCTCTGGGCTCTTACTGTCCTCAGAGGGATTTTGAACAGTGGCTTGGTCATCCTCTGTCAACTGTTCCTTAATTGACTTCTTGCTCTTTTGAGCAGTGGCATTCAGTGTTTTCCCACTCCTCAGTTGAACTGCTTGACATTCTTCTGTTATTTGTTTAGATATTTGCTGTTTTGCTTGATTCAACTGCAGTTCTATGCTCTTGTTAGCAACCTTAGTATCATGGAGCATTTCTTTAAATTCTGCTAACTGTTCAGTCATCAGGAGTAGTTGTTGATTAAGCTCATTCATCTGTTCTTGAGGATCAAGATCAGTGACTACTGCCATGACCTCTTCTTGTGGAACGAATTCCTTGCTAGAATATAAGTATTGGTTTCTAGCAACAATGTCTATAAGCTCTTGAGCTTCTTCAATTGTCTTCCTCATGTGTATAGATCCACCAGCTGAGTGGTCTAAAGACATCTGAGCTTTTTCTGTGAGCCCATAGTAGAAAATGTCTAACTGTACCCACTCTGAAAACATTTCAGAGGGACATTTTCTTAGCATACCTCTATACCTCTCCCAGGCATCATAAAGGGATTCATTATCCTCTTGTTTAAAGCCTTGGATGTCCAGCCTTAGCTGTGTCATCCTTTTTGGAGGGTAAAAATGATTCAGGAATTTTTCTGATAACTGTTTCCATGTCTTTATGCTTGCTGTAGGTTGGTTATTTAACCACCTTTTTGCTTGATCTTTTACAGCAAATGGAAACAGTAACAGTCTGTAGACATCCTGATCTACCTCTTTATCATGTATTGTGTCAGCAATTTGTAAGAACTGTGCCAGAAACTCAGTAGGTTCTTCCTCTGGAAGACCGGAATACTGGCAATTTTGCTGCACTATGATAATGAGTTGAGGGTTTAGCTCAAAGCTGCTTGCTTTGATGGGAGGTACACAGATGCTACTCCCATATGCAGCTGTACTGGGGTTGGCATAGGACCCCAGAGTCCTTCTGGACTGATTAATTCCACTTAAGTCCATAATAGACAAAAGGGAAATGAGAATAATTGCAAAGAGATGAATTTTGTTTATTTTTTATTATTATTATTTTTTTTTGAAATAACCGAAAAATTAAAATAAAATAAAATAAAACAAAAGGAAAATAAAATAAAATTCGAAAATTAAGAATAGAATAAGATCAAAGCAAATTGGGAACTGAATCAATTAGTAAAGAAAAAGATTTTGAAAACAGCAATTAAGAAGATATGATTGAAAAATTTTTTTGAAAAAGATTTGATTCTTAAAAAGAGGAAAGAGAAAAACACAAAAAGACACCAAACTTAAAATTTTAGAAAATCAAACACTAATTTTTTTTCGAAAATTTTAAAGGAAAAACACAAAGAGGACACCAAACTTAGAACTTTTATGAATCAAAAAGGGCTAAGAACATGCAAGAACGAAAATTTTAAAAGAAAAACAAACGCATGCAATTGACACCAAACTTAGAATATGAAACTAGACTCAACTAAAAAGACTCTAAACCAACAAAAATAAAAAAAAAATCCTAATCTAAGCAACAAAATAAACCGTCAGTTGTCCAAACTCGAACAATCCCCGGCAACGGCGCCAAAAACTTGGTGCACGAAATTGCAATAACACTTTTGCAATCCCGCACAACTAACCAGCAAGTGCACTGGGTCGTCCAAGTAATACCTTGCGTGAGCAAGGGTCGATCCCACGGAGATTGTCGGCTTGAAGCAAGCTATGGTTATTTTGTAAATCTTAGTCAGGATATCAGAAATTATCAGGATTGATTGTAAAAAGCAAAAGAACATGTAATGGTTACTTGTACTGCAGTAATGGAGAATGGGTTGAGGTTTGGAGATGCTCCATCTTCTGAATCTCTGCTTTCCTACTGTCTTCTTCATCAAACACGCATGTCTCCTTCCATGGCAAGCTCGTGTAGGGTCTCACTGTTGTCAGCAGCTACCTCCCATCCGCGCAGTGAAAGCTAATGCAAAGCACTCTGTCACAGTGCCGCCAATCACCGGTTTGGTTCCCTCCCCTACCGGAATAGAATCACTCTTTTGCGTCTGTCACTAACGCCCAGTAGGTTACAGGTTTGAAGCACATCACAGTCATTCAATCATTGAATCCTACTCAGAATACCACAGACAAGGTTTAGACCTTCCGGATTCTCTTGAATGCTGCCATCAGGTCCTGCCTATACCACGAAGATTCCGATTAAAGAACCCAAGAGATAACTACTCAATCTAAGATAGAACAGAGGTGGTTGTCAGGCATATGTTCATAGTTGAGAATGATGATGATTGTCACGGATCATCACATTCATCCGGATTAAGAACAAGTGTTATCTTAGAACGGAAGCAAGCATGATTGAATAAGAAACAGTAGTAATTGCATTAATCCATCAAGACACAGCAGAGCTCCTCACCCCAACCATGGGGTTTAGAGGCTCATACTGTGGAAAGAACGTGTATGAAATGTTATGAGGTCATGAGGTTCTGATTACAATGTCAAAAGGTCCTATAAGTAGTAAAACTAGTATCCTAAGGTTTACAGAAATGAGTAAATGACAGAAAAATCCACTTCCTGGCCCACTTGGTGTGTGCTTGGGCTGAGCAATGAAGGAAATTCGTGTAGAGACCTTTTCTGGAGTTAAACGCCAGTTCTCATGCCAGTTTGGGCGTTTAACTCCAACTTTTAATCCAGTTCCGGCGTTTAACGCTGGAATTTCTGAGGCCGGATTGCTACGCGGGTTTGGGCCATCAAATCTTGGACAAAGTATGGACTATTATATATTGCTGGAAAGCCCAGGATGTCTACTTTCCAATGCCGTTGAGAGCGCGCCAATTGGGCTTCTGTAGCTCCAGAAAATCCACTTCGAGTGCAGGGAGGTCAGAATCCAACAGCATCTGCAGTCCTTTTCAGTCTCTGGATCAGATTTTTGCTCAGGACCCTCAATTTCAGTCAGAAAATACCTGAAATCACAGAAAAACACACAAACTCATAGTAAAGTCCAGAAAAGTGAATTTTAATTAAAAACTAATAAAAATATACTAAAAACTAACTAAAAGATACTAAAAACATACTAAAAACAATGCCAAAAAGCATACAAATTATCCGCTCATCATGTAACATTCCACAATCCATTATTAATGATTATAGTGCATATTGATTGCAATGAAATTAAGCAACACCATTCATCTACTCATGTAAGTGAGTTTGAGACCCAAATGCCCATGAAGAGTTAAGTTGAGGGAGAGAAAGAAGGAAAAAGAAAACAAAACAGAACCCTCCTAAAGAAGTAACTAAAATAAAAGAAGAAAGAAGCTAACTAAAAGAAGGTAAGACTAAATGAATAAGAATCACAAGAGATGGTGGCTTAGTATAGTACCTTGTGAGATGATGAAGAAAATGGGAGAGGAGGATGTGGTGTGGGTTGATGGGGAGTGTTGGAGAAGGTAGTGTAGAAGAGGGAATGGGGGGATGAGGGTGAAAGGGGGTGTGCCCCTTTTTCAAGTTGGATGTGTAGTAGAAGGTATGGGAGGGGGAAGAAAATGTAGAGTGAAGTGAAGGGGTGAGTGTGCCCCTTCTTACATTGGCGCCGAGCATACGCGCGTGCGCGCGCCGTGCGCGCTCGCGCAGGGAGGCGAGGTGGAAAGGGACGCGCACGCGCACGTTGCGCGCGCGCGTCCATGCGCTTGAGCTGGGGGCATAAGGGAGGCACAGGGGTGGCACAACTCTCTGGACGCAGTACCAGAGATTGCGTGAGGACCTTCGGCGCGTGCGCGCATAGTGCGCGTATGCGTCAACGCGGTTGAGCCCCGAGCATGAGAAGGGCCTGGAGGGGGCTCAACTCTCTGTGAAATGGCTCAGAGAGGAGTGCAGGATCAAAGGGCGCGTGCGCGGCTATGGCGCGCGCGCGCATATTGTGCTCGCAGTGTATGGACGCGTGCGCGCCAGGTGCGCGCACGCGGCAGAGGTTTTGGGCTGGTGGCTTGGTATAGGCTTGAGAATGGCTTAACTCTCTGGAATATGTACCAGGAGTGCAGCAGGGTGATCGGCGCGGACGCGCACAGTGCGCTTGCGCGTCGATCGGTAGATTTCGCCTATGTGCGCAGGCGCGCCATGTGCGCGCGTGCGGGAGCTTCCTGTGCTTCAGGCATAGTCTTGGCATGGTGTGGGCGCAACTCTCGGATAAATGTATGGGGGGCTATTATTCGCACTCCACGCATCCGCGCACGGTGCGTGTCTGCGTAGATGACCGTCGAGTGCTTTAAGGGCGCGTATGCGCCAGGTGCGCGCACGCGCGGAAGGGGTTGCTTTTCCTAAATTTGCATGTGTTTACATCTCTTTTGATATTGCAACTTCCCTTCCCCACACAGCTGCTTAAGCACTATAGCAGAGCATTTTGCTTGGTAAACCATCAATGAATTTAACACAAAACAAGAAAGAAAAACAAAACGGGGAATCGACATTAAAATCTATCTAACAAACATGAAGTCAAGTGTCTATGTACAAAGCTCAAAGGAAGATCTTACCATGGTGGGGTGTCTCCCACCTAGCACTTTTGTTTAACGTCCTTAAGTTGGACTTTCAGTAGCTCATAATGCTTGTTCAAGAGTTGCATCCCTCAAGAGGAACACTTCAACTTCCTTGGAGTTCTTTCTTTGCTCACCATGATACAATTTGAGACGGTGCCCGTTTACCTTGAAGATGTCCGGGTTTGTTGGGTGGCGCAAGTGGTAGACCCCATAGGGTTCTACTTTCTCCACTTGGTAGGGTCCATCCCACCTTGATCTAAGCTTTCCGGGTAGTAATCTCAACCTTGAATTGTAGAGAAGGACTAGGTCACCGGGTTGGAACTCTCTTCTCCTAATGTTCTTGTCATGGATGGCTTTCAACTTTTCCTTGTAAAGCCTAGAGTTGTCGTAGGCTTCTAATCTCAAGCATTCCAATTCCGCCAATTGAAGCTTTCTCTCTATTCCGGCCCCACTCAAGTTCATATTACATTCCTTTACGGCCCAATAAGCTTTGTGTTCAATCTCCACCGGTAAGTGACATGCTTTACCATATACAAGCCGGAAGGGGCTCATGCCAATGGGTGTCTTGTAAGCCGTTCGATAGGCCCACAATGCATCGGAGAGTTTAGTGCTCCAATCTTTCCTATTTGGCTTTACAATCCTTTCTAACACATGCTTGATTTCCCGGTTAGAGACTTCGGCTTGGCCGTTTGTCTGAGGGTGGTAAGCCGTGGCGACTTTGTGGATGATGCCATATTTCCTCATGAGGCCGTCTATTTTCTTGTTGCAAAAGTGTGAACCTTGGTCACTTATGATTGCTCTTGGGGCTCCAAAACGGCAAATGATATTATTCCTCACAAAAGAATACACCACATTAGCGTCATCCGTTCGGGTGGGGATTGCCTCCACCCATTTTGACACATAATCGACGGCTAACAAGATGTAGAGAAAGCCATTGGAATTTGGAAATGGTCCCATGAAGTCGATTCCCCACACGTCAAAGATTTCACAAAAAAGCATATTTTGTTGGGGAATTTCGTCCTTCTTGGAAATATCTCCAAACCTCATACATTGGGAACAAGATTTGCAATAGAGAGAGGCATCTTTGAGAAGGGTTGGCCACCAAAATCCGCAATCAAGGACCTTTCTTGCCGTTCTTTGGGGCCCATAGTGACCACCTCCTTCGGAAGCATGGCAAGCGTCCAAGATTGCTTGGAATTCGGTTTGAGGTATGCACCGTCGCACTATTTGGTCCGCTCCACACCTCCACAAATAGGGATCATCCCAAATATAGTATTTGGATTCGCTTTTCAGCTTATCCTTTTTGTTTTTGTCGAGATTGGGAGGGAAAGTGCGTGAAACCAAATAGTTTGCTATTGGGGCATACCAAGGAACCACTTCCGAGATTGCGTGCAAAGCATCTAAAGGGAAGGAGTCATTGATAGGAGTGGTGTCGCCTTTTGTGTGTTCGAGGCGACTTAAATGGTCCGCCACTAGGTTTTGGGAACCGCTCCTATCTTTGATCTCCAAGTCAAATTCTTGTAATAGAAGCACCCAACGAATTAATCTCGGTTTTGATTCCTTTTTGGCCAACAAGTACTTTAGTGCCGCATGATCCGAGTACACTACAACCTTGGAACCAAAGAGATAGGCTCGGAACTTGTCCAAAGCAAAAACAGTAGCTAGGAGTTCCTTTTCGGTAGTAGTGTAGTTGGATTGGGCTCCGTCTAATGTTTTGGAAGCATAAGCTATGACATAGGGAATCTTACCCTCGCGTTGTGCTAACGCGGCTCCTACCGCATAATTCGAAGCATCACACATGATTTCAAAAGGTTGAGTCCAATTGGGGCCTCGTACTATAGGAGCTTGTGTCAATGCCACTTTAAGTTTGTCATATGCTTCCATACATTCCTTGCTTAGCTCAAATTCCGTGTCCTTTTGTAGTAGACGAGAAAGAGGTAAGGCCACCTTGCTAAAGTCCTTGATGAATCTCCGGTAAAATCCTGCATGTCCAAGAAAAGAACGGACTTCCCTCTCCGAAGAGGGGTAAGGTAAACTAGATATGACATTTATTTTTGCCGGATCCACGGAGATGCCTTCTTTTGAGACTATGTGTCCCAAAACAATACCTTGTTTGACCATGAAATGACATTTTTCAAAATTTAAGACAAGGTTTGTTTTGGTGCATCTCTCTAAGACTTTTTCAAGGTTACCTAAGCAATGCTCAAATGAATCACCATACACACTAAAATCATCCATGAAAACTTCCATCGATTGCTCTAGAAAGTCCGCAAATAGGCTCATCATGCATCTTTGAAACGTTGCCGGTGCATTGCATAGGCCAAATGGCATACACTTGTAAGCATACGTTCCAAAGGGGCAAGTAAATGTGGTTTTTTCTTGGTCCTCTAGAGCAATATGGATTTGGAAGTATCCGGAGTAGCCATCAAGAAAACAATAATATGATTTACCGGCTAATCGATCAAGCATTTGATCGATAAATGGTAGTGGAAAATGATCTTTTCTTGTGGCCGCATTCAATCTTCGGTAGTCTATGCATACTCTCCAAGAGTTTTGCACTCTTGTTGCTATGAGTTCACCACTTTCATTTTTGATTTTTGTCACCCCGGACTTCTTTGGTACTACTTGGACCGGGCTTACCCATTCGCTATCCGATATAGGATAGATGATGTCCGCTTCAAGTAGCTTAGTGACTTCCTTCTTCACCACCTCAAGAATGGTTGGGTTAAGCCTCCTTTGAGGTTGTCGGACCGGTCTTGCTCCTTCCTCAAGAAATATGCGGTGCTCGCATACTTGTGGGCTTATTCCCACTAGATCCGCCAAACTCCACCCAATTGCCTTTTTGTTCTTCCTCAATACATTTAGCAATTTTTCTTCTTGTTGAGGGGTTAACTCTTGTGCAATTATTACGGGTAGCTTTTGGGCTTCATCAAGGTATGAATACCTTAAGTGAGGTGGTAGTGGCTTCAATTCCATCTTTTGGTCATTCTTTGAAGTTTGAGTTTCCGGATGGTTTGTATGGTGTGTGGTGTTTAGTTCGCTTGAACTTCCATTTGCTTCTTCAACCATGTACTTCTCATTTAACTTTGCAAGGTGCACTTCGGCAACCATGTTATCAATTGGGTCACACCGGAATAGAGAGTGATTCTCTGGTGGATGCTTCATTGCTTCCTCTATGCTAAAACTCACAACTCTCCCATCTATTTCAAAAGAGTAGGTCCCCGAGTAGGCATCTAGCTTGAATCTAGAAGTTCTCAAGAATGGTCTTCCAAGGAGAATAGATGATGCTCTTTCGGTTTCGCTTGATGGCATTTCGAGGACATAAAAGTCAATCGGAAACACCAATCCTTTTATGTTCACCAATACGTCTTCCGCAACACCCATCACGGTTATTATGCTTTTATCCGCTAGGACAAATCTTGCCGTCGACCTTTTTAGTGGTGGCAACTTTAATACCCGATAGACGGAGAGCGGCATGATGCTAACACATGCTCCTAGGTCACACATGCAATCTATAGATTGAACTCCATTAACGGTGCAAGTGACCATACAAGGTCCCGGATCATCACACTTCTCGGGCAATGCTCCCATTAAAGTGGAAATAGAACTCCCCAATGGAATGGTTTCTAGTTCAAGAATCCTATCCTTGTTTATGCATAGATCTTTGAGAAATTTTGCATATCTAGGAACTTGATGGATAGCATCAAAGAGGGGGATGGTTACCTCAACTTTCTTGAACATTTCTACCATTTTGGGGTCGAGTTCCATGTGCTTCCTAGCTTTCTTTGCAAGTGTTGGAAATGGGAGTGGTTGAGCAATTTCCTCTTCCAATGTTCTTTTGGCCTTGGTTGTTTCCTTTGTTGGTTGGGCTTCACCCTCAACTATGACTTGTGGTGGTTCCTCTTCCACTACCTTTTCTATATCCATTCTTTCTTCCTCTTGGTCGGTTGTGATAGGACTTGAGTCTCTTGCTTCCTTCTCTTTTAGTTGTGTACCGGACCTAAGGGTAATGGCATTGATGCCCCCTTTGGGTTTGGTTGAGGTTGAGAGGGAATGACACTTTGGATTGGGGGTTGAGGAGTGGGAGTTGATGGTGTATCCATACGTGCAAGAAGAGCTTGTAGTGTAGAGGTGAGGCCGGTGAGACCGGAAGCAAGTGTGTTTTGTAGTTCCTTTTGGCCTTGGATAATGGTCCGGAGTGTTTCGTCTTGGTTGGAGGGGGTGGTTGCATATGTGAGTTGGGGAGCTTGTGATTGGTTAGGTGGTGGTCTTTGATGTGGTGGTTGATATGTTTGGTAGTTTCTTTGTGGGTTTTGTTGGTTGTATGGTTGATTTTGTGAGTTGTATGGTCGGTTTTGTGAGAAGTTTTGTGAGTTGTTGCCCCATCTTTGACCTCCTCCATTGTTGTTGTTGTCCCTATTCCCTTGTTGATGGTTGTCTCTCCAATTTTGATTATTGTGTCCACTTCCTTGGTTGTAGCCTCCTCCTTGATATGGGTGCCCTTGGTTAGGATTACCGCCTTGGTAGTACCCTTGATTGGGTCGGTCATAGAAATTATGGGTAGCCGCCAAGGTGTTGTCTTCTTGAAGGCTTGGGCACTCATCCGTGTAGTGAGAGTAGCAAGAACAAATGCCACATACTCTTTGAGGGACCAATTGTTGGTTGTGTTGTTGAGATGGTGGAGGGTGTTGTTGGTATGATTGAGGTTGTTGTGGTTGTTGTTGGTTCAATTGGAGTTGCCTCAAGATGGATGTCATCTCATTCAAGGATTGAGTTAGAGCGGTGGCTTCACTACTAGTTGATACCTCATTCACGGTCCTTGGACGGTTGACTCTTCGCCTCATATGTTGATTGGATTCGGCTAAGTCAATGATGAGTTGCCATGCCTCCTCCGCTGTTTTATATTTGAACAAAGAACCATTGCTAGAAGTGTCCAAGAGGGTTCTATCTTGCTCTCGCATTCCTTGACATATGTATCCAAGCAATACTTGAGTGTCGATCATGTGGTTAGGGCATGCATCCAGTAGTTTGCGGAACCGTTCCCAATACTCATAGAGTGATTCCGTCTCACCTTGCACAATACAAGACATTTCCTTCCTTAGCCTATCCATCTTCTCCGGGGGCAAGAACTTATCCAAGAATCCTCTTCTAAGTAAGTCCCAATCGGAGGTGACTTCACTAGAGAGAGTGTAAAACCATTCTTTAGCCTTGTCCTCAAGAGAGAAGGGGAAAGCAAACAACCATATAGCAACTTCATCGGACCCTTCCCGTCTAGTAGTTGAGCATATGCGATGGAAGTCTTTGAGATGTCGAATAGGGTCTTGTGCGGGAAGCCCGTGAAACTTGGGTAAGAGGTTGATCAAAGCGGTCTTCAATTCAAAGTTTGCATTCAAGTTAGGGTGAGTTACATGAAGGGGTTGAAGGACATAATCCGGGGCACCCGCTTCCTTGATAGTAACTCTCCTTGGAGCATCCATGGTATTAGTATCTTGAACACAAGAAGATTTGTTAGTGAAATTGATGGAAGTAGGATTAATGCCTTCTTTGAGTGACGGTTCAATGTTCACTTCTAGTAAGGTGGTTGAGGTGGTGAAAGCCTCTTCCCCTTTTCCGAACTTAAGCCGCCTCCGAGCTTGTCTAATATGAAACAAAGTTCGTTCTATTTCCGGATCAAAAGGGACTAAGCTCGGATTCGGTTGTGAACGCGTCATGCAATGAAGGGGAAATGAAATTCATTGCAACGGATGAGGGGTTAGTCACTTGAATTATTTACAATGAAATGCAACTATGTACATATATACATGCTTAATCCAAACAATAACATGGCACACTAAGCAAGATCCCCGGCAACGGCGCCATTTGACGAATGAATTTTTTTGTTGGTATAGAATTTATCAAGTGATCAATCGTAGTATAGTCTAAACCAACGCGAAATCCATTATCAAACAAATTTACAATCTATATCCGAGAGTATTAATCTCCCGAGTCGTTCTCCCTTGGAATTGCCAAAGTATGCATCTTATTGATTTAGTAAGCTTTGTTTGAGTTCTTTGAAGGTCTTAGCACAAGTAATGAGGGACAAACAATCAATTATCAAAAGGACTTGACCTAGGGTTGGCATTAGAAATCTTTATCATTATAGTTCACTCAATGTTGATAACAATTAGGCGTTGCTCCATTTAGTCATCCCCTAAGTATAGAGGAAAATCAAATGAGAACAATCAACTTGAGTCACAAGTCCTAGCTTCACCTTATGGGAATCTAGCTTTAGTGCACTCCAAGTCAATTAGCAATCCCTAACTTTCAATCAACTATTGAGATAGCTATTCAATTCTTCCAATGACCAAACCCTATGCCAAGTGCAAAATTCTACTCCATAGCTAGTGTTGACATTTTATCAAACATGTAGTGAGCAAGAAGGAAGGTCATAGTAAAATGAAGAGAAAAGTAGAATTGAAGATATTGCAATACAAGGAATTAGCAACAAGTATCAAGGAGCAACAATGAGGATCAAAATCTCAAATTATCAATGAAATCCAAAATTCATAGAGTTGAATCCTAGATCCAAGGAACTTTAGCAATTAGAACTACAACTTGAAATTGGAAAAGAAAAACCTATTACATGAACAAAGTAAAATGAAAGTTGCAATGGATCTCACCAAGGAATGGGTAAAAATCCAGAATTTTGATGAAGAAGAACCCTAGTAAGAACTTGAGTTCTCTCTCCTCTCTCCCCAAAATATCTCCCAAAACTAGAAAATATGAACTAAGTCTTCTCAACCTTTGCCCCCTTGGTCCTCTTATGCCTTTTCCCGCCAAAGCACTCCTCAAAAGTTAGGATCTCTAACCAACTCCACGCCTAAGTCACGTGACTTCTAAAAATATCATACTCGAACATCGGCGCGTACGCGCAAGGTACGCGTGCGCGCCATGGATGCGGTTTTAGAGTGTGCGCGGAGGCGGAACGTACGCGTGCGCGTCCATGAGGATCCTGGCTCGGCCGCTACCCCAGCCGGCTCGTGGCTTGGCTCTTAGTCTCGGCTTCACGTTGCTCTCGTCTGCGCGGGCGCGTCAGGTGCGCGCACGCGCCCATGCGGAAATCTCCAATGCTCAATTCTCATGCTTCCTTCCTTTGCACCCTTCTTCCTTATCTTTTCCTGTCCATTCCTAGTCTATGTCCTGAAACCACTTAGCACACGAGTCACGGCATCGAATGGCATCAAGGAGAGATTAGAAATGTATCTATTTTAGTGCAAAATAAGCATGTTTTCCTTTATGAGGCAAAACTAGGAAAAGAATGCAAATCCTTATATTTCCATGCAGAAAGTGTGTGAAATCATTGATAAACCCTTTTGAAATTAGCACAAGATAAACCCTCAAAATGGGATTTGTCAGCGTGCCACGCCCAGCCTGGCGTGCCATGCCCCCTTTGTTGCCTTCAACCTTGCTCTTTGGAAAGTATAACTGGCGTGCTACGCCTGGCCCCTGGCGTGCCACGCCCTTGTTAAAGCTTCAAGCACTCCTCTTTGGAGTTGTCAACTGGCGTGCCATGCCCATACAAATTCTTGGCGTTTGTTCCAAGTGGCACACCCAGCTTCACACACACAGCTTTCTTTATTGTTTCCTTCCCCTTTTTGTTGGCCTTTTCACCTGAAATTTAACACAAACTCATTTTAAAGTAATGTACCATAATAAATATCATTTAATTCATGAAATTGCATTGATTCAATGAGATTATGTTCATTTTATTGTCCTTTTAGATAGGAGAAAGAGGTAGATGATGCAAGTCATCACAACACCAAGCTTAAGCTTTGCTTGTCCCCAAGCAAATCAATGGGAGTTATTCTTAAATGGATTGAGATTTGACCTTTAAGAAACACATTCATTACCAAGGATAAGGGTTAAGTGCTAACTCATGCATGAATCTTATTATTTTAATGCCACAATGAATTCCTAGACTCTTGAGGATTCTTTCAAGCATTTACCTTAGGAGCCCTTTTTATTGATTGTCACCATGAAGTAGCAAGTATTGTTCCTTTTTTCTTTGATTGTTCTTTCCTTTTCACTTGACCACGACTCTAAATGTTTTGTCTCAAGACGACCCTTTAGATTAGGCTTTCAATTAGCACTCCCAAACTAGTTGGTTTTAGGGTACGAGGTGTTGAAACACCCTTAAGAATTTACTTGCCCAGGTCTCTCTTCTTGACACATCTTCACCACAAGCATCTACTAGGATCCTTGGCTCTTTTGAGCTATTTGTTTCTTTTTTTTATCCTAGTAGTTGATGCTCAGAGCCTGGTCTTTTTGCTTACTACTTCTTGGTTTTATGGATATTCAAGGGACTCCTTTAGCATCTACTTATCATATCTTCTAAGTTTAATTGTTCATTATGGCTCATTTTCTTTTAAATTCATTCAAGGTTCTATACTTTGTTCCTTATCTCTTAGTTTTGAATTATCTCACTTGGTCTTAGTCTCTTTTACTCTTGTTTTTGTAACAACTCACCATTGACTCATGTGGAAAACTGATAAACCCCAATTTTGTGGTTTATCTTGTGCTTATTTCGGGGGATTTTATCAACTTTTCTCACATTTATTCAATGAAATAGCATGGTTTTGGGTTCCTCCCTAAATTTGTGCTTAAGATTGAAAACATGCTTTTTAGGCCTTAAAATAGCTAAATTTAATTCACTTTAATTCCATCCAATGCCTTTATATGTTTGTTAAGTGATTTCATGTTCAGAAGGCAAAGATTGGATTGAAAGAATGAAGAAAATGCATGCAAAGTGGGAGAACTCATGAAGAAATGAAGAAACTGCAAAGCTGTCAATCCTGACCTCTTTGTACTTAACCGATCATAACTTGAGCTATAGAGATCTAAATGAGGCGGTTCTAGTTGCATTGGAAAGCTAACATTCGGGGCTTCAAAGTGATATAAAATTCGCTATAGTTTCCTGGCGTTTAAGAATGCGTACGTGTGCATCACGTGTACGCGTGGGAAGCTACACGTGATTCACTAAAGACAACTTGTGGCCAGTGATTTCTAAAGCATTTTAGGTCCAATCCAACTCATTTCTGATGCTATTTCATGCAGATTCAAGCTTGGGCAAAGGGGGGGAGCACTTAGTTAGTCATGAGGAGCCTTTAGTTAGTTTTCTAGAGAGAGAAGCTCCCTCTTCTCTCTAGAATTAGGTTAGGATTAGGTTAATTTCTCTTAGATCTAGATTTAATTCATTGATTTCATCTTGTTTCTTTTATAATTTCTTGTTCTAATACTGAAATTCTTCTTGGTTCTTTTGTTAATTTTACTTTCATGTCTCTTTTATGTTTATAAATGCTCATGTTAGATTTGAATCTCTTTTAACATAATTTGATGTTTGATGTCCCTTTTATTGTTGATTTGAGGTATGAATTTTACTTTCCTTGCAATTGATAGTTGGTAGATTTTACTATTTCTGTAAAACCCGGTTAATTAACGGCTAATTAACCCATAAATGAGAATTTATTCTAGAAAGCCTAAAATGTGATTTTTATGGCTAAATCTGATAGAGGAGACTGAGACGAGAATTTTGGTACCAATTTTATGGAATTCGGACCAAGATTGGACCGAACGGGCCAAACCGGGCCAACCAGACCCAAAGTGGGCCCTTGGCCCAACATAACTAAACCAAAACCCTAGTTTTCAGCACTCTCTTTCCTCACAACACTCAAAAACACGCTGAACTTAGAGAGAAAGGGAGGAAGAACACTCTCTCAAGTTCTCTCCCTTGGTTGATCTTCAAATCACCATAACTTTTGATCTAGAGCTCCGATTGCCGCTCCGTTTGCAGCCATGCGTTCACCGCGGAGAGCTCTACAAAACCCATACAACTAATCTTGAGGTAAGCCACGTGTTTCTGTTCGAAATTCCAGCCCTTATTTTCGAGTTTCATGGGTAAAATGTTGAGATTTTGGGTTCTTTGATGTTATAGGACCCAACTCTCTTGAAGGAGAAGGTTAATCTTGTCTCCTTGGACCTTGGATGTGGTAAGATTCTCAACCCTAGTGTAATTTTGTTGTTCTATGATGTTTGGGTTTTGAGATGTTGTGTATGGGTATGATGGTTGTGGCTTAGGTTGTGTATGAGTGGATTTTGGAGCTTGATTGGTGATTTTGAAAAGCTTGAAAAAGGGATTTGGTGGTGAAAAATCTGTTCTTGGAGGTGTTGAGGCCTTGAGAGCTTGTGGATAAGTGATTTGGAAGTGCTCCGGTGGAGCTTGGGAAATTCGGCTAAGGTATGGTTTCGGTTTCCCGTATCTAATATGTAATGTGGTAGGAAATACTTAGGCTAGAGGCCCTAAGATAGGCATTGAATGGTTGATGTTGTTGAATGATTGAGATATATGATGTGGTTATATATGTGATGATGATTATTGATGCCTTGGTGGTATGATGTATGAGAAATATGCATGTTGTGATATATGCTTGATGATTGGTTATGGTTGAATTGTGGGTTGAACCATGTTGATGGTGAGTATGATGTTGATTGTGTACAATAATGATTTATTGGGATTGGTGTTGTTAAGAATTGGCATGAGGAATAGTATATGATATGTCAATATGTTTGAGTTTGAGCCACTTGGGTGAAGTGGGTTAAAATGATGAGATAGTGATTTTGTAAATTGTGGTAATGTGTCAATGTGTGAGTTGAGGAGGCTTGATGTTGAATTTGATATATTTTGATTGATTTCAAAGAAAAGGGATGAAATTGGCATGTTTGATTGATTTTGAAAATAGTTGAAAATGGCTTGTTTTGAAAATGGCATATTGTGGTTTTATATGAAAATATGGTTTTTGGGCATGCTTTGGTGGGACATAACTTGGACTACGGATCTCCGTTTTGTGCCAAATCTGTTTAAAAATGAAATTGGATCCAGGATGTCCATGCCGTTCGAAGAACGGGTGAAAAACGATTTAAAATGAGGAAGTTATGTCCATTGGAAGATTGGGGGTTTAAATCTGTGAATTCTGCAGCTTTTAACTTAGAAAATTTTTAGCAGAATGACCCCTTGCGCGTGGGCGCACTTGGCGCGTACGCGCCGTTCTTCCGAAAAGTGCCATCCACGCGTGCACGTGATGTGCGCGGGCGCGCCGATTGTGCTGCACCCAATGCCCAGCCATTTTTCAGAGAGTTATGCCAGAACTGTGCCAGTGTTGTGCCTGGGGCACGAGAACACCCACGCGTACGCGTGGTTGACGCGTGCGCGTCGATTGGCAAATTTTGAATCCACGCGTTAGCGTGCATGACGCTTGCGCGTCGATGAGTTTTGAGGCCATCCACACGTGCGCGTGGAGTGCGCGTACGCGTGGCCCTGTTTTCATCCCAAAGTTGATTTTTGAGTTTTAAAAGCCAAATCTCATACTTCTAAGCCTCCGATCTCACCATTTATGTCTTAAATCATTATGACATGCCTAGCTATTAAAAAGGGGCTAGTGAATGAGGTAACTTGCGAGTGAAGCAAGGGAAAGATGAATGATCAATGAGGATCAAGATGATTTTGTGAGATGCGGAGGATGGTGGTGAAAGTGCCTGTTATGCCATGGGCCGAAAGGCTATAATTGTTAATGAAACGACTGGTTATGGATTTGACCGTGAGCCGGATAGCTGGTTATGGATTTAACCGTGAGCCGAAAAGGCTGTGTATGATATGAATATTGGCTGGTTCTGGACTGAACCGTGAGCCGGATGGCTGATATGGATGTTGATCCATGGATGAGAATTCATGCATGTTTATACTGAATTATTGATAATTGAGATTTGCACTTCCACTATCAGAGGCACGAGATCCCTGGGAGGAAGCAGTGGCTAGCCACCACGTGCTCCAGGTGGAGGCTCGAGACTCTATTGACCCTATGTCGTAAGTGTGGCCGGGCACTGTGAAAGACCCGGATGAGCTCGCCCCCGAAATATTCACCAGTGAGGGTGATGGATATGGATCATGTTTATGATCAAGTTTATAACGAGTATAACTCGAGTTGGGGATGCGCGACAGAGAGACAGTCCAATGGTTAGCGACCAGGACTTGTCGGGTTGGCTCTATAACCGACAAGTTGATATCATCGGCCACTAGGGACAGGCATTCATCATATGCATACTATGTGAATTGTTTGAGATTGCCTATTTGACTGCATATTACTTGCTAATTGTCTAAATGTCTTAGCTGCTCCTATTTGTATATTCTTTGTCTGATATAACTGTGTTTGCTATAATATACTCCTGCTGGTGGTTGGGAGGTTTGAAGGAATTGGAAAGGGAAGTATTAGTTAGACTGAAGAATCTTTAGTCAGATGTCCTTATATGGTTTAGCTTGTTTATAAGCTTTGATATTATCTGGAGGAAGTTCTAGGATTGCCTTTGGCTTTCCTCTATTGTTTTGTATTATATATGTGGAAGTTATTACCATGCTGGGGACCTCTGGTTCTCACCCATGCGGATTTTGTGGTTTTCAGATGCAGGACGTGAGGTTTCCCGCTGAGGCATGCTGGAGACTTCTAGACTTTGCGAAGATCCTTTGTTCTCGGGACTATGTTTTGGTTTATATATTTTGCTTAGATACTTTTATCTCCATTAAATAATACAAACTGTGATGACTCCTCTTATGGGAGATTTTGGAGAATAGGTTTCTGTATTTGTGTCCTTTTGGGTTTCCTTTGGGGTTTTCCTTATTTTATCATATGTATATATTGCTATGCTCGGACCGGTTATCTTTGCAGCCAGATCTTGAGTCTTGATATTCCTGTTTTTGACACTCCTTTGTATATATATAATCTCGCGTTGGTTTACCCTTGTTCGTTACGTTATCGATCGGAGTGTTGTGCTTTTGAGTTGCGATTTTTGTTTACCCCTTTTTCTACAAAGGCTCCTAGTTATAACCAATCATTCATACTACTATACGTACTAAATTTTTATTTTAGAGGTCGTAATACCTTGCCATCTCTGAATTATGACTTAAGCATAAGACTCTGTATGGTAGGGTGTTACAATTTCTTGCACATTTATCATGCTTTCCTTTTATGCCTTCCAAGTGTTTGACAAAATACTTGGTTGGATGTTAGAGTAGATTTTTTGAGCATTCTTGGCTTGGAAAGAGATATTGGGCAATCGTGAGTCATTAAGATCTAACTCACGTTGGCGATCTAGAATTGTTAGCTAATATTATTTCTATTGACTCTAATCTTTTACTAATTCAATTAGTAAGTTGATTAGGTCTTTTGGATTGAGATTAGCTAGTCTTATTAGACTTTCTTTTAGTGTGAGGATAACATGATACCTTCTTCTATCATCGGGGATGATGTAATAAGATAAATTCTTGTTTACTATTGTGATATGATTGATTAATCTTGTTTGACGTTCTCCCTAAGTAAAGATAACATGACACCTTCTTCCATTTGTTGGAGTTAACTAAATAAGATGAATTAATCATCGTATGACTAGGATAGAAAGCCTGTATTCTCAAATCTTGCCATGAATGTCTCTCTTTATTACTTGCTTTCCTTAATTGCTTACTTGATTTACTTTTTTGCCCCATTACTTTCTTGCACCTTTATCAATCAAGCCCTTTAATTGCTAGTTCAGTTTACTTTTGTTGCCATTTATTTCCTTGCCAATTACAAAATCAAACCCCTTTGCATCTTCATAGCCAATAATTGACCACTTCATTGCAATTCCTTGTGAGACGACCTGAGGATTAAATACTTCGGTTAATTTTTATTGGGGTTTGTACTCGTGACAAAACCAAACTAAATTTGATGGGAGAGTTGTTTGTCGGTTTGGAGCTATGCTTACAACGAAGTAATTCTTTTCTATAAGAAGAAAATCTAGACCGACGATAATTCTCGCTATCAAAAACAAACTACTCTTTTATTTGAACTGCCCTTGTTGCTCCTTCATGTACTCCATGCTCCCTTGGAGTTGTTGCATCCTCTCTTGCACATGGTCCCAGTGTTGTTGTTGTTCCCTCAATTGGTAGACATCTTATCTCAAGTGGTGTATGTCCCCCTTCATTTGGTGAATGTCTCCTTGCATTTGCACCCAGTTAAAACCTTCAGAAAATTGTGGATATGGTGGTAGTAGAAGTGGTAGGTACTCTGGTTGATCCTCAGCTTCTTCTTGTTGTTGTTGCCCTTATGGCTCTTTAACATGGGCTCTCAGCCCCTTTACCCTTTGTTACATTGGGTTGACAGCTACCACTTTAGCCATTTTCTTCACAGTTATAGGCTTTTCTTGCTTCACCAAGACTTCATCTATGATCTTCTCGACCCCAGCCTCATCACATAGCCTTTGAGTGATGCTGGGAAATGGCAACCTTATGTTATCCTTGGTGCTTTTCAGCACCCTATTGATGCACGAAAACTTGTATTGCTACAAATTTTCCTCGGCAAGTATACCGAATTGTCGTCAAGTAAAACTCACAATAGAGTGAGGTCGAATTTCACAGAGATTAATGGATTAAGAAATCAATGGTTAATTGATTATTCTAGTTAGACAAATCATTAAGGAGTGATGAGCAACAAGAAAAGTAAATGGCATAAAAGTAAAGAAAGCAATAAAGTGTAGAAAAGTAAATTGACATAAATGTAAAGTGCAGAAAGTAAATGACGACAGAAAGTAAATGTAAGAGCTAAAAATAAAATGAACATTGGGATCAAGAGATATTGAATTATCCGGATCAAGTTCATTCTCATCTCTTCCTCAATCAATGCATTCATTGATCTCCTTGGCAATCTTAAGTGATTGGATCCCAATTCCTTGGCAATCTAATCTATCTAAGCTTGAACAATTGCCCAATTCCTTGATTTAATTGCTCATGGGAAGAGATGAAATTTGGTCACTGATTATACCACACACATTCATAGATTAAAGTATTGGTAGGATTACATGTCACAATATCCATCCAACCCCCAACCTAATCCAACATGAGAAAGCAATTCTAGCATGGTTTCTGTGATTTCTCTCCCAAGCCTACCACAAAAACCCAAGTACATTCAATTTCTCTTCCAAGATAATTGAATGCTTGAATGAAGACCGAAAGCTTTCTAGTAAAATCAAGAGAAAAGAAGAAAGAAAAAGAATGAAAACTAGTATTGATCCATCAAATTACAACAGAGCTCCCTAACCTAATAAAAAGAGTTAGTCATTCATTGCTCTATCAAAACAGAAAAGAAATAAAGTGCAGAAAAAATAAAGATAATGATTAAAATTGAAATTAAAACTTCAAAGTTCATAAATGAAAAGTACAAACTGGAATTAAACTACTACTAAGAAAAGAAAAGAAAAGAAAAGGAAGAAGAGTGTAGGAGGGAGGTGAGTCCGAAGACCCCTCTTCTCTGGTGTGTCCAGCCCCCAGAATCCCATCCTTCTTGAATGTTAAAACTAAGGCCTTTATATAGGTTCTCCTAAATTACAAAATGAAATAAAATTAAAAGCAAATTACAATTAAATAAAAATTCCTATTCTAGATGCTCATTGTGGCCTTGACTGGTTGACACTTGTGGGCTTCCTTGCTTGAGGTTGGGTGGTCCTTGAAAGAGAAGGGAATCAAGTTAAGGTCCAGGTGCTAATCGTTAGTGCTACCGTTAGCCACACTAACACTACAAGTGTGGCGTTAGTGCTGAAGTTAGTGTGGCTAACGTCACACTTGCTACCCAGTTGGTGTTTTTGGGGCTTAAAAGATGCCTATTGTTTGTGCTCCAAATTCATGCCCACTATAGACCATTATATATCGTTAGTGTCATCTCAATTGGACCTCTGTAACTCAAGTTATGCTTCTTTGAAGGAGACAGGGTCGCTGGCGTTATTGGCAACGTTAGCCACACTAACGTCAGCGTTCAGGGGATTAATATTGCCAGGTTCGGAAGCTCAAACTTAATGTCCATCCCATACTATTATATATTGTTGGAAAGCCCAGGATGTCTACTTTCCAACACTTTTAGAGTTGCATCATTCAGAGCTTCACAGCTCGAGTTACACATCTTGGAATGTGAAGAGATTAGCCAGCCTTACTACAGGTTGATACCATGTTCATCATTGTACTTTCAAGACAGATTTTCTCCCTCAAATATAGTGTCCATGATGAGCGGATAATTTATACGCTTTTTGGCTTTATTTTTAGGTAGTTTTTAGTATGATCTAACTACTTTTAGGAATGTTTTCATTAGTTTTTATATTAAATTCATATTTCATGACTTTACTATGAGTTTGTGTGATTTTCTGTGATTTCAGGTCATTTCTGGCTGAAATTGAGGGACCTGAGCAAAACTCTGATAGGAGGCTGACAAAGGACTGCTGATGCTGTTGGAATCTGACCTCCCTGCACTCAAAATGGATTTTCTAGAGCTAAAGAACTCCAAATGGCGCGCTCTCAACAGCGTTGGAAAGTAGACATCCAGAGCTTTCCAGAAATTTATAATAGTATATACTTTATTCGAGATTTGACGATGTAAACTGGCACTCAACTCCAGTTCCATGCTGCATTCTGGAGTTAAATGCCAGAAACACGTCACGATCCAGAGTTGAACGCCCAAAACACGTTACAACTTGGCGTTCAACTCCAAGAGAAGCCTCAGCTTGTGGATAGATCAAGCTCAGCCTAAGCACACACTAAGTGGGCCCTGGAAGTGAATTTATGCATCAATTACTTACCTCTGTAAACCCTAGTAGCTAGTTTAGTATAAATAGAACTTTTTACTAGTTTATTAGGAATCTTTGGACGTTTAGTTCTGAGATCTTGGGGGCTGGCCACTCGGCCATGCCTGGACCTTCATCACTTATGTTTTTTCAATGGTGGAGTTTCTACACACCATAGATTAAGGGTGTGAAGCTCTGCTGTACCTCAAAGTTTTAATGCAATTACTACTATTTTCTATTCAATTCGATTTATTCCTGTTCTAAGATATTCGTTGCACTTCAACTTGATGAATGTGATGATCCGTGACACTCATCATCATTCTCACCTATGAACGCGCGTGACTGACAACCACTTCCGTTCTACCTTAGACCGGGCGCATATCTCTTGGATTCCTTAATTAGAATCTTCGTGGTATAAGCAAGAATTGATGGCGGCATTCATGGGAATCCGGAAAGTCTAACCTTGTCTGTGGTATTCCGAGTAGGATTCCAGGATTGAATGACTGTGACGAGCTTCAAACTCCTGAAGGCTGGGCGTTAGTGACAGACGCAAAAGAATCACTGGATTCTATTCCAACCTGATTGAGAACCGACAGATGATTAGCCGTGCTGTGACAGAGCATTTGGACCTTTTTCACTGAAAAACTAGAAGGAAGAAGTAGGAAAGCATAGATTCAGAAGGAACACAGTACCTCCATACACCTATCCAAAATTCCCACCATTGGATTACATGAGTAACTATATTTATTTGTTATTACTATTATTTGATTTCAAAATTCCATAATCAATTATATCCGCTGACTGAGATTTACAAGATGACCAAAACTTGCTTCATACCAACAATCTGTGGGATCGACCCTTACTCACGTAAGGTATTACTTGGACGACCCAGTGCAATTGCTGGTTAGTTGTGTGAAGTTGTGACTAAGTGTAATTCACGTGTGAGAGCTACCAAGTCATTGGAGCCATTGTTGAATGATCTTTTCAAAGTTTTCAAAAGTTCAAAAAATTTTCTTTTCAAAATTTTCGTTTTCTTTGTTTCGTTTTCCCAATAATTATTTTCGAAAAAAATAATAAAATAAAATACACAAAAAAAATCATAAAATCATAAAAAATAAAAAATAATTTGTGTTTCTTGTTTGAGTTTTGAGTCAATTTTTATGTTTGGTGTCAATTGCATGCTTTAAAAATCTCTTGCATTTTTCGAAAATTCATGCATTCATAGTTTTCTTCATGATCTTCAAGTTGTTCTTGGTAAGTCTTCTTGTTTGATCTTGATGTTTTCTTGTTTTGTATCTTTTGTTGTTTTTCATATGCATTTTTTGTTTGTTAGAGTCTAAGCATTAAAGAATTCTAAGTTTGGTGTCTTGCATGTTTTCTTTGCATAAAAATTTTCTCAAAAAGATGTTCTTGATGTTCATCATGATGTTCAAAGTGTTCTTGGTGTTCATCTTGACACTCATAGTGTTCTTGCATGTATCATGAGTTTTGATTCATAATTTTCATGTTGTGAGTCATTTTTGTTGTTTTTCTCTCTCATCATTAAAAATTCAAAAATAAAAAAAATATCTTTCCTTATTTCTCTCCTAATTTTCGAAAATTTGAGTTGACTTAGTCAAAAATTTTTTAAATTAGTTGTTTCTCATAAGTCAAGTCAAATTTTCAATTTTAAAAATCCTATCTTTTCAAAATTTTTTTTCAAAAATCAAATCTTTGTCATTTTTATCTTATTAATTTCGAAAATTTTAAAATTATTTTCAAAATCTTTTTCTTAATTTTATTTCAAATTTTCGAAATTACACTAACAATTAATGTGATTGATTCAAAAATTTGAAGTTTGTTACTTTCTTGTTAAGAAAGGTTCAATCTTTAAATTCTAGAATTATATCTTTTAGTTTCTTGTTAGTTAAGTAATTAATTTTAATTTTAAAAATTTAATCTTTTTCAAAATATCTTTTTCGTAAAAATCATATCTTTTTTTATATCTTTTTATCATATCTTTTATATCATATCTTTTTCAAAATTTTATCTTTTTCAAAAATTTGATTTTAAAATATCTTATCTAACCTCTTATCTTCTTATCTTTTCAAATTTGATTTTAATATCTTTTTCAACTAACTAATTAACTTTTTGTTTGTTTCTTATCTTTTTCAAAACCACTTAACTACTTCTCCCTCTCTAATTTTTGAAAATATCTCATCCCTTTTTCAAAATTCTTTTTAAATTAATTGATTGTTTTAAATTTTAATTTTAATTCTATCTCATCTTTAATTTTCGAAAATCACTAACTCCTTTTCAAAATTAATTTTCGAATTCTCTCTCTCATCTTCTTCTATTTATTTATTTATTTACTAACACTTCTCTTCACCTCTCTTCATCTCCAATCACTTCCTCTATCCTTACCCTTGTGTTTGGATTATTCCTTCTTCTTAATCCTTATTCCCTTTATTCTTCTACTAATAATAAGGATCCTCTTTACTGTGACATAGAGGATTCCTCTTCCTTTTCTTTTTCTCTTCTCTTTCATATGAGCAGGAACAAGGAAAAAGGCACTCTTGTTGAAGCTGATCCTGAACCTGAAAGGACTCTGAAGAGGAAACTAAGAGAAGCTAAATTACAACAATCCAGGGGCAACCTTTCTGAAATTTTCGAACAAGAGAAGGAGATGGCAGCCAAACCCAACAACAATAATGCAAGGAGGATGCTTGGTGATTTTACTAAACCCACGTCCAAGTTTGATGGAAGAAGCATCTCAATTCCTGCCATTGGAGCAAACAATTTTGAGCTGAAACCTCAATTAGTTGCTTTAATGCAACAGAACTGCAAGTTTCATAGACTTCCATCTGAAGATCCTTACCAGTTTTTAACTGAGTTCTTGCAGATTTGTGAGACTGTTAAGACGAATGGAGTAGATCTTGAAGTCTACAGGCTCATGCTTTTCCCTTTTGTTGTAAGAGACAGATCTAGAACATGGTTGGACTCACAACCTAAAGATAGCCTGGACTCCTGGGATAAGCTGGGCACGGCCTTCTTGGATAAATTCTTTCCTCCTCAAAAGCTGAGCAAGCTTAGAGTGGATTTCAGACCTTCAAGCAAAAAGATGGTGAATCCCTTTATGAAGCTTGGGAAAGATACAAGCAGATGACCAAAAAGTATCTTTTTGACATGTTTTCAGAGTGGACCATATTAGAT
The DNA here is from genome assembly GCF_014773155.1 of Arachis stenosperma. NCBI lineage: Eukaryota > Viridiplantae > Streptophyta > Magnoliopsida > Fabales > Fabaceae > Arachis > Arachis stenosperma. The sequence goes on from NC_080380.1 coordinate 64,481,495, forward strand.
ATATTCTATTATAGTCTATCTGAGTTTTCCAAGATGTCATTGAACCACTCTGCAGGTGGATCTATTCACCTAAAGAAAACGCCTGCAGAAGCTCAGGAACTCATTGACATGGTTGCAAATAACCAATTCATGTACACTTCTGAGAGGAATTCTGTGAATAATGGGACGCCTCAGAGGAAGGGAGTTCTTGAAATTGATACTTTGAATGCCATATTGGCTCAGAACAAAATGTTGACTCAGCAAGTCAACATGATTTCTCAAAGTCTGAATGGATGGCAAAATGCATCCAACAGTACTAAAGAGGCATCTTCTGAAGAAGAAGCTTATGATCCTGAAATCCCTGCAATGGCAGAGGTAAATTACATGGGTGAACCTTATGGAAACACCTATAATTCATCATGGAGAAATCATCCGAATTTCTCATGGAAGGATCAACAAAAGCCTCAACAAGACTTTAATAATGGTGGAAGAAATAGGCTCAGCAATATCAAACCTTATCCATCATCTTCTCAGCAACAGACAGAGAATTATGAACAGAATCCCTCTAACTTAGCAAACTTAGTCCCTGATCTGTCTAAGGCCACTTTAAGTTTCATGAATAAAACAAGGTCCTCCATCAGAAATCTAGAGGCACAAGTGGGCCAGCTGAGTAAGAAAGTAACTGAAACTCCTCCTAGTACTCTCCCAAGCAATACAGAAGAGAATCCAAAGAGAGAGTGCAAGGCCATTGATATAGTCAATATGGCCGAATGCAGAGAGGGAGGAAAGGACGAAAATCCTAGTGAGGAAAACCTCCTGGGACGTCCTCTGAGCATGAAGGAGTTCCCTATTGAGGATCCAAAGGAATCTGAGGCTCATATAGAGATCATAGAGATTCTATTTAATCTCCTTTTACCATTCATGAGCTCTGAAGGTTATTCTTCCTCTGAAGAGGATGAAGATGTAACTGGAGAGCAAGTTGCTCAATATTTAGGAGCTATCATGAAGCTGAATGCCAAGTTGTTTGGTAATGAGACTTGGGAAGGTGAACCTCCCTTGCTCATTAGTGAACTAGATACATGGGTTCAGTAAACATTACCTCAAAAGAGACAAGATCCTGGCAAATTCTTAATACCCTATACCACAGGCACCATGACCTTTAACAAGGCTCTATGTGACCTGGGGTCAAGCATAAATCTTATGCCACTCTCTGTAATGGAGAAACTAGGGATCATTGAGGTACAGCCTGCCATATTCTCATTACAAATGGTAGACAAGTCAGTAAGACAAGCTTATGGATTGGTAGAGGACGTGTTAGTGAAGGTTGAAGGCCTTTACATCCCTGCTGATTTCATAGTCTTAGACACTAGGAAGGAGGAGGATGAATGCATCATCCTTGGAAGACCTTTCCTAGCCACAGCAAGAGCTGTGATTGATGTTGACAGAGGAGAGCTAGTCCTTCAATTGAATGGGGACTACCTTGTGTTTAAGACCCAAGGGTGTTCTTCTATAAACATGGAAAAGAGGCACAGTAAGCTTCTCTCAATACAGAGCCAAACAAAGCCCCCACAATCAAACTCTAAGTTTGGTGTTGGGAGGCCACAACCAAACTCTAAGTTTGGTGTTGAGAAGCCCCCACATTCAAACTCTAAGTTTGGTGTTGGGAGGCCCTCATCATGCTCTAAACATCTCTGAGGCTCCATGAGAGCCATTGTCAAGCTAGTGACATTAAAGAAGCGCTTGTTAGGAGGCAACCCAATTTTTATTTATCTAATTTTATTTTTTTTATTTTACTGTTATTTTATGTTTTATTAGGTTCATGATCATGTGGAGTCACGAAAAAAATACAAAAATTAAAAACAGAATCAAAAACAGTAGAAGAAAAATCACACCCTGGAGGAAGGACTTACTGGCGTTTAAACGCCAGTAAGGAGCATCTGGCTGGCGTTCAACGCCAAAACAGAGCATGGATCTGGCGTTGAACACCAGAAACAAGCAACATCCTGGCGTTTGAACGCCAGGAATATGCCCTGAGGAAAGCTAGCGCTGAACGCCAGGAAGAAGCATGGAACTGGCGTTCAACGCCAGAAACATGCTGCAATTGGGCATTGAACGCCCAAAATGAGCATCACTTCGGCGTTTAAACGCCAGAATTGTATGCTAAGGCATTATACATGCCTAATGGGTGCAGGGATGTAAATCCTTGACACCCCAGGATCTGTGGACCCCACAGGATCACCTCAGGATCTGTGGATCCTACAGGATCTCCACCCACCTCAACTCACCTTCTCTCTTCTTCACCAATCACCTCAATCTCTCTTTCCCATCACCCCTTCACCACTCACATCCATCCATCTCTTCCCCACCCAATCTCACCCATATGGCCGAAACATACACATCTCTCCCTCTCCTCCATATCTTCTTCCATTCTTTCTTCTTTTGCTCGAGGGTGAGCAACATTTTAAGTTTGGTGTGGTAAAATCATAGCTTTTTATTTTTCCATAACCATTGATGGCACCTAATGCCAGAGAAACCTCTAGAAAGAGGAAAGGAAAGACAAAAGCTTTCACCTCCGAGTCATAGGAGATGGAGAGATTCATCTAAAGGGTCTATAGCTCAGTGGTAGAATATTTGACTACAAATCAAGAGATCCCTGACATACCTCAGGGGATAAATTTTCCTCCACACAATTATTGGGAGCAACTAAGGATAGGAGCACCAAAATCACTAGGGATCATGCAACAGAAGCAAGGAAGAAACATAGAGGAGCTCAAAGAGCACCATTGGTCCTTCAAGAAGGCGCCACCCTCACTAGGTAGACTCATTCCTTGATCTTATTTTCTCTGCTTTTCGGTTTTTATGTTATATGTTTATCTATGTTTTGTGTCTCTACTTCATGATCATTAGTAGTTAGTAACTATGTCTTAAAGCTATGAATAATTCCATTAATCATTAACCTCTCTTAAATGAAAAAAGTTTCTAATTCAAAAGAACAAGAAGTACATGAATTTCGAAAATTGTCCTTGAAATTAGTTTAATTATATTGATGTGGTGACAATACTTTTTGTTTTCTGAATGAATGCTTAAATAGTGCATAATTTTGATCTTGTTGTTTATAAATGTTAAAGTTATTGGCTCTTGAAAGAATGATGAACAAAGAGAAATGTTATTGATGATCTGAAAAATCATGAAATTTATTCTTGAAGCAAGAAAAAGCAGTGAAAAACAAAAGCTTGCGAAAAAAAAAGAGAAAGAGAAAAAGCAAGTAGAAAAAGCCAATAGCCCTTAAAACCAAAAGGCAAGGGTAAAAAGGATCCAAGGCTTTGAGCATCAATGGATAGGAGGGCCCAAGAAAATAAAATCCAGGCCTAAGCGGCTAAATCAACCTGTCCCTAACCATGTGATTGTGGCATGCAGGTCCAAGTGAAAAGCTTGAGACTGAGTGGTTAAAGTCGTGATCCAAAGCAAAAAGAGTGTGCTTAAGAGCTTTGAACACCTCTAATTGGGGACTTTAGCAAAGCTGAGTCACAATCTGAAAAGGTTCACCCAGTCATGTGTCTGTGGCATTTATGTATCCGGTGGTAATACTGGAAAACAAAATGCTTAGGGCCACGGCCAAGACTCATAAAAGTAGCTGTGTTCAAGAATCAACAAACTTAACTAGGAGGATCAATAACACTATCTGAAATTCTAAGTTCCTATAGAAGCCAATCATTCTAAACTTCAAAGGAAAAAGTGAGATGCCAAAACTGTTCAGAAGCAAAAAGCTACAAGTCCCGCTCATTTAATTAGAATTAATATTCATTGATATTTTAGAATTTATAGTATATTCTTTTCTTTTTATCCTAATTGATTTTCAGTTTCTTGGGGACAAGCAACAATTTAAGTTTGGTGTTGTGATGAGCGGATAATTTATACGCTTTTTGGCTTTATTTTTAGGTAGTTTTTAGTATGATCTAACTACTTTTAGGGATGTTTTCATTAGTTTTTATGTTAAATTCACATTTCTGGACTTTACTATGAGTTTGTGTGATTTTCTGTGATTTCAGGAATTTCTGGCTGAAATTGAGGGACCTGAGCAAAACTCTGATAGGAGGCTGATAAAAGACTGCTGATGCTGTTGGAATCTGACCTCCCTACACTCAAAATAAATTTTCTGGAGCTACAGAACTTAAAATGGCACGCTCTCAATAGCGTTAGAAAGTAGATATCCAGAGCTTTCCATCAATATATAATAGTCTATACTTTATTCGAGATTTGACAACGTAAACTGGCACTCAACGCCAGTTCCATGCTGCATTCTGGAGTCAAATGCCAGAACCACGTCACGAACCAGAGTTGAATGCCCAAAACACGTTACAACTTGGCGTTCAACTCCAAGAGAAGCCTCAGCCTGTGGATAGATCAAGCTCAGCCCAAGCACACACCAAGTGGGCCCCGAAAGTGAATTCATGCATCAATTACTTACCTCTGTAAACCCTAGTAGTTAGTTTAGTATAAATAGAACTTCTTACTAGTTTATTAGGAATCTTTGGACGTTTAGTTCTGAGATATTAGGGCTGGCCATTCGGCCATGCCTGGACCTTCATCACTTATGTATTTTCAACGGTGAAGTTTCTACACACCATAGATTAAGGGTGTGGAGCTCTGCTGTACCTCAAAGTTTTAATGCAATTACTACTATTTTCTATTCAATTCGATTTATTCCTGTTCTAAGATATTCGTTGCACTTCAACTTGATGAATGTGATGATTCGTGACGATCATCATCATTCTCACCTATGAACAGGCGTGACTGACAACCACTTCCGTTCTACCTTAGACCGGGCGCATATCTCTGGATTCCTTAATCAGAATCTTCGTGGTATAAGCTAGAATTGATGGCGGCATTCATGGGAATCCGGAAAGTCTAACCTTGTCTGTGGTATTCTGAGTAGGATTCCGGGATTGAATGACTGTGACGAGCTTCAAACTCCTGAAGGTTGGGCGTTAGTGACAGACGCAAAAGAATCACTGGATTCTATTCCAACCTGATTGAGAACCGACAGATGATTAGCCGTGCTGTGACAGAGTATTTGGACCTTTTTCACTGAGAGGATGGGATGTAGCCATTGACAATGGTGATGCCCTACACACAGGTTGCCATAGAAAGGAGTGATGAAAAACTAGAAGGAAGAAGTAGGAAAGCAGAGATTCAGAAGGAACACATCACCTCCATACAACTATCCGAAATTCCCACCATTGGATTACATGAGTAACTATATCTATATTTTCTGTTTATTTACTATTATTTGATTTTCAAAATTTCATAATCAATTATTATCCGCCTGACTGAGATTTACAAGATGACCATAGCTTGCTTCATACCAACAATCTCTGTGGGATCGACCCTTACTCACGTAAGGTATTACTTGGACGACCCAGTACACTTGCTGGTTAGTTGTGCGGAGTTGTGAAGTGTGATTCACTTTTGAGAGCACCAAGCCTTTGGAGCCATTGTTGATGATCACAAATTTGTCCACCAGTCCACCATGTAGTGCCATATATGCATGGAAAGCTCTAGAATCCTACTCTCCAATGCCACTGAAATCACCTTATTTGGAGCTTTGTGGCTCAAGTTATTCTTGTTTGAAGAAGGCATGGTTAGGCTGCCGGTTGAGATTTTGCCCACATTAGTGTCCATGTTAGTGGCACTAACGTGGCCACTAACGTAGGCCTTCTTTGCTTCGCTAAAGTTAGTGGCGTTAATGTTGCTACTAACTTCACAGCTGCCTCCTTCTTCCATGTTAATACCCACGGTAGTGGTGTTAACGTGGCCACTAACGTGGGCCTTTTTTTTTTGCTTCGCCAAAGGTAATGGTGTTAACATTGCCACTAACTTTCCATGCTCTCCTCCTTCAAAGTTAGTGACGTTAATGTTGCCACTAACGTTGGAGCTTCTCCTCTCTTCCACGTTAGTGCCCATGTTAGTGGCACTGACGGGGCTGCTAATATGTCTCCTTGCCCTTCGCTCAAGTTAGTGGCGTTAACGTTGCCACTAACGTTCCAAACCTTCCTTCTTTCCACGTTAGTGACACTAACGTAGCCACTAACATGGCACTTCTCTGCTTCTTGTTACCTGAAATCAATCAAACAAAGTGCATCAAAGTCTTGCTCTTAATCATGAGATTATATATCATCCATTCTATCATTCAATTCATGCATAATTCTCATGAAATCATTCAAAATTCACAATGTTTGCTTGAATCAAGTTATGAATGCATTTCCAACCAAATACTTGCTTATTTCCTAAGAAATGGCATGAAAGCAACCTAAAGCATACAAAAAATGGCTAGTAAAACTAGCCAAGATGCTCTGGCATCACAACACCAAACTTAAATCTTGCTTGTCCCCATGTAAGAAAAGAACTATGCACAAAAAATTCTCTTAATTGGAATGTATTGAAGAATTGCTTATGATGCCTTAGTGGGTGAAGTGAATAAGTGACAGTGGGGTGAACTCTAATTTGTATGTTTATGCAAGGATTCCAGTGCTCTGTAGTCCTCACATTTTGGAAGTCTTGGATCTTAGGACTTTCATTCAAATGATATTATGGAAGTCTCTTTATAGATTGTCACCTTGAAGCAGCACTTATTTTCTAGCATTTTTTTCTTTTTGGATTTTGGCCTCGACTCTAAGTGTCATGTCTCAAAGTGACTCTTTAGATAAGCTTTCAATCAATACTCCCAAACCAGTTGGTCTAAGGTATTAGGTGTTGAAGCACCCCTTAGGATTTACTTGCTCAAGCCTCTCTCTTTGATACAAATTCACGACAAGCATTTAACTAGGACAAATAACTCTTTGAGTTCTTGTTTCTTTCTTTTTCTTCCTAGTAATTGATGCTCAGAGTCTTGGGCTTGTTCTTTGTTTTTCTTTTTCTTTTGTTTTCGTTTGTTACTGCTTATTGGATTAATAGATGTTTGAGAAATTTTATAATATTTCTCTAAACTTCATTTTCTGTCTATGAGATCCCATGCAAGTTTTCACAAACATGCAACCTCAATACACAATCATACAATCAGAACCTCTACTCCTCTTAATCTTTTGCTTGCCCCAAGATTTATAAAATTCTTCAATATTTTCCTTTCAAAAGAATGATTTCTTTGTTGCATTCTTAGAAATATTGTGTGCAAGTAAAATTCAAGATGATAATTATGATATCATAGCAACATGTTACAATTCAAATATCAAATTAAGCTTATTCACAAGGAGTAATCACACATGCATACAAAGAAAATAGAAGACAATCATGCAATTTAAAGTGCTGGAAATAAGTAAGAGGAAAAATGAACTTTACCACCTTGTAGTTCATCTTCATTGTTGTTGTCCGTTTCCTCCTATTCTTTCCCTTCCTACACCAAACTTAGAATGATTGCTTATAATCAAGCAACAATTAAAACAGTGGTGATGGGGTCTATGATTGATCATGAGTGTCTTACGCAATGAAATGTGAGTAATGCATGTGCTTAAGCAAGCAAAATTAAGGATACAATAAAGGCACAAGAAGTAAAATAGAGACAATGTGATTGCATTAATAAGTGGTGTGCATGGTACAGAGCATGAAAAATAAGTGGCAACACCAAACTTAGGATGCCACTTTCATTTGAAAATAATGCAAGTACCCAGTGAAGATTGAAAATCAATTTGTTGCAAGGAAACACCAAACTTAGAATGCAATCATATGCCAACTTATTGAAAGTAAACTAAGCAAAGCAAGAAAATGTTACCTACGGTTGGGTTGCCTCCCAACAAGCGCTCTTTTAATGTCATTAGCTTGACATGTTGTTCATGACTTTCTTCCTCTTCTTCCAGTTTGTTAAGAGGAATGACCTCAAGAGGAAAGAGGAGCCAGTTAATGCCCCTTGTTTTGAGTGCATCTCCCCAGCAAGCTTTCTTTTGCTGTTAGCTTGAGGAAATTTGCTTGTTGGGGTAGGGGTGGGATGGCTTTTGGTTGATCTTTTCTTCTTCATGGATATTACCCTTCTTTTCTTGGTCACCATCCTCTTTTTAGTGCACCTGTTGATTGCCTTCACCACCTTGATTTCAGAACTTGGGTGTTGTATGATGGTTGGAGCATCCTTTTCATCAAGAGCTTCTTGAATTGGTGGTTCAATGAACTCACCCTTTATGCAACTCTCTATTTCATTGGAGTAGTGTGGACTCCCTTGATTGACTTCCTCCCTTTCATCTGCGTGATGTTGCATTGAGCCTTTTGGGAGTGAGTTTGCATGTTCCTTTGTCACCCTTAGTAGCCTCTGTGGGTTTGGAGCTTTGCGCTTATATACTCTCACAACCTCCTCATTCTTCATAGAAATCTCACTTGGTATGAGTGCCTCTTTTTTCTTGTTCTTCTGATTCTTCCCTTGGGTTTGCCATGGTACCACTGAGAAAATTGTGGATAGTGATTTGCTTTGATAGATATCCAACTTGTACCTCAAGCTTCTTAATGGCAGTCCCCCGGTTCTGCATACTAGATCTTACTTCCTCTCTGAAAGTTCTCATGTCTTTAGATTCTTCCAAGAGCATTGCCAGTAGGTTCTCTATCCTTGATAGCTTATCCTCGAGGGGAGGGTGTGCAGCTGGGGTGGAATTTGGAGGTTGAGGGTGGCTACTTTGTGTTTGGTATGGAGGTTAGAAAGAAGTATTATGTGGGGCTTGGTATGGTCCTTGGTTGGAGTGTTGGTAAGTGGAATTGTTGTAATGGTTTGAGTTTTGAGAGTAGTACAAGCTTTGTGGGTGATGGAATGAGTGCTGTGGATTGTAAAAAGAATTTTGTGCTGAGGCATGCTCAAGTGATGCAGGATTTGGACATGTAAAACTAGGAGGTAAGGTTGGATAATTAAGAGGTGATGGCTCTTGATGAATGGGGTATGAATGAGTGAAATCTCTTTGGTTTTGATCTTCCCAGCCACAACATGAGTAGTGATTAAATTCATCAAAATATGGACCATTTTGTGGCTCTGGGAAACACCCCATTTCATGTTCTTGATATTCCCAACCACCATTATCATAATAACATGAATTATTTTGTGGTGGTGAGAAGTATCCCATGTAACTTGATTGACCATAGGATGATCTAAACTCCATTTTTCTTCAAAATATTCTGTATCAAACAATAATCACCAAGATAAAATAGATTGGAATTCTCCTTGTCATAATTGAGGAAATTCCCAGTTAGGCAATATCACAAACAGTTAGTTAGCAAAAGGAAATAAACAAAACAAAAGAAAACAATGACAAAAGAAAAGTGTCTAATCTAGTAAATCAATCAACCGGTAGTTTGTTAATCACAATTAATCCCCAGCAATGGCGCCATAAACTTGTATCGTTACAAATTTCCCTCGGCAAGTTTACCGAATTGTCGTCAAGTAAAAACTCACAATAGAGTGAGGTCGAATCCAACAGAGATTAACGTATTAAGCAATCAATGGTTAATTGATTATTCTAGTTAGACAAATCATTAAGGAGTGATGAGCAATGATGAATCCATAATTGATGATGATTTTTGGCTAGAATTAAATGGATTTTATCACATAAACTTGCACTTGTTCCCTTGAATAGCATGCTTTTGATCTTTCCTCCTAAATTATGCTTGATTGTGAAAACATGCTCTTTTATGCTTTATTTGATCTATTTTTATTTCATTTGCCTTCCATTCGATGCTTTGGTGTTGTTTGTTAGTTATTTTAGGTGTATAAGGTAGGAATGTGTTGGAGAAAATGGAAAGAGAGCATGCAAAGTGGAGAAAACATGAAGACTCAAAGGAGAAGAGTTCTGAGACGTGTGCGTGCGCAAAGCCCCCTGTGTGTCCGCACAAGAACCCAATCAGAGCGCGTGGACCAATCAGAGCGCGTCGTGCGTCCAGCCAAGCATTGCCTAGTGTGCGTGCGCACAGCCTCTCGTTCGTGCGCACAGGAAGGAAGATTCGCAAAGTGTGCGGACGCACATGCCTGAGCGTCCGCACAGGTGTTTGCACATGACTTCATTGAAAAGGCATGTGACTCGCGATTTGAGGGTTTTGGAGGCCCATTCCTGAAGTTTCTTAGCTCATATTGGATGGAGAATGAAGGGAATAGCATAGCATATCATTAGGGTAGTTTTAGGAGTAGTAGTAGGAAGTTTTAGTTTAGTTTTTCTCTAAGTTTTCTTCAACCTCTACTAGGGTTTTCATTAGGGTTTTACATTCAAGTGCTATTTTCCATTTTTGATCTTGGATTTTGGTAAGTCTCATTGTAAGTATTCTCTTGTTATTACTCTTTCTAGTTACTTTGTTCATACATTTTCTTCTAATGCAAGTTATAGTTCAATTTTAGTTCTCTTTTGCAATTTAAATTTTTTGTTGATGAATTTGATGTTTGATGTTCATTTCATGCTTTCTCATGTCATTCTTGTTGATTGAGATCAATTGTTGCTTTTAATTTCAAGTTTTTTCTCATTTTCACCATGTTTAAGCTTTTTGCCCACCAAGTGTTTGACGAAATGTCAAACATGATTTTAGGCTAAGTTTTTACCTCTTGGCTTGGGTAAAGTGAGCCATTGGGTTCCTAGAGTTGGGATGTCCAACATTAAGTGTCAATTCTTGGATTGTTAATTGCTCTTGTTCCCATTAACGCTAAGTTGTTGCTAAGGCAATTCGCAAGCAATTTAGGATTTGTGGGTTAAGGACACTTACGCTTATTTAACTTATCTTCCGATGTGAGGGTTGATCAAGTGAGACTAATCCATTATAATTGTCATAGTTGTGGTTCCAACAAAGAAAGGATCCTTAGCTCACTCCAAGCCAAGACCCCTTTTTATTCTTTCAATCTTTCATATTTTGTTATGTTAATCTCTTTCATACTTTACTTGTTTTTATTACACACTCGGTTCTTTAATTGCTTTATTAGTTCAATCGTTATAATTTTGCATGTTCTTTTATTGCTTTATATGTTCATCTCTTCATTGAAAACCCCTTGATCAATACAACAAAAAATTTGTACACTCATTGCCGTTGAGTGATTCCTGGGGAGAACGAACCGGGAATTAAACACTCTCGGTTTATATTTGGTTTGAATTCTGATAACATTTGATCAATGGTCAATTTGTTGGGTTATGACTATACTTGCAACGCCGATTCCATTTTGGATAATCAAATTCCTAACCAATGCAATTTAGGCCCTCGTCAAATTTGGCGCCGTTGTCGGGGAAATTCACTTTGAGTGCAATGAGTGCCAAGATTTTGGTTGTGTAAATATGTGAATAGTATGAATACTTGATTTTTGGTTTGCTACTTGGCACTAGTTGTAGATACTACTTCCCTCTTTAGTAATTTTAGTAGTTATAAGTTGTTGAGTTAGCTTTTGTTTACTTGCTTGCTTGTGTTTTACTTTTCATAATTGCATGCTTTCATTGCCTCCTCAGTTGAATGACACGGTCATTTCCAGACCTGAGCTTGGCCACTTTTGATCTGAAAATTGAAAGAACTTTAACTCGTATAAGGCAAGCTCGGCGCCGGCTAGCTTTTGTGAATAGTGCATTGGGTTGCCTTGAGGATCACTCCCATTCACTATCACCAATCGTCCGTGACTTTCATTCTCCGATCAATGAGGAGACTCTATATTCATCTGTGGAGAGTACTGAATTATCTTTGAGTGACTCAGGTGACACCGGCATGGCGGAACCTCCGCGAAGGATTGCTTTGAAAGAAGCTGGAGCACCTGATCTTAACTTGCAACCACTTCAGATTTTGTATCCGGCCTTAGACCCAAATTTTGAGCTTAAGTCTGGCACAATCAACTTGCTTCCCAAGTACAATGGGCTACCTGGGGAAGATCCGCTGAAGCACCTTAAGGATTTCCAAGTTGCATGTGCAACCGCAAGGAGACATGAAGCGGATGAATCCGCAGTGTTGGTCTTTGCTTTCCCTTTCTCTTTGGAAGGGAAAGCAAAGGAATGGTTTTATACTCAGCCGAGTGAAATTAGATCCAACTGGGACTTGTTGCGTAAGGAGTTCTTGGAAAAGTTATACCCTCCTCAGAAAATAGACAAGAGAGATCTCTTGTATTGTACAACAAGATGGGGAGACCTTGTATGAATACTGGGAAAGATTCAAGAAGTTATTGGAAGCTTGCCCTCACCACAGGATTGATGAGTTGGTTCTGATAAGTTATTTCTTTCAAGGGATGCAACACCAAGATAAGTTTCTCCTAGATGCCGCGAGTGGGGGATCATTGACCAAAAACAAGACCGCAACAGAGGCATGGGAAGTTATATCGGACCTAGCTGACTCAACTCAACACTCCCAGGCAAGGACTCCACATCTGAAAGCGTTGAGTGAAGTTTCTCCTTCCGGAGATGCTATTTTGACTAAGACCCTCAGTGAAATGACGATCTTGTTACGTCAAATCACCCAACGTCAACAAATCTCTCAGGCTTTGATAAATGCTCTACCTCAACCTTCTAGGATTGAAGGACCACCAAGGATATGTGGTGTTGTGCTTGTACTACTCATTACACCGATGAGTGCCCTCAAATCCAAGAGAACACTACGTTGGCAGTTGCTAACCCTTATCCACAAAGGACCAATTACAACCAAGGACCCTACCAACATGGAGGTAATCAAAACCAAGGGTGGAGAGATAACTCAAACCAAAGGTGGAACCAAACTCCTCAAGCTCAACCTAACCAAAATGCTCAAGCCTATTACCCCCAACACCCCTAAGGTCCGCAACAATACCAACAACCCCCACAACCTCAATCTCAAGTGAAGTACTAACATCCAAATAGTAGATCCAATCCTTCTCAAGTTAACCATGCCCCACCTCCCAATCAATCCCACATGAATGACACAATCCACACCTTCATGCAAGAGCAAAGAGAGTTTCATAAGAAATAAGGTGCATGCATGGCTACAATAACCGAAGCCCTTACCCGTTTGACTCTCCCTCCTCAAAGTGCACAAAGCACCCAACAAGCTTCAGCTTCAAGTAGTTTACTCTCTGAACCTCAGCCCAACCCTAAGGGGAGCATAAATGCCATTACTCTCCGAAGTGGTACTAAGTTGGACAAGAATGTTGCTATACCCGTCAAGGCGAGTGAGAAGACCAACAACGATGAGGTAGGAGAAGAGGTGGAGATGACAAAGGGTGAAGATGAAAATGTTGACAAAAGTGAGGAGGAGCCACCAAAAGTCAAGGAGCCAAAGAGAAAGACCTTGCTTGAAGAGCCTTCACCCATTCTATTCCCAACTCTGGCCAAGAAAAGTCATGAAATTTTTTTTTTGAATTTTTAATGAGGAGAAAGAAAAACAACAAAATGAAACTAATCATGAAAAATTAGAATCAAACAGATAATGCATGCAAGAATACTTTGAATGTCAAGATGAACACCAAGAACACTTTGAAGATCATGATGAACATTAAGAACATATTTTTGAAAATTTTTAAGAAAAGAAAGATATGCAAGACACCAAACTTAGAAATTTTCATACTAGAGACAGTAACAAGTTGCGAATGCACATGAAAAATAACAAAAGACATAAAACAAGAGAATTTAAAGATCAGACAAAGAAAATCATGAAGAACAACTTGAAGATCAACAAAGAACACAATGCATATATTTTCGAAAAAAGCAAGAAAAATAAAGATATGCAATTGACACCAAACTTAAAAATTGACACTAGACTCAAACAGAAAACATAAAAATATTTTTGATTTTATGATTTTATAATTTTTTTGTATTTTTTTCGAAAATTATTTTGAAAAAGAAAATAAGAAACTCAAAATTTTTAATAGGAATTCCAGGAATCATGCAATGTTAGTCTAAAGCTTCAGTCTAAAAAGATTAGATAGGGTTAAACAAGCTTCAACAGGACATTACATACAATAGCCAAATTGATGGGAATCAACTGGCTCTTGTGATGATAAAAGCATCATCTGAAACTCTAGAATTCGTTCTTAAAAATTTTGAAGAACAAAATAAAAGAAAAATACCTAATCTAAGCAACAAGATGAACCGTCAGTTGTCCAAACTCGAACAATCCCCGGCAACGGCGCCAAAAACTTGGTACACGAAATCGTGATACACAACTTCGTGCAGCTGACCAGCAAGTGCACTGGGTCGTCCAAGTAATACCTTACGTGAGTAAAGGTCAATCCCACGGAGATTGTCGGCTTGAAGCAAGCTATGGTCATCTTGTAAATCTCAGTCAGGCAGATTCAAATGGTTATGGGGTTTTGATAACTAAAAGATAAATAAAACATAAAATAGGATAGAAATACTTATGCAATTCATTGGTGAGAATTTCAGATAAGCGTATGAAGATGCTTTGTTCCCTCTGAGCCTCTGCTTTCCTATTACCTTCATCCAATCATTCATACTCCTTTCCATGGCAAGCTGTATGTAGGTGGATCACCATCGTCAATGGCTACCATCCATCCTCTCAGTGAAAGGCGGGTCGGGCTTGGATTTGGAGCCCGTCAATTTAAAAAAACCCGCCAAACCCGCACCGCCAAATTGGCGGATTTTGGCGGGGTGGGGCGGGCCAGTCCGCCGGGCTGAAGCTTTTTATTTTTTTTTATTAAATGAAAAAGAGTGGTTACTATTATAAAATTAATAATTATAGAATTTTTAAACACTTTTTTTCATTTTTTGTTTTTCTTCTTCTCTTAGTTATTAACTTTATTTATTTTATTTTACAATTTCGTATATATGCTCAAATTATGTGACTTATTTTTTAAAATAAAGATGATTTTATTGACAAATATTATTTTGAACAATTTTATTGTAGTTAAAAATTCAAAAAAAAATAGTAAAAAAATTATATTATAATTTGACTATTTTTTATTTGTATTTTATTTTTTAATTATTATTTTTTGATTAATTTTAATGAATTTTATTTTTCAAAAAAAAAAGTCAAGCGAGCTAGCCCGCCAACCCGCCAATCCGCCATAAAGCGGGACTGGCTAGCATTTTGAACCCATTTTAGTTGGATGGACGGGCCGGTCCGCCCCGTTTTTTGAGGCGGGCTGGCCCGCTTTGCCACTCCTATGGCTAATTATCTGTCGCTTCTCGATCATGTCAGAATAAGATCCATTGATCCTTTTGCGCACTGTCATTGCGCCCAACACTCACGAGTTTGAAGCTCGTCTTAGTCATGCCATCCCAGATCCTACTCGGAATACCACAGACAAGGTTTAGACTTTCCAGATCTCAAGAATGCTGCCCATGTGATTCTAGCTTATACCACGAAGACTCTGATTGCACGGAATGGAAGCTCTGTTGTCAAGAGAGGCAACCATACGTCGTGGACCAGTAGGCCAAGATATACACACTCAAGCTCTCGTAGATAGAACGGAGGTGGTTGTCATGCACGCGTTCATAAGGGAGGATGATGATGAGTGTCACGGATCATCACATCCACCAAGTTAAAGTTTGAGTGAATATCTTAGAACAAGAATAAGCTTGAGTTGAATAGAAAACAGTAGTAATTGCATTGATTCATGAGGAACAGCAGAGCTCCACACCTTAATCTATGGTGTGTAGAAACTCCACCGTTGAAAATACATAAGAACAAGGTCTAGGCATGGCCTCCCAAATAGCATGAAAAAAATGAAAAAGGGTTCAAAGATCTGATCCCAAGATCAAAGATGATCAAAAGATCACAGATGAATAAAAAGATAAAAATACAATAGTAAAAGGTCCTATTTATAATGAACTAGTGACCTAGGGTTTACAGAAATAAGTAAATGATGCAGAAATCCACTTCTGGGGCCCACTTGGTGTGTGCTTGTGCTGAGCATTGAAGCTTTTTCGTGCTTAGGCTATTCCTAGAGTTAAACGCCAGCTTTGGTGCCAGTTTGGGCGTTTAACTCCAATTCTGGTGCCAGTTTGGGCATTTTACGCCAGAATTTTTATGCTGACTTGGAACGCCAGTTTGGGCCATCAAATCTCGAGCAAAGTATAGACTATTATACATTTCTAGATAGCTCAAGATGTCTACCTTCCAACACAATTGAGATCACGCCAATTGGGCTTCTGTAGCTCCAGAAAATTCACTTCGAGTGCAGGGAGGTCAGAATCCAACAGCATCTTCAGTCCTTTTTCAGCCTCTGAATCAGATTTTTGCTCAGGTCCCTCAATTTTAGCCAGAAAATACCTGAAATCATAGAAAAACACACAAACTCATAGTTAAGTCCAGAAATGTGATTTTTGCATAAAAAATAATAAAAATATACTAAAAACTACCTAAAAACAATGCTAAAAAGCGTATAAATTATCCGCTCATCAACAAGCTTGAAAATCTTAACGGAAAGCCGGGAGACACCCCACCTTGGTGACATTTTTCTAACTCTATCTCTTGTTTATAACTTTTGAATTACTTATTTTCTTGTGATATAATGATTAGTGTAGGTTGGGTTTAATAACTTTGAGTTAAAGATGTTAGAATTCCTTGTGGACTGTGATTGTATGCTTGTGTGAATAATTTGGGCTTGGTATGTTGATTTGCCAAGGTTAAGAACCTTAGTTTTATGGAGAAAAAATTTTTTTGAAACAGGGCATTTGTGCGTCCGCACCGCCTTGTGCGTGCGTACGAAACTATGTTTTTCGCCATCTCTGCGGGCGCACAAGCCTGTGCGTCCGCACACGCTTTGACATGCCCTCTGGTGGTAGCGCCAGCACAGCCTGTGCATGCACACTGCTCCTTTTCTCTGCTCTATGCATGTGCACAGCTGCATGCGTACGCACACGTTCCCTTTCATGCCTTGTTTGTGCCGTCGCACAGACGTGTGCATCCGCACCCCGCTTGTAAGCCCCTCTGGTGGGAGCGAGGGAACGGCTTGTGCGAGCGCACACCTTCCCATGTCTTATCGTCTGTGCGTGCGCACGGACCTGTGTGCACACGCACATGTGCTTTTGTCCACAAATTAAAAAAAAGAGAGAAGAAGAGAGAGTCCTTTTGTGCATTCGCACCTTTTGGTGCGCTCGCACACCCTTTCGCAACCTCTCTGGTTGCGGCGATCGCACGCTGTGTGCGTTCGCACCTTTCTAAGTTGTCGCTGCTGTGCGTCTGCAAGGGCCCATGTGCGTCCGCATAGGTTGCGAACTGGGCGTTAATAGGGTGAGCTGCCCTATTGAGGGGCAGCATTTTTTTCTTTTCCTTTCTTCTTCTTGCTCTCTCTCTCCCTCTCCTCCGCTTAGTTTTGTCGGTCAGTTGCCACCGCCGCCGCCGCCGTCAGCTGCCAGCCACCACCACCATATCTCTACTTTTCTCTTATTTCCCTTCTCTCTTCTTTCCTTCTTCTCTTTTCTTCTCTTCCCTCTATTCACCTTCGGTGAATTTTCTCTTCCGGTCAAACCAACGGTCGTAATTTCGCAATGGCTATAAGAAGTGCCATTGTTCTCGCCTAGTTCTTGTTCTACTTAACCTTCATACCAAAGGTTCCTTTTTCTTTTTTTCTTTCTATTTCCCAATTTTTTTCAATATTGTTGCATTTGCTTTCATTTCTTTTATGTTGTTTGGATTAAATTTGTTTCTTTCTTCTTATTATTTTCTTGTATTGCAAAGTGTTATTTCTTGATTATTGGGTTGCTAGTTATCAATTTTGAGTTTAATTGTGATGGGTTTGCACATTGCATACCAGATGTTTGATGAAATGCCTCGATGAACATCTTGTTTGATTCATATGGCTTCGCCATCATATGTTTTCAATTCATATTTTGTGGGGCATTATGTATGAATTATGCAACTTCATTTGTGAATTTTGATATTGATGAATTTGTGTCACCAATGCATTTCCATGCTCACATGCTTTGAGTTCAACCACCCATGTTTGCCAAGAAGTTGTGTATTTTGTCAATGGGTGAGCATAAGTAGCAATTGCATTGTGTTGATAGAATCTAAGTTCAGTGTTCATCTTGGAATCTAAATTGCGTAATCCTTTTGCAAATGTTCAATTTTTAATGATGTCTTGATCAAACATCTTTTGGCCTCAAATCAAAGAACATTGTATATGTGATTACCATTTGTCGATGTTGAACAATTGAACTTTCTCGTTTGGTGCTTGCTTAGAGTTGCTTGCATGTCTATATTTCACTTTCTTGCAACATGAGCCCTTAGTCGTGAAGCTTTGAGCCTTTTCTGAATTGGGAGTGTGATCACCGTTGTGTGCGGCCAGTGTGTATGTTCCAACCGCGCACAGCATTGGAATATATACACCGTTATTCTTGTGAATCACACTATCTTCAAGCTTCCAATTAAGAATTTAGTTTTCTTGACTTTATTAAGTGTTTCTTCCTGGTGCTAAATTTGTTGTTGTCCTGTGGTGCACGAAATTGTAAATCACACTTTTCACAACTCGTACCCCTAACCAGCAAGTGCACTGGGTCGTCCAAATAATACCTTACGTGAGTAAGGGTCGAATCCCACGGAGATTGTTGGCTTGAAGCAAGCTATGGTTATCTTGTAACTCTTAGTCAGGATAATAATAATTCTCAGTTTTGATTGGTAGTAAATAAAAAGCATGGATTAAATAATACTTGTTATGCAGTAATGGAGAATATGTTGGAGTTTTGGAGATGCTTTGTCTTCTGAATCTCTGCTTTCCCCCTGTCTTCTTCTTCATGCACGCGAGGTTCCTCCTATGGCAAGCTGTGTGTTGGTGGATCACCGTTGTCAATGGCTACCATCCGTCCTCTCAGTGAAAATGGTCTAGGTGCGCTGTCACCGCACGGCTAATCATCTGTCGGTTCTCACTCATGCTGGAATAGGATCCGTTGATCCTTTTGTGTCTGTCATTACGCCGAACCCTTGTGAGTTTGAAGCTTGTCACAGTTATTCAATCCCTGAATCCTACTCGGAATACCATAGATAAGGTTTAGACTTTTCGGATTCTCAAGAATGCTGCCAATGGATTCTAGCTTATACCACGAAGACTCTGATTAAGGAATCCAAGAGATACTCATCCAATATAATGTAGAACAGAGGTGGTTGTCAGGCACGTATTCATAGGTTGAGAATGGTGATGAGTGTCATGGATCATCACATTCATCATATTGAAGTGCGAATAAATATCTTAGATAGAAACAAGCGTGTTTGAATGAAAAACAGAAATAATTGCATTAATTCATCGAGACACAGCAGAGCTCCTCACCCACAACAATGGAGTTTAGAGACTCATGCCGTCAAAAATACAAAGTTCAGATCTAAAATGTCATGAGGTACAGAATAAATCTCTAAAAGTTGTTTAAATACTAAACTAGTAACCTAGGTTTACAGAAAATGAGTAAACTAAGATAGATGGTGCAGAAATATACTTCCGGGGCCCACTTGGTGTGTGCTAGGGCTAAGAATTGAGCTTTTCATGTGCCTGGGCTGTTTCTGGAGTTAAACGCCAGGTTGTAACCTGTTTTGGGCGTTTAACTCCAACTTGTAACCTGTTTCTAGCGTTTAACGCCAGAATGAAACATTGAACTGGCGTTAAATGCCAGTTTACGTCGTTTATCTTCGAGCAAAGTATATAGTATTATATATTGGTGGAAAGCCCTGGATGTCTAATTTCCAACGAAATTGAGAGTGCACCAATTGGGCTCTTGTAGCTCCAGAAAATCCATTTCGAGTGCAGAGAGGTCAGAATCCAACAGCATCAGCAGTCCTTTTTCAGCCTGAATCAGATTTTTGCTCAAATCTCTCAATTTCAACCAGAAAATACCTGAAATCATAGAAAAACACACAAACTCATAGTGAAGTCCAGAAATATGAATTTTTCATGAAAACTAATAAAAACATACTAAAAAGTAGCTAGAACCTACTAAAAACTACCTAAAAACAATGCCAAAAAGCGTATAAATTATCCGCTCATCACAGGACCAAACTTAAATTGTTGCTTGTCCCCAAGCAACTGAAAATCAAATAGGATAAAAAGGAGAGAATATACTATAAATTCCAAAATATCAATAAAGCTTAGTTCTAATTAGATGAACGGGACTAATAGCTTTTTGCTTCTGAACAGTTTTGGCATCTCACTTTAACCTTTGAAGTTTAGAATGATTGGCATCTATAGGAACTTAGAATTCAGATAGTGTTATTGATTCTCCTAGTTTAGTATGTTGATTCTTGAACACAGCTACTTTATGAGTCTTGGCCGTGGCCCTAAGCACTTTGTTTTCCAGTATTACCACCGGATACATAAATACCACAGACACATAACTGGGTGAACCAATTAGAAGTGTCTAGAGTTCTTAAGCACACTCTTTTGCTTTGGATCACGACTTTAACCACTCAGTCTCAAGCTTTTCACTTGGACCTGCATGCCTGGTGGACGAAATTGTGATCAACAACAATGGCTCTTTGGCATGTGCACAAAAACATTATCTCAGCACTTTCTTTCCACAATCTCGTTCAACTAACCAGCAAGTGTACTGGGTCATCCAAGTAATACCTTACGTGAGTAAGGGTCAATCCCACAGAGATTGTTGGTATGAAGCAAGCTATGGTTACCTTGTAAATCTCAGTTAGGCAGATCAAATTGGTTTATGGGTTTTCGAATAATTAATAATAAATAGAAAATAAAAAGGGATAGAAATACTTATGTAAATCAATAGTGGGAGTTTCAGATAGGTGTGCGGAGATGCTGGAATCCTTTCGAATCTCTACTTTCTTATTGCTTTCATCCAATCCTTCTTACTCCTTTCCATGGCAAGCTGTATGTAGGGCATCACTGTTGTCAATGGCTACATCCCATCCTCTGAGTGAAAACATTCCTATGCTCTGTCACAGCACGGCTAATCATCTGTCGGTTCTCAATCAGGTTGGAATAGAATCCCTTGATTCTTTTGCGTTTGTCATCACGCCCAGCCTTCAGGAGTTTGAAGCTCGTCACAGTCATTCAATCCCAGAATCCTACTCGGAATACCATAGACAAGGTTTAGACTTTCCGGATCCTCATGAATGCCGCCATCTATCTAACTTATACCACGAAGATTCTGTTGGGGAATCTAAGAGATATGCGCCCGGCCTAAAGTAGAACGGAAGTGGTTATCAATCACGCGCGTTCATAGGTGAGAATGATGATGAGTGTCACGGATCATCACATTCATCAAAGTGTTGTGCAACGTATATCTTGGAATAAGAATAAAAGAGAATTGAATAGAAAGTAATAATAATTGTATTGAAACTTGAGGTACAGCAGAGCTCCACACCCTTAATCTATGGTGTGCAAAAACTCCACCGTTGAAAATACATAAGTGAAAGGTTCAGGCATGGCCGAATGGCCAGTCCCCTGAATGATCAAGAGACCGAATAATCAAAGGCTAAACAATCAAAAGATTAAACTATCAAAAGATGTCTAATACAATAGTAAATCGTCCTATTTATACTAGACTAGCTACTAGGGTTTACATGAGTAAGTAATTGATGCATAAATCCACATCCGGGGCCCACTTGGTGTATGCTTGGGCTGAGCTTGATCTATCCACGAGCTGAGGCTTTTCTTGGAGTTGAACTCCAAGTTATAACGTGTTTTGGGCGTTCAACTCCGGATCATGACGTGTTTCTGGCGTTTAACTCCAGACAGCAGCATGAACTTGGCATTCAACGCCAAGTTACGTCGTCAATTTCCGAATAAAGTATGGACTATTATATATTGCTGGAAAGCTCTGGATGTCTACTTTCTAAAGCCGTTGAGAGCACGGCATTTGGAGTTCAGTAGCTCCAGAAAATCCATTTCGAGTGCAGGGAGGTCAGATTCCAACAACATCAGCAGTCCTTTTTGTCAGCCTTTTTCAGAGTTTTGCTCAAGTCCCTCAATTTCAGCCAGAAATTACCTGAAATCATAGAAAAACACACAAACTCATAGTAAAGCCCAGAAATGTGAATTTAACATAAAAACTAATGAAAACATCCCTAAAAATAGCTTGAACTTACTAAGAATTACCTAAAACCAATGCCAAAAAGCGTATAAATTATCTGCTCATCACAACACCAAACTTAAATTGTTGCTTGTCCCCAAGCAACTGAAAATCAAATAGGATAAAAAGAAGAGAATATACTATAAATTCCAAAATATCAATGAATATTAATTATAATTAGATGAGCGGGACTTGTAGCTTTTTGCTTCTGAACAGTTTTGGCATCTCACTTTTTCCTTTGAAGTTCAGAATGATTGGCTTCTCTAGGAACTTAGAATTTTGGATAGTGTTATTGACTTTCCTAGTTAAGCATGTTGATTCTTGAACACAGCTACTTATGAGTCTTGGCCGTGGCCCTAAGCATTTTGTTTTCCAGTATTACCACTGGATACATAAATGCCACAGACACATAACTGGGTGAACCTTTTCAGATTGTGACTCAGCTTTGCTAGAGTCCCCAGTTAGTGGTGTCCAGAGCTCTTAAGCACACTCTTTTGCTTTGGATCACGACTTTAACCACTTAGTCTCAAGCTTTTCACTTGGACCTTCATGACACAAGCACATGGTTAGGGACAGCTTGATTTAGCCGCTTAGGCCTGGATTTTATTTCCTTGGGCCCTCATATCCATTGATGCTCAAAGCCTTGGATCCTTTTTACCCTTGCCTTTTGGTTTTAAGGGCTATTGGCTTTTTCTGCTTGCTTTTTCTTTTTCTTTCTATTTTTTTCGCCATTTTTTTTCCGCAAGCTTTCTTTTTCACTGCTTTTTCTTGCTTCAAGAATCAATTTCATGATTTTTCAGATCATCAATAACATTTCTCTTTGTTCATCATTCTTTCAAGAGCCAACAGTTTTAACATTCATAAACAATAATATCAAAAATATGCACTGTTCAAGCATTCATTCAGAAAACAAAAAGTATTGTCACCACATCAATATAATTAAACTAAATTCAAGGATAAATTCGAAAGTCATGTACTTCTTGTTCTTTTGAATTAAAACATATTTCATTTAAGAGAGGTGAAGGATTAATGAATTTTATTCATAGCTTTAAGACATGGTTACTACATACTAATGATCATGAAGTAGAGACACAAAATATAGATAAACATAACATAGAAATCGAAAAACAGAAAGAAATAAGAACAAGGAATGAATCCACCTTAGTGGCGTCTTCTTCTTGAAGGACCAATGATGTTCTTAAGCTCTTCTATGTCCCTTCCTTGCCTTTGTTGCTCCTCCCTCTTCTTGGTGATGGGCTTATCCTCTTCAATGGGGATGTCTCCTTCTATGATAACTCCAGCTGAGTAACATAGGTGGCAAATAAGGTGAGGAAAAGCTAGCCTTGCCATGGTGGAGGGCTTTTCGGCTATTTTGTAGAATTAATTGGAGATGACCTCATGAACTTCTACTTCCTCTCCAATCATGATGCTATGAATCATGATGGCCCAATCCACAGTAACTTCAGATCGGTTGCTAGTGGAAATGATGGAGCATTGAATGAACTCCAACCATCCTCTAGCCACAGGCTTGAGGTCCAGTCTTCTTAGTTGAACTGGCTTGCCTTTAGAGTCTCTCTTCCATTGAGCTCCTTCCACACATATGTCCATAAGGACTTGGTCCAACCTTTGATTAAAGTTGACCCTTCTAGTGTAGGGGCATTCATCTCCTTGCATCATGGGCAAGTGGAATGCCAACGTCACATTCTCCGGACTAAAATCTAAGTATTTCCCCCGAACCATTGTGAGATAGTTCTTTGGACTCGGGTTCATACTTTGATCATGGTTCCTAGTGATCCATGCATTGGCATAGAATTCTTGAACCATTAAGATTCCGACTTGTTGCATGGGGTTGGTTAGGACTTCCCAACCTCTTCTTCGGATTTCATGTCGGATCTCCGGATACTCATTTTTCTTGAGCTTGAAAGGGACCTCAGGGATCACCTTCTTCTTTGCCACAACATCATAGAAGTGGTCTTGATGGCTCTTGGAGATGAATCTTTCCATCTCCCAAGACTCGGAGGTGGAAGCTTTTGTCTTCCCTTTTCCTTTTCTAGAGGATTCTCCAGTCTTAGGTGCCATTGATGGTAATGGAAAAACAAAAAGCTTATGCTTTTACCACACCAAACTTAAAATATTGCTCGCCCTCGAGCAAGAGAAGAAAGAAGAGAAGAAGAAGAAGAGATTATGGAGGAGAAGGGGAAGTGTAGGTTCGGTCAAGGTATGGAAGAGGGGGTTGTGTTGTGTGAAAATGAAGTAGAATAGAAGGGTATATATAGGGAGAGGGGAGAGTATATGTTCGGCCATTTAGGGTGGGGATGGGTGGGAAAATGGTTTTGAATTTTTGAAAATGGGTGGGGTTTATGGGGAAGAGTGGATGGATGTGAGTGGTGAAGGGGGTAATTGGGAAGAGAGATTGAGGTGATTGGTGAAGGGTGTTGGGAAGTGTGACATGGGGAAGAGTAATCACAAAAATAGGATTAGGAGGTAAGGTGGGAATATAGTAGGTGGGGATCCTATGGGGTCCACAGATCCTGAGGTGATCCTGTGGGGTCCACAGATCCTGAGGTGTCAAGGAATTCTATCCCTGCACCAAATAGGCATGTAAATTGCCTTTGCACACCATTGTGGCATTTAAACGCCGTGTGGTGCACATTTTGGGTGTTCAACGCCCATGTAAAGCATGTTTCTGGCGTTGAACGCCAGTTTCATGCTTGTTATTGGCGTTCAGCGCCAGCTTTTCTTCTCTAGGCACATTCCTGGCGTTCAGCGCCAGAATGTTGCTTGTTTCTGGCGTTCAGCGCCAGAATAATGCTCTGTTCTGGCGTTGAACGCCGGCCAGATGCATCTTACTGGCGTTGAACGCCAGCCTGTGCTTCCTCCAGGGTATGATTTTTTTCTTCTACTGTTTTTGATTCTGTTTTTGATTTTTATATTTTTTTCGTGACTCCACATGATCATGTACCTAATAAAACACAAAATAACAATAATATAGAATAAAATAAAAATTAGATAAATCAAATTGGGTTGCCTCCCAACAAGCGCTTCTTTAATGTCAATAGCTTGACAGTGGCTCTCATGGAGCCACAAAGGTGATCAGGTCAATGTTGTATAGTCCCAACACCAAACTTAGAGTTTGGTTGTGGCCTCCCAACACCAAACTTAGAGTTTGACTGTGGGGGTTCTTCTTGACTCTGAACTGAGAGAAGCTCTTCATGCTTACTCTCTTTTGTCACAGAGGGATGGCCATGTGCCTTAAACACAAGGTAGTCCCCATTCAATTGAAGGACTAATTCTCCTCTGTTGACATCTATCACAGCTCCTGCTGTGGCTAGGAAAGGTCTTCCAAGGATGATGCAATCATCCTTTTCCTTCCTAGTGTCTAAGATTATGAAATCAGCAGGGATGTAAAGGCCTTCAACCTTTACTAACACGTCCTCTACTATTCCATAAGCTTGTCTCAATGACTTGTCTGCCAATTGTAATGAGAATAAGGCAGGTTGTACCTCAATGATCCCTAGCTTCTCCATTACAGAGAGTGGCATAAGATTTATCCCTGACCCCAGATCACACAGAGCTTTTGCAAAGGTCATGGTGCCTATGGTACAAGGTATTAAGAACTTGCCAGGATCTTGTTTCTTTTGAGGTAAAATTTGCTGAATCCAGGTATCTAGTTCACTAATGAGCAAGGGAGGTTCACTTTCCCAAGTCTCATTACCAAACAACTTGGCATTCAACTTCATGATAGCTCCTAAATATTGAGCAACTTGCTCTCCAGTCACATCTTCATCCTCTTCAGAGGAAGAATAGTCTTCAGAGCTCATGAATGGCAGAAGGAGATTTAATGAAGTCTCTATGGTCTCTATATGAGCCTCAGATTCTGATGAGCGGATAATTTGTACGCTTTTTGGCATTGTTTTTAGTATATTTTTAGTAGGATTTAGTTAGTTTTTAGTATATTTTTATTAGTTTTTAGTTAAAATTTACTTTTCTGGACTTTACTTTGAGTTTGTGTGTTTTTCTGTGATTTCAGGTATTTTCTGGCTGAAATTGAGGGACCTGAGCAAAAATCTGATTCAGAGACTGAAAAGGACTGCAGATGCTGTTGGATTCTGACCTCCCTGAACTCGAAGTGGATTTTCTGGAGCTACAAAAGCCCAATTGGCGCGCTCTCAACGGCGTTAGAAAGTAGACATCCTGGGCTTTCCAGCAATATATGATAGTCCATACTTTGCCCAAGATTTGATGGCCCAAACCGGCGTTCAAAGTCACCTTCAGAAATTCCAGCGTTAAACGCCGGAACTGGCACCAAAATGGGAGTTAAATGCCCAAACTGGCATAAAAGCTGGCGTTTAACTCCAAGAAGAGTCACTACACGAAAATGCTTCAATGCTCAGCCCAAGCACACACCAAGTGGGCCCGGAAGTGGATTTTTATGTCATTTACTCATCTTTGTACACCCTAGGCTACTAGTTCTCTATATATAGGACCTTTTACTATTGTATTTAGCATCTTCGGACATCTAGTTCTTAGATCAGATCTTGGTTCTTCTGGTTCCCTCTCTGGGGCCGAAGCCAATGATCACTTTTGTTCTTATGTATTTTCAACGGTGGAGTTTCTACACACCATAGATTAAGGTGTGGAGCTCTGCTGTACCTCGAGTATTAATGCAATTACTATTGTTCTTCTATTCAATTCAGCTTGTTCTTTGTCCAAGATATTCATTTGCACTCAAGAACTTGATGAATGTGATGATTATGTGACGCTCATCATCATTCTCACTTATGAACAAGTGATTGACAACCACTCTGTTCTATAAGCAAACAAGGCTCTAATGTTTATCTCTTGGGTTCTTTAACCGGAATCTTCGTGGTATAGGCAAGAACTGATGGCGGCATTCAAGAGAATCCGGAAGGTCTAACCTTGTCTGTGGTATTCTGAGTAGGATTCAATGATTGAATGACTGTGACGTGCTTCAAACTCCTGAAGGCGGGGCGTTAGTGACAGACGCAAAAGAATCACTGGATTCTATTCTGGCCTGATTGAGAACCGACAGATGGATAGCCGTGCCATGACAAGGTGCGTTGAACATTTCCAATGAGAGGATGGGAGGTAGCCACTGACAACGGTGAAACCCTTGCATAAGCTTGCCATGGAAAGGAGTAAGAAGGATTGGATGAAGACAGTAGGAAAGCAGAGAGATGGAAGGGACAAGCATCTTCATACGCTTATCTGAAGCTCTCACCAATGATATACATAAGTATCTCTATCTTTATCTTTATGTCTTATTCATCATCTATACCCATTTGAGTCTGCCTGACTAAGATTTACAAGGTGACCATAGCTTGCTTCATACCAACAATCTCCGTGGGATCGACCCTTACTCGCGTAAGGTTTATTACTTGGACGACCCAGTGCACTTGCTGGTTAGTTGTGCAAAGTTGTGTTTATGCCATGGTATTGAGCACCAAGTTTTTGGGGCCATTACTAGGGATTATTTGAGTTGTGAAAAGTAGTGATCACAATTTCGCACACCAAGTTTTTGGCGCCGTTGCCGGGGATTGTTCGAGTATGGACAACTGACGGTTCATCTTGTTGCTTAGATTAGGTATTTTTCAGAGTTCTTAAGAATGAATTCTAGTGTTTCATGATGATCTGTTGAAATCTAGCTGGCTGAGAAGCCATGTCTAATCTTATTGGACCGAGGTTTCAACTTATCATCACAAGAGCTTGTTGATTTCTATCAAACTTGCTATTGGAGCAATGATCTGCTGAGGCTTGGCTGGCCATTGGCCATGTCTAGTGTTTTGGACCGAAGCTTTCTTTGAAAGCTTGGCTGGCTGTGAAGCCATGTCTAATTCCTGGACCGGAGTCTTAGACTAGCATTGCAATGATTCCTGGAATTCAAAATAAAGAATTCTGAAACCTTTATTTTCTATTTTCATACAATTTTCGAAAAAAAAAGCAAAAAAAAAAAGTTACAAAATCATAAAAACCAAAAATATTTTATGTTTCTTGTTTGAGTCTAGTGTCTAATCTTAAGTTTGGTGTCTTGCATGCATTGTTTATTTGATCTTGGTTCTATTTTCAAGTCAATAGTACAGGGAACTGAAGATTCAGAACATGCAGCAGAGGAATTACACAAGAAAACTGGGCGTTCAAAACGCCCAGTGAAGAAGGACAGACTGGCGTTTAAACGCAAGCCAGGGTGCCTGGTTGGGCGTTTAACGCCCAAAAAGGTAGTGCATTGGGCGTTAAACGCCAGAATGTGCACCATTCTGGGCGTTTAACGCCAGGATGGCACAAGGGGGAGAATTTTGTTTTCAAATCTATTTTTTTTTCAAGTTTTCAAAGTTTTTCAAAATCAAATCTTTTTCAAATCAAATCTTTTCAATCAAATGTTTTCAAAATCAATTTCTTTTCTTTTTCAAAGATACTTGCTAACAATTAATGATTTGATTGAACATTTCAAGTATGTTGCCTTTTCTGTTGAGAGAAGTTTAATGTTTGAATCATATCTTTTCTTGTTAGGCAAGTCATTAATTTTTAAAATCAAATTTTTTTTAAAATTGTTTTCAAATCATATCTTTTCAATCATATCTCTTTAAAACCACAACTTTTCAATCATATCTTTTTAATCACATCTTTTTTAAAATAGTTTTCAATCATATCTTTTTAACTTCTAATTTCAAAATCTTTTTCAAAAATTACTTGATTTCTTTCCCACTCTTGGTTTTCGAAAATCAATTAAAGCTTTTCAAAATGTTTTTAAAAACTTTTTAACTTAATTTTCGAAAAATATCTTCCCCTCTTTACACATCCTTCTATTTATGGAGTACCACTCCTCTTCAATGCACAATTCGAACTCTATCTCACTAAGTTCGAATTCTCTACTTCTTCTTTCTATTTCTCTTTTCCTCTGACACCTCAAGGAATCTCTATATTGTGACATAGAGGATTCCACATTTTTCTTGTTCTCTTCTCATTCATATGAGCAGGAACAAAGACAAAGGCATTCTTGTTGAAGCTGACCCTGAACCTGAAAGGACCTTGAAGCGAAAGCTAAGAGAAGCTAAGGCACAATTCTCTGTAGAGGACCTAACCGAATTCTTCAAAGAAGAAGAACCCATGGCAGCCGAAAACAACAACAATGCAAGGAAGGTGCTGGGTGACTTTACTGCACCTACTCCCGACTTCTATGGGAGAAGCATCTCTATCCCTGCCATTGGAGCAAACAACTTTGAGCTTAAGACTCAATTAGTTTCTCTAATGCAACAGAATTGCAAGTTCCATGGACTTCCATTGGAAGATCCTCATCAGTTCTTAGCTGAATTCTTGCAAATCTGTGACACTGTCAAGACTAATGGGGTTGACCCTGAGGTCTACAGACTTATGCTATTCCCTTTTGCTGTAAGAGACAGAGCTAGAGTATGGTTGGACTTACAACCTAAAGAAAGCTTGGACTCATGGGAAAAGCTAGTCAATGCCTTCTTGGCAAAGTTCTTTTCACCTCAAAAATTGAGTAAGCTTAGAGTGGAAGTCCAAACCTTCAGACAGAAGGATGGTGAATCCCTCTATGAAGCTTGGGAAAGATACAAACAATTAATCAGAAAATGTCCTTCTGACATACTTTCTGAATGGAGCATCATAGGTATTTTCTATGATGGTCTCTCTGAACTATCCAAGATGTCTTTGGATAGCTCTGCTGGAGGATCTCTTCATCTGAAGAAGACGCCTACAGAAGCTCAAGAGCTCATTGAAATGGTTGCAAATAACCAATTCATGTACACTTCTGAAAGGAATCCTGTGAACAATGGGACAAGTCAGAAGAAAGGAGTTCTTGAGATTGATACTCTGAATGCCATATTGGCTCAGAATAAAATATTGACTCAACAAGTCAATTTGATTTCTCAAAGTCTGTCTGGAATGCAAAATGCACCAAGCAGTACTAAGGATGCTTCATCTGAAGAAGAAGCCTATGATCCTGAGAACCCTTCAATGGAAGAGGTGAATTACATGGGAGAACCCTATGGAAACACCTATAATTCTTCATGGAGAAATCACCCAAATTTCTCATGGAAGGATCAACAGAGACCTCAACAAGGTTTCAACAACAATAATGGTGGAAGAAACAGGTTTAGCAATGGCAAGCCTTTTCCATCATCTTCTCAGCAACAGACAGAGAATTCTAAGCAGAACCCCTTTGACTTAGCAACCATGGTCTCTGATCTAATCAAAACCACTCAAAGTTTCATGACTGAAACAAGGTCCTCTATTAGGAACCTGGAGGCACAAGTGGGTCAGCTGAGCAAGAAAATTACTGAACTCCCTCCTAGTACTCTTCCAAGCAATACAGAAGAAAATCCAAAAGGAGAGTGCAAGGCCATAAACATGGCCGAATTTGGAGAGGAAGGAGAGAAAGTGAACGCCACTGAGAAAGACCTCAATGGGCGTGCACTGACCTCCACTGAGTTCCCCAATGAGGAACCATGGGAATCTGAGGCTCAAAATGAGACCATAGAGATTCCATTGGACTTACTTCTGCCTTTCATGAGCTCTGATGAGTATTCTTCCTCTGAAGAGGATGAGTATGTCACTGAAGAGCAAGTTGATAAATACCTTGGAGCAATCATGAATCTAAATGACAAGTTATTTGGTAATGAGACTTGGGAGAACAAACCTCCTTTGCTCACCAAAGAACTGGATGACTTGTCTAGGCAGAAATTACCTCAAAAGAGACAAGATCCTGGGAAGTTTTCAATACCTTGTACCATAGGCACCATGACCTTCAAGAAGGCTCTGTGTGACTTAGGGTCAAGTGTAAACCTCATGCCTCTCTCTGTAATGGAGAAGCTAGGGATCTTTGAGGTACAAGCTGCAAGAATCTCACTTGAGATGGCAGACAATTCAAGAAAACAAGCTTATGGACTTGTAGAGGATGTTCTGGTAAAAGTTGAAGACCATTACATCCCTACTGATTTCATAGTCCTAGAGACTGGGAAGTGCATGGATGAATCCATCATCCTTGGCAGACCCTTCCTAGCCACAGCAAAGGCTGTGATTGATGTTGACAGAGGTGAACTGATCATTCAAGTGAATGAAGAATCCTTTGGGTTTAAGGCTCAAGGATATCCCTCTATCACCATGGAGAGGAAGCATGAAGAGCTTCTCTCAAAACAGAGCCAAACAGAGCCCCCACAGTCAAACTCTAAGTTTGGTGTTGAGAGGCCACAACCAAACTCTAAGTCTGGTGTTGAACCCCCACATTCAAACTCTAAGTTTGGTGTTGGGAGGTTCCAACATTGCTCTGAGTATCTGTGAGGCTCCATGAGAGACCTCTGTCAAGCTACTGACATTAAAGAAGCGCTTGTTGGGAGGCAACCCAATGTTATATCTTATCTATTTTCTTTTGTTATTTTATGTTTTTTGTAGGTTGATGATCATAAGAAGTCACAAAAATAATTGAAAAAGCAAAAACAGAATGAAAAACAGGAAGAAAAATAGCACACCCTGGAGGAAGAACCTACTGACGTTTAAACGCCAGTGAGGCTAGCAGATGGGCGTTTAACGCCCAGTCTGGCACCATTCTGGGCGTTTAACGCCAGAAAGGGGCACCAGACTGGCGTTAAACTCCAGAAAAGGGCAAGAACCTGGCGTTAAACGCCAGAAATGGGCACCACCCCGGTGTTTAACGCCAAGATTGGCTCAAAACGTGATTTTGCATGCCATTTGGTGCAGGGATGACTTTTCCTTGACACCTCAGGATCTGTGGACCCCACAGGATCCCCACCTACCCCACCACCCTCTCTCTTCTTCTTCACCCATTCACCAATCACCTCAACACCTCTTCCCCAAAAACCCTTCACCTATCAAATCCCATCTTTCTCTTCACCACTCACATCCATCCTTCATAAAACCCCACCTACCTCACCATTCAAATTCAAACCACTTTCCCTCCCAAACCCACCCATAATGGCCGAACCCTACCCCCCTCTTCACCCCTATATAAACCCATCTTCACTCCTTCATTTTCACACACCCTAAACACTACTTCTTCCCTCTTTGGCCGAACACAAGCCATTCCCTCTTCCTCATTTCTTCTTCTTCTACTCTCTTCTTTCTTCTTTTGCTCGAGGACGAGCAAACCTTTTAAGTTTGGTGTGGTAAAAGCATTGCTTTTTGTTTTTCCATAACCATTTATGGCATCCAAGGCCGGAGAAACCTCTAGAAAGAGGAAAGGGAAGGCAAAAGCTTCCACCTCCGAGTCATGGGAGATGGAGAGATTTATCTCAAGGGTGCATCAACCACTTCTATGAAGTTGTGGCCTTGAAGAAGGTGATCCCCGAGTCCCTTTTTCACTCAAAAAGAGTGAATATCCGGAGATCCGACATGAGATTCGAAGAAGAGGTTGGGAAGTTCTTACCAACCCCATTCAACAAGTCGGAATCTTAATGGTTCAGAGTTCTATGCCAATGCATGGATCACCAAGAACCATGATCAAAGTGTGAACCCGGATCCAAAGAATTGGCTTACTATGGTTCGGGGGAAATACTTGGATTTTAGCCCGGAAAATGTAAGGTTAGCATTCAACTTGCCCATGATGCAAGGAGATGAACATCCTTACACAAGAAGGGTCAATTTTGATCAAAGGTTGGACCAAGTCCTCACTGGCATTTGTGAAGAGGGCGCCCAATGGAAGAGAGATTCAAGAGGGAAGCCGGTTCAATTAAGAAGGCATGACCTCAAGCCCGTGGCTAGAGGATGGTTGGAGTTATTCAACGCTCAATCATTCCCACTAGCAACCAGTCCGAAGTTACTCTAGACCGGGCCATCATGATTCATAGCATCATGATTGGAGAAGAAGTAGAAGTTCATGAGGTTAGCCCAAGAACTCTATAAGGTGGCGGACAAGTCCTCTACCTTGGCAAGGTTAGCCTTTCCTCACCTCATTTGTCACCTCTGTTATTCAGTAGGAGTTGACATAGAAGGAGACATCCCCATTGATGAGGACAAGCCCATCACTAAGAAAAGGATGGAGCAAACAAGAGACCCCTCTCATCATGAGATCCCTGAGATGCCTCAAGGGATGCACTTTCCTCCACAAAACTACTGGGAGCAAATCAACACCTCCCTAGGAGAATTGAGTTCCAACATGGGACAACTAAGGGTGGAGCACCAAGAACATTCCATCCTTCTCCATGAAATTAGAGAAGATCAAAGAATCATGAGAGAGGAGCAACAAAGACAAGGAAGAGATATTGAGGAGCTCAAGCACTCCATAAGACCTTCAAGAGGAAGAACAAGCTGCCATCACTGAGGTGGACCCGTTCTTTAATCTCCTTGTTCTTTATTTTCTTGTTTTTCGAATTTTTATGCTTATGTTTGTCCATGTTTGTGTCTTATGATCATTAGTGTCTTAGTGTCTATGCCTTAAAGTTATGAATGTCCTATGAATCCATCACCTTTCTTAAATAAACAAAGTTTTTAATTGAAAAAGAAAAGAATTGCATGAATTTTGAATTTTATAACAGATTAATTATTTTGATGTGGTGGCAACACTTTTGTTTTCTGAATGTATGCTTAAACAGTGCATATATCTTTTGAATTTGTTGTTCATGAATGTTGGTCCTTGAAAGAATGATGAAAAAGGAGACATGTTACTGAGGATCTGAAAAATCATAAAAATGATTCTTGAAGCAAGAAAAAGCAGTGAATACAAAAAAAAAATAGGCGAAAAAAAAAACGAAAAAAAGGGAGAGAAAGAGAAAAAGAAAGAAAAAAAAGAAAGAAATAAAGTTGTGATCCAAGGCAAAAAAGAGTGTGCTTAAGAACCCTGGACACCTCTAATTGGGGACTCTAGCAAAGCTGAGTCACAATCTGAAAAGGTTCACCCAATTATGTGTCTGTGGCATGTATGTATCCGGTGGTAATACTGGAAGATAGAGTGCTTGGGCCACGGCCAAGACTCATAAAGTAGCTGTGTTCAAGAATCATCATACTTAACTAGGAGAATCAATAACACTATCTGGATTCTGAGTTCCTAAAGAAGCCAATCATTCTGAATTCCAAAGGATGAAGTGAGATGCCAAAACTA